>NC_086125.1:1600000-1920000 GCF_963921235.1 Mobula hypostoma
AAATTCTGTGCCTTTTTTTTCTCAATTTAGGGAGACCCAGGTCCAATCGGTCCTTCCGGAAAACCTGGTCCATCAGGCCTGCGGGGATTTGAAGGACCCAGGGGCTTACCAGGAGAACTGGTGAGTAGCCTTAGGCTTGGAAAGGGTGACAAAAGTTGAGAGACGGTTCCCTCAGCTCCGCTGGTTCGTAAACCTCGGGAAGATAGTAGTTGATGCCAGTCAGTGTGCTTGGCTTATTGGTGATGGGTTAATTAATGTCATATGTACTGAGATACGGCACAAAGCTTTGTTAGTACACCGTCCAGGCAGGCTATTCCAAACACAGGTAGTCCATAGGGAAAAGCAACAATGGACTGCAGATTGTAGTGTTACAGTTCCAGGGAAAGTGCAATACAGGTAGACAAACAAGATGCAAAGGCTAAGATAGGGAAGATTAAAAAATCAAGAGTTCATTCAGGTCCCTCACCATCCAGGGCATGCCTCCTTCCTGTTACCACGAAGCCCGAAGACCCACGCTCAACGTTACAGTTACAGCTTCTTCTCCTCTGCCGCCAGGTTTCCGATCAGTCCATGAAGCTGTGAACACTGCATCACTGTTTTGATCTCTTTTTGCTCTACCTAATTATGTATTTATATTTCTTCTTGTAACTGAGAGTAATTTTCTATGAATTGCACAACACTACTGCTGGAAAATGACAAATTCAACACCATATGTCAGTGGCAATAAACCAGATTCTGTCCTAGTATCTGAAGTTGTGTGTTTTTATGGTTTTGTATCTTCAACGAGGAGGAAGAAGAGAGAATGACTGGGCTGGGAGGGGTCCTTGATTATTTTCTGTGCCTTCCCCGACGCAATGGGAGGTGTTGGCAGAGTCACTGGGAGGCAGGCTGCTTTTCCTGATAGTGTTCACAAGTCTGCAGTTTTGCAGTCTCAGGCAGAGCAGTTCACCATACCAAGCAGTGGTAGAATGCTTTCAATGGTGCATCGATAAAAATTATCGAGGGTCATTGGGAACATGGTGAATTTCTGTAAATTGCTAGGCCATTCGTCTTGGTTCCCTGATCCAGAAATACATTCAAATTACAAAACCATAGATGGAAAATTAAAATCATGTAATGAATCTGTAATAATGAACTAGTTAGCATTAACTTTACTCTTAGTGATATCCCTATCCCCTTTAGGGATGGGATAGCAATAATCAGACTTTGTGGCACCATGGAACAACAGGATGGTTGCAAAGTCCCTGAGTACTGATCTTCAGGGAGTTTTACATCTCTGCTTCCTGTGGTCATGGGCCTGAGAACTAGTGAGGACATGGCATTCTTCCAATGAAGTTTGCAATGCGCCTTTGAACCTTTGTCTCTGTCCACTGGGTAACCTTCTCCCACAGTGGAACTGGGAATAGATGTCTACTTCATGACACTAGTGTCAGGCATGTAAACAGATTGGACAGAGGGTAATTAGGGTCTGAACATTTGCCTTCTGGCTGCATTTTTATCTGAGAGTGCCCCAGAATGTCTTCACCATAATCAAGTCTTCTTTCTTTCCGCAGGGCGCGCCTGGATTGAAAGGAGGAGAGGGTCCTCCTGGTCCTCCTGGTCCAGTGGTGAGTCACAGACACAGCATTAAACAACGTCTTGTTATGACACTCTTTTTCAATCGTCGAGCACAGAGCAGCACCAACCCTCTGGTGTCCTGACATCTTGGCAAAGCTTCCAAGGCTGTTGGGAGTAGTGGTGCTTTTTTGTAAATATGCTCCTTGGAAAGGGAGAGTTGGCTTTGGGAGATCCAATTAATAGCAGTTCCCAGAGCAGCTTTGCAAACATCGATGTGAGCTAGCCTTGTATTCTGCGGAAGGAAGCGATGAACTGAGTTGTAGTTTTGTGTGGATTTTGAAACAAAACAGAATAGAACATAGTACATTACAACACAGTACAGGCCATTCAGTGTACAGCATTGTGACAACCTTTTAACCTACTTTAAGGTCAATCTAACCATTTCCTCCTACCTAGCCTCTATCTTGCTATCACCCGTGTACCTATCTGAGAGTTTTTTAAATGTCCCTTTATTCTGAACTGTATGACCTTACAAAGTGATTGACTGGTCCATTCACCCTCCACATGCAATTCCTAAAAGTTGCAGAGTTTGCCAGATCAGTAGCAGACATCCTGTGTGTTTGCATCATGTTAGACCATGAGATGTCTAAAGAAAAATCCTTGTATTCTAAGGCTGTGGCTTCTGGACTTAGACTCTCCCAATACTGGAAACATTCTCTCTACACCCATTCCATCCAGGCCTTTCAATATTCAGTAGGATTCAAAGAGATCCCCTCCTCATTCTAATAAACTCCATGGAGTGCAGGCCCCAAACCATCGAATGCTCCTCATATGCTACCATTTTCATTCCCAGGGTCATTCTTGTGAGTCTGCTCTGTGTCCTCTCTCTCGCCAGCATGTCTTTTCCTAGATTAGGGGCTCAAAACCGCTCACAATACTGCAAGTGCTGTTTGACCAGTGCCTCCACTGCCTTATAAAGCCACAGCATTCTGAGCAAAGTCTGGGTTTTCACAATGATGTGCACAGTTAGGGTTGAGCCCGAAGCCAGTCTAACCTGGTACACTGGCTGACCTAATCATTTGTTTGTCTTTCTGTAGGGATCCACAGGAGAACGTGGTCTCAGTGGTCCAGTTGGTGCCATAGGGCTTCCTGGTCGACCTGGTGGTCTGGGACCCCCGGGCCCTATTGGAGAGAAGGGAGCCCAGGTAAGTCGTAATTCCTGTTTCTTGCCTCAATCCATGCTTTGTCGGTGGGACTTGCAAGAAATCAGATGGTAAAATCTTTCAGAAGGTACCAGTTGTGATTGCAGGTACTGAAGCACTTTTGTGGGGACCTCTAATAATCAGCAGTCAATTTATCCTTAGAACACTACAACTAGACAATGTGTCCAAGAGTTATAAATCAGGCCCTTCAGCCTATGGAGCTCACATCAACCATCAGTCATCCGTTTACACCACTCCCATCATGTGCCAACATGAGGCCAGCCCCAGGTGGAGGAGCAACACCTTGTATTTCGTTTTAGTAGCTTCCGACTTGATGAATTTCAATTTCTCCTTCTGGTATTTTTTTCTCTCCCCTCCCCTCTTCTGTTCCCCACTGTGGCCTTTTACATTTTCTCACCAGCCTATCGCTTACCCCTAGATCCCACCCTCCTTGTCTTTCTCCCCTCCTATCCTATCATAGTCCTCCTTCTCCAGCCCTTTACCTTTCCCACGTACCTGACTTCACCTGTCACCTTCCAGCTAGCCTCTTCCCCCTCTCCCCATTCTGTTATTTCGGCGTCTTCACCCTTCCTTCTCTGTCCTGAAGAAGGGTCCTGGCCTGAAATGTTGACTGTTCATTTCCACAGATGCTGTCTGACCTGAGTTCCTTCAGCATTTTGTGTGCTGCTGATTGACTGGTTGGCAATCAGTGGTGAGTGGTGTCCCGCAGAGGTCAGTGCGGGGCCCACAACTCTTCATGATATACGTTAACCATCTGTAAGAGGGGACTGAGTGTGGTGTATCTGAGTTTGCAGGGAGATGTAGATAGGTTAAGTGAGTGGGCAAGGGTCTGGCAGATGGAGTACAATGTAGGTAAGTACGAGGTCAGCCACTTTGCAAGGAATATGGAAGATCAGATTATTATTTAAATGGTAAAAAAAATTGCAGCATGCTGCTGTGCGGGATACTGGTGAGGCCGCACCTGGGGCACTGGTGAGGTCGCACCTGGGGCACTGGTGAAGTCGTACCTGGGGTACAGGTGAGGTCACACCTGGGGCACTGGTGAGGTCACACCTGGGGCACTGGTGAGGTCGTACCTGGGGCACTGGTGAGGTCACACCTGGAGTACTGTGTGCAGTTCTGGTCTCTTGGCTTGAGGAAGGATTACTGGCTTTGGAGATGGTGCAGAGGATGTTCACCAGGTTGATTCCAGAGATGAGGGGGTCAGACTGAGGAGAGATTGGGTCGCCTGGGACTGTACTCACTGGAATTCAGAGGAGTGAGAGGAGATCTTATAGAAACATATGAAATTATGGAAGGGTTAGATAAGATAGAGGCAGGAAAGTTGTTTCCACTGGTAGGTGAGACTGGAACTAGAGAACATAGCCTCAAGATTCGGTGGAGTAGATTTAGGATGGAGGTGAGGAGGAACTGCTTTTCCCAGAGAGTGGTGAATCTGTGGAATTCTCTGCCCAATGAAGCAGTGGAGACTATCTCAGAAAATATATTTAAGACAAGGTTGGGTCAATTTTTGCATAGTAGGGGAATTAAAGGTTATGGGGAAAAGGCAGGTAGGTGGAGATGAGTCCATGGCCAGATCAGCCATGATCTTATTGAATGGTGGAGCAGGCTCGACGGGCCAGTTGGCTGACTCCTGCTCCTATTTCTTATGTTCGTATGTTGCTCTGGATTTCCGGATGTTGTCTGACCTTCTGAGTTCCACTGTCCTCTTTTATCAGAGTCCCCCTTCTCTGGCTCTGTACCTCTTTCACCAATCAATTTCCCAGCTTTTTACTTTATCCGTCCTCCTCCAGGTTTCACCAATCACCTTGTGCTTCTCTCCCCTTCCCCCCACCTCTTAAGTCTACTCCTCAGCTTTTTTTCTGCAGTCCTATTGAAGGGTCTTTGCCCCAAATGTCAACTGTACTCTTTTCCATGGACGTGGCCTGATCTGCTGAGTTCCTCCAGCATTTTGTGTGTGTTGCTCTGGATTTTCAATATCCGTCGACTCTTGTGTGTTTCTAATCCCATTTTATCCTCTCCACATTCCTGTCAATGCCCTTCAAACTCCAGCACTCCCCTACACACTGGAGAAATTCACAACAATCCAATCCACACATCATTGGGATTTGGGAGGAAACCAGGTCACCTGGAGGAAATCTACGTGGTCATAGGAAGTGCCTACAAACTCCTCGCACAGAGAGCACCTGGGTTAGGGGTTGAACCAGCTGTCTACCAGCTGCACCATAGTGTGAGAGAGAGAAAAATAGAATTGGGAATAGCACTCATAGTGCAACAGACTATTTAATCTCTCACTGATAACGTCTGGGTTTAAAGCACCTTTTCAAAGTCAGCACTGCAGCAGTCCCTCGGTAGTGGAGTGGCAGACGGGAATTGATGCTTAAGTCTCTGGAGCTGGGCTTGAACCTGAGCCTTTTGACCAAGGCCAAGGTGTGATCTTCTCCCCGACTCACAGCTGATATTCAGTCGTGATGTAGAGAAAAGTTAACTGACGACTAAGCAATGGTTTATGTTGTATTTTGTGTGTTAACTCAAACTCTTAACTGCTGACCATCTTCTCTCTTCCAGGGTGACAAGGGCCTTATGGGCCCTGCTGGTCAGGACGGCGTCCAGGGTTCCTTAGGTTTGCCAGGGCCCCCTGGCCCCCAAGGCCTTCCCGGAGATGATGGGGACAAGGTAGGCTGATACTTCATCCATTGTAACTCATACTTACACCATGTACTTGGCTGGCTGGTGGCGCAATGGGATCAGCGCTGGACTCCGGAGAGAAGGCTCCCGAGTTCGAATCCAAGTCGGGCCACCCCCGAGCACGCTTTCCATCCGTGCTGGGTTGAGCGTCGAGCTAGCCACTCGGCCTCGTTTAAAAAAAAAAAGGGTTGAGTCAGGGACGTTCATATCGTGACCTGGTTAATCCGAAAGGAGACCAATCCTGACACCACGTGCCAGACAAGAGTGGCTGACTGTTTGGTGTGACATGCTAAAAATAAACATGTACTTGACCCCAGTCACACTCTGAGTGGTGAAAACCCGCTTGTTGTGCTTCAGTCCGACGTATGCAGCCCTTTGCCTTTGCCAGTGATAAGAACAACATAAATTAATGACAATTATAAGCAATTTTTACAAGAAGGAACACAATTAGAGCAAAGAGTGTCCAGCGTCGTGCACAGTGGTTGTCGTGCTGCTATACTAAGGCTGTGATTAGTGACCACTTGGTCAAGAGCCAGATAGTTGAAGGGAAGTAACTGTTCTGGAACCTGGCGCTGTGAACTTCAGGCTTCTGTACTCCTGCCCAATGGAAGCTACAAGAAGATGGCATGGCCTGGGTGGTGGGTATCTTTGATGATGGCTTCTCCCTTCCTGAGGCAGCACCTCCTGTAGATACGACCGAACGAGGTGAGATATATGCCTGGGCTAAGCCCACTACTCTCTGCAGCTTCTTGTACTTGAATTGCTGCACTAGACCACCATGTAATCAATCAGGGCACTTTCAACAGTACGTCTGTACAAGTTGGTTAGCATGTGTGCTGACGTGTCAAACCTCCTCAGCCTCTAAGGAAGCAAGGACTGTGACATGCCTCCCTTGTGATTGTGTCTATGTGCTGGGCCCATTCCTTTACTCAGGAGTCCAACTGGGCATTAAAACCAGCTTCTGCATTTGTTTCAACATGACCACATTGGATTCTATGTAGTACAGAACAGGCCATTGAACACACCTGTCCCAGCAGAGCTCCTTCCCTTTTTCCCCACGTAACTCACGGTAACACTCTGTCTCCTCTTTCCATCACATCAAATAAGGATGAACACGTTCAAAGGTTCATTTCATTGTCATAGTATGCATATGCAATACAACTCTGATATTCCCCTTCTCCAAACAGCCATGAAATACAGAAAAAGCCATGGGGTTGTTGAAAGAAAAGACATCAACCCCATCCCCACGTGAAAAGGAAAAAGAAACAAAACTAGCAAACTCCTAACCCTCCTCTCCCACCCCCAGAGACATAAGCTAACAGACCCACATGGAAGATGGCAGCTGGAACATCAAACCCCTCCCTCTCAAAAAAAAGTGACAATAACATCAAACCTCCAACCGCCTCTCTCATGCACATAGACTAATAGATTGCCCGCACAGGAAAGCCAACAAGAACATCAAACCTGAAATCCCCAGCCCTTCTCTCGCAAAAAACTAACATATCGCCCACTGGAATCCCAACTCACCAATTGTCCACAAGAAAGAGAAGACAGAAAACTGAAGGACAGCAATATAAACTAAAGTCCAATAATCACATAAATCTTAGAATCTGGAAAATATCTTCCCATCAGAATGGGAATCAGTCCTTCTGTGAAAAGCAACTACCATGCCACTGCAGCTTCCTAAACACCGCCGGCCCGGCTACCGACCCATCGACCTGCGGCCTTCGTGGAGAACGACTGCCGACCTCCTCGGCATTCACCTCAATGCTTGAAATCTTCCTTGACGCTTTGAAACGGATTCAGTGATGGTCCTGAGCCCCATCTCTGGTCCTCTCCAGGGTCAGCAGAGTGCTATATCATTCGACTGAACTGCAAACTGCACGTTACAGACTCCAACAGTAATATGGTATGGAGGGACAGGGCGATATTGGGGTCTATGATTATAGATCCCTCAAAACTGTGCACACGTTGATAGGATGGTTAAGAAGTCATATAGTATATTGGCCTTGGTTGTTCAGGCAATTGAGGTCAAGAGCCCGGAAGTAACATTTCATCTTTGTAACGCTCTGGTTAGACTGCACTTGGAGTTCTGGGTTCTGATCTGGTCACATCTTTATAGGAAGTTCCCACAACCTATGGTCTCACTTTCAAGGACTGTTCATCTCATGTTCTTCATACTTATTGCTTAAAGGCATCCGTTAGTCTGACGAGACCTTGGATCTGCGCCTGGAAAGTCTTCACTCTCCAGGGTGCAGGCCTGGGCAAGGTTGTATGGAAGACCGGCTGTTGCCCATGCTGCAAGTCTCCCCTCTCCACGACACCGATGTTGTCCAAGGGAAGAGCATTAGGACCCATACAGCTTGGCATCAGTGTCGTCGCAGAGCAATGTGTGATTAAGTGCCTTGCTCAAGGGCACAACACGTTCCCTCGGCTGGGGCTCGAACTCACGACCTTCCGGTCACTAGTCCAATGCCTTAACCACTTGGCCACCTGCCCAAGTTGCTTATTAATTTATTATCATTATCTTGTTGTCTTTTGCACTCTGATTGCACACCCATTTGGAGTGGTCTTTCATTGACTCTATTGTGGATTTATTGAGTATGCCTGCTAGAAAATGAATCTCGGGGTTGTATAGGGTGACATGTATGTACTTTGATGATGAATTTACTTTGAACTTTGAGAGTGTGGAAGCTTCAGAGAGGGTGCAGGGGAAATTTACTAGAATGCTACCTGGATTAAAGAGCATGTCTTATGAGGCTTTGGCTGAGTGATCGAGGGCTTTCCACTTTAGTGTGAAGGAAGATTAGAGGTGGAGGTGATGGAGGTGCCAAAGAAATGTAGATAGAGTGAACAACCAGTGTGGTAATAACGATTACCTCTGCGCATCCATTTCAGGTGAGTACAGGAAAGTTCAGGGAGATGCCCGAGAGATGTTACCACATGGAGAAGAGAGCACGGTAGGTTCATGCGACATACCCCTGGGGGATGTAGTAGAGGCTAATACATCAGCCACATTTCAGACTCTCTTAGACAGGCACATGGATGAACAAAAATTCATATGTAGGAGGAATTTATAGCGAGAGGATTCGAGTACAGGAGCAGGGAAGTACTACTGCAGTTGTACAAGGCCTTGGTGAGACCACACCTGGAGTATTGTGTGCAGTTTTGGTCCCCTAATCTGAGGAAAGACATCCTTGCCATAGAGGGAGTACAAAGAAGGTTCACCAGATTGATTCCTGGGATGGCAGGACTTTCATATGAAGAAAGACTGGATGAACTGGGCTTGTACTCGTTGGAATTTAGAAGATTGAGGGGGGATCTGATTGAAACGTATAAAATCCTAAAGGGATTGGACAGGATAGATGCAGGAAGATTGTTCCCGATGTTGGGGAAGTCCAGAACAAGGGGTCACAGTTTGAGGATAAAGGGGAAGCCTTTTAGGACTGAGATTAGGAAAAACTTCTTCACACAGAGAGTGGTGAATCTGTGGTATTCTCTGCCACAGGAAACAGTTGAGGCCAGTTCATTGGCTATATTTAAGAGGGAGTTAGGTATGGCCCTTGTGGCTACGGGGGTCAGGGGGTATGGAGGGAAGGCTGGGGCGGGGTTCTGAGTTGGATGATCAGCCATGATCATACTGAATGGCGGTGCAGGCTCAAAGGGCCGAATGGCCTACTCCTGCACCTATTTTCTATGTTTCTATGAATGGGTTAGCTAGATCTTGGAATAATGGTCAGCATAACCTTGTGATATGTTCTATTTTGAAATGATTCCATGCATGAAGTGTTCAGTAGCCAAGCACTGTGCAGGGATGAAACTAACAGAGCTTTCTTATTGTTAGGATCATAACACAAACATTGCCAGCTGAAACTCATACATTCCAACCCATGCTCACTGGAGATCTTAACAGCTCACATTCACCTCCTCCACTTCAAAATACTGGCCTCAGCCTACGCCAGTGCCTGTTATCCCCTCCCTTAGGATTCTCAATCCTTCTCTCTCCTTTCCCTCTCCATCTCCCCCCTCACACCCATAACCTCTCTTACTCCCTCCTCTCCTGAGACCAGCCTCCCAACACACCCACATTTATACTCCTCACACAATTACACAGCTCTCACAGTTACACACATATTCCCACTCTCTTATACAACACACACACACCCTCTCCTTCCCTCCCCTCCCCTCCTCCCCCTCTCCCCCTCTCCTCCCTCTCCTCCCTCTCCCCCCTCTCCCCCCTCCCTCTCCTCCCCCTCTCCCCCTCCCCTCCCCTCCCCTCCCCTCCCCTCTCCCCCTCTCCCCCTCTCCCCCTCTCCCCCCTCTCCCCTCTCCCCCTCTCCCCCTCTCCCCCTCTCCCCCCTCCCCCCTCTCCCCCCTCTCCCCCCTCTCCCCCTCTCCCCCCTCCCCCCTCTCCCCCCTCTCCCCCTCCCCCCTCTCCCCCCTCTCCCCACTCTCCCACTCTCCTCCCTCTCCCCCTGCCTCTCCTCCCCCTCTCCCCCCTCCCCTCCCCTCTCCCCCCCTCTCCCCCCTCCCCTCCCCTCTCCCCCCTCTCCCCACTCTCCTCCCTCTCCCCCCTCCCTCTCCTCCCCCTCTCCCCCCTCCCCTCCCCTCTCCCCTCTCTCCTCCCCTCTCCCCTCTCTCCACTCTCCCCCTCTCCCCACTCTCCCCCTCCTGTCCAGCTGGTCTCCAACACTTAGTTCAGCACTACAACCTCTCCCTTGAGCAAGATGATCTGAATGGAGTGTGGGAGGAGTACTCCAGTGGGCAAGATTAATTTTTAAACCATGAGGCCTGCAATGATGTTACACGAAAACGTACAGTGCAGGTACCAACCCTTTGGCTCACCATGCTTGTGCTGACTGTGATGCCAAATCAAACTAATCGCATCTTCCTGCACGTGAAACTGTGTCTAAATGTCTCTGAAACATCACTGTTTTTCTGCTTTCACTACCTCCCCAGCAGCCTGTTCCAGCCACCCACCACTTTCTGTATTTAAAAAAAAGTCTCATGAATCTTTAAACTTCCCCCACTCATGTTAAGTCAATGGCCTTAATATCTCCCCTGCCCCCCCCCTACCCTGGGGAAGTAGAACTCTGACAATGAACTTTATCTGGGCCTCTCACAACCGTACGAAGTATTATCAGTTCACCCAACAGCTTCTGATACCCCAGAGGAAACAGTCCAAATTTGTCCAATCTCTCCTCCGAGCTAATGCTTTCTAACTGGGGCAAAATCGCCCGAACACATCTATGCCCTGTCCAGCACCTCCACATCTTTCCTGTAATACGAAAATCAGAACTGCATACAATACTCCGAATGCAGCCTCACCAAAAGTTTTATAGAGCTCCAATATCACGTCCTAATTTTTGTTCTCAACACCCCAGCTGCTGGAGACAACTATGCCATATGCCTCTTTACATCCCGAGATGCATTCTGTCAGGGAGCAACATGCACTCCGAGATCCCTCTGCACGTCAGTGCTCCAAAGAGTCTTGCTTCTTGCATTTAATGTTCAAAGATCAAAGTAGATATCAATCCTGATATTTGTTTTCTTGCAGGCATTCACAGTAGAACAAAGAAATACAATTGGATCAGTGAGAAACCACATACAAAGTGCACCTTGTAGATATTCTCAATGGTGGGGTGGGGGTTTCCTGTGGTGGACTGGGCTGTGTCTGCTACTTTTGACCTCACAAGAGACATCATCCCACACTTGTATGGACGAAACCCCCTCTGTTCTTTCTCCACCCACATTTCCAGCTGCTTTGTATCATGTTGTCACCTTTGACGATATTTCTGCAGAACTTGTCCAAATTCCTGTGTCGACTCTAAACTTACAAGTCAGCCCACCTACGTTCTAGTCCAAATGATTTATATGTGCCATAAAGTACAGCAGTAAGTCCTGCAGAACACCACTAGGCCCAGACCTCCCGTCGGAATCACTCCCTACCCCACCGCCCTCTAGCTTTTACAGCCAAGCCAATTTTGGATTCAGCTGACCAAGTCTCCACAGAACATCTGATATCCTCTGCAACATATGGATGTTACACAAGAGATTCTGCAGATACTGGAAATCCAGAGTAACACGCACAAAATACTGGATGATCTCAGCAGGCCAGGCAGCATCTGCGGAAAGGAATAGGTATGTCCTGATGAAGGGCCTTGACTTGAAATCTCAGCTGTTTCTGGCTGATCTGCTGAGATCTCTCACTCTTTTCCATGTATTAATCTCATGTTATGGTGGCTGTTAGCCTTGCTCTGTATTTTATTAGAGATCGCTGGTCACCAAGAAATCTAAGCAGAAACAAATCTCTCGGCTCATGCTGACCTGTTTTTCTACATCGCATCTACCCACATCTAGACCGTACCCCTCACACCAGTGTACCTATCCAAGCTTCTCTTACATGTTGTAATCGACCCTGGATCCACCACTTTCACTAGCAGCTCGTTCTACACCTTCACCGCTGTTTAGGTGAACAAGTTCCCCCTCAGTTTCCTTTTAAACATTTCACCTTTCAATGTATTCCTCTAGTCCAAGTCTCAGTCAACACCAGGGGGAAAAGCTGGCATGGAATTACCCTATCTCTACCCCTCATTCTTTTGTATACCTCTATATGATCTCCCCTCATTCTTGAAGTCCTCTATGCGAAAATCTGTTCTTTGATAGCTCACACTGAGTCTGAATTCCAGCTAATAGTCAACAAATTTGCCAAAGTCTCGCGTCTCTTTGGCCTTACTGTCAGCCTATGCAAACCGGAAGTCCTATTTCAACCGGCTCCTGGCTCAGCTGCCACCAGCCCGTTTATCACTATCGAGGGGACAAGACTAAGAACAGTGGAGGAATTCAAGTATCTCGGCAGTGCCGCTAGACAGAGGAATTGGTGCTAGGATCAACAAGGCCAGCCAGCGCCTTGGTCCCCATTCCAACCTCACTCCTTCGGAACGCTCTGCTCTCCGCTCCCTCCGCACTAATCCTAACATTATTATTAAACCCGCTGATAAGGGGGGTGCTGTTGTAGTCTGGCGTACTGACCTCTACCTTGCCGAGGCACAGCGACAACTCGCGGATACCTCCTCTTATTTACCCCTCGATCGTGACCCCACTAAGGAGCACCAGGCCATTGTCTCCCACACTATCAACGACTTTATCCGCTCAGGGGATCTCCCATCCACTGCTACCAACCTTATAGTTCCCACACCCCGCACTTCCCGTTTCTACCTCCTACCCAAGATCCACAAACCTGCCTGTCCTGGCCGACCTATTGTCTCAGCTTGCTCCTGCCCCACCGAACTCGGTTCTGCATACCTCGACACTGTTTTATCACCCCTTGTTCAATCCCTTCCGACCTATGTTCGTGACACTTCTCACGCTCTTAAACTTTTCGATGATTTTAAGTTCCCTGGCCCCCACCGCTTTATTTTCACCTTGGATGTCCAGTCCCTATATACTTCCATCCCCCATCAGGAAGGTCTCAAAGCTCTACACTTCTTTTTGGATTCCAGACCTAATCAGTTCCCCTCTACCACCACTCTGCTCCGTCTAGCAGAATTAGTCCTTACTCTTAATAATTTCTCCTTTTGCTCCTCCCATTTCCTCCAAACTAAAGGTGTAGCTATGGGCACCCGTATGGGTCCTAGCTATGCCTGCCTTTTTGTTGGATTTGTGGAACAATCCATGTTCCGTGCCTATTCTGGTATCTGTCCCCCACTTTTCCTTCGCTACATCGACGACTGCATTGGCGCTGCTTCCTGCACGCATGCAGAACTCGTTAACTTTATTAACTTTGCCTCCAACTTTCACCCTGCCCTCAAGTTTACCTGGTCCATTTCCGACACCTCCCTCCCCTTTCTAGATCTTTCTGTCTCTGTCTCTGGAGACAGCTTATCCACTGATGTCTACTATAAGCCTACTGACTCTCACAACTATCTGGACTATTCCTCTTCTCACCCTGTCTCTTGCAAAAACGCCATCCCCTTCTCGCAATTCCTCCGTCTCCGCCGCATCTGCTCTCAGGATGAGGCTTTTCATTCTAGGACGAGGGAGATGTCTTCATTTTTTAAAGAAAGGGGCTTCCCTTCCTCCACTATCAACTCTGCTCTTAAACGCATCTCCTCCATTTCACGTACATCTGCTCTCACTCCATCCTCCCACCACCCCACTAGGAATAGGGTTCCCCTGGTCCTCACCTACCACCCCACCAGCCTCCGGGTCCAACATATTATTCTCCGTAACTTCCGCCACCTCCAACGGGATCCCACCACTAAGCATATCTTTCCCTCCCCGCCTCTCTCTGCATTCCGCAGGGATCGCTCCCTACACAACTCCCTTGTCCATTCGTCCCCCCCATCCCTCCCCACTGATCTCCCTCCTGGCACTTATCCGTGTAAGCGGAACAAGTGCTACACATGCCCTTACACTTCCTCCCTTACCACCATTCAGGGCCCCAAACAGTCCTTCCAGGTGAGGCATCACTTCACCTGTGAGTCGACTGGGGTGATATACTGCGTCCGGTGCTCCCGATGTGGCCTTTTATATATTGGTGAGACCCGACGCAGACTGGGAGACCGCTTTGCTGAACATCTACGCTCTGTCCGCCAGAGAAAGCAGGATCTCCCAGTGGCCACACATTTTAATTCCACATCCCATTCCCATTCTGACATGTCTATCCACGGCCTCCTCTACTGTAAAGATGAAGCCACACTCAGGTTGGAGGAACAACACCTTATATTCCGTCTGGGTAGCCTCCAGCCTGATGGCATGAACATTGACTTCTCTAACTTCCGCTAGGCCCCACCTCCCCCTCGTACCCCATCTGTTACTCTTTTTAATGCACACATTCTTTCTCTCACTCTCCTTTTTCTCCCTCTGTCCCTCTGAATATACCTCTTGCCCATCCTCTGGGTCACCCCCCCCCCCCGTCTTTCTTCCCGGACCTCCTGTCCCATGATCCTCTCGTATCCCCTTCTGCCTATCACCTGTCCAGCTCTCGGCTCCATCCCTCCCCCTCCTGTCTTCTCCTATCATTTTGCATCTCCCCCTCCCCCTCCAGCTTTCAAATCCCTTACTCACTCTTCCTTCAGTTAGTCCTGACGAAGGGTCTCGGCCTGAAACGTCGACTGCGCCTCTTCCTATAGATGCTGCCTGGCCTGCTGCGTTCACCAGCAACTTTGATGTATGTTGCTTGAATTTCCAGCATCTGCAGAATTCCTGTTGTTCAACTTCAATCATCTGTGTTGAACCAACACCACATCCGCCTATCCTCAGCTGTCTCCTGTATGGATGTGAAACCTGGACTAGATACAGAAGACACCTGAAAATGCTAAAGGAATTCTGTATGTGTTCCTTGGCATCGGTTGGCAGGACCAAGTCACAAACCTAGAGGCCTCGGCAGGGCAGGGACCATGAGTGTTGAGGCTGTGCTAATAAAAGCACAGCTTGGAGGACAGTCCATGTCACACGAATGAAGGAGTCCCCAAATCTCTAACCAGCTACTACACGGTGAGCTGTCACTGGGCAAGAGGAATCAAGGCCCTGTCAGAGATTCAAAGGCTGTGTGAGAGCGAACATTGCACACATTCGCTGGGCTTGACCAAAACAGCTGGAGCAGGGTGCACAAGACCAAAGTGGCTGGTCAGCTTTGGTTAGAACCGCTCTCAACAACCTGGAGGAGAGACACCAAGCAGTACTAAACGCTGCCCAACAAAGAAGGAAAGCAAAAGCAGAAGCCCCATTTCCTGATCCAGCACAGTTCTCAAGTCCTTATTGTGGGCGTCTATGTCGCTCACAACTTGGACTCAGCAGCCACCTACAAACACACAACAGATCTGCAGAAATCAAACTCGTTGTTGGATACGATGGACAGCCAACATATCAGGAGATCTCCCCTCATTCCTCTACGCTCCAGGTGTAGTCCAACAGCTGTCTACACTTGTGCATGATTTATGAGAATGGTTAGAGATGCAGCCCAATGATATTAATGACCCAGGGTGTGTTTATTAGAATCCAACAGTCTTGACCGCCAAGTTCTCTGGTGGTTGATGTAAAGCTTAAAAAAGACACTTAAAGGAATTTTATGACAATTTTCCTGTTCATTAAAAGAGTGTGAGTGATGCTAGTAATGTCCAGACGGTGGTGATGAATCAGAATCAGGTTTATTATCACTAACATATTTCATAAGTTTGTTTTCTTGTGGTAGCAGTACAGTACAATATATAAAAGTTACTATAAGTTACAAAAATCAATGAATATTGCGAAAGATGATTGGTGTTTATGGGTTCATGGACTGTTGGGAAATCTGATGGCAGACGGGAAGAAGCTGTTGTTGAAACCATTCAGGGTGAGCCTTCCACTCCTGTACCTCCTCCCCTATGTTAGTAATATGAAGAAGACATGTCTCAGCCAGTGAAGGATTTTAATGATGAATGTGGCCTTTTTAATGCACTGCCTCTTGAAGAGAGCAGGGTGACTTGTGTCTGTGCTGGACCTGGCTGAATCTACCACCCTCTGCAAACTTGTGCATTGGAGGCTACTTCTGACTGAATGCTCTTCCAGTATATTTGTGGACATTTGCCAATCTTTGCTGACGGACAGGACCAAATCTCCTCGATTTCCTAATGAAGTAGAGTGGCTGGCATTCCTTCTTCATGACTGCATCAATGTTGGGCCCAGGATAGATCCTCTCGAATGTGGCTGCCCTGGCATTTGAACCTGCTCATGCCTTCCACTGCTGCCTCCTGAATGGAGACTAATGAAGGTCCTCCCACTGTGCGCTTGGGGAGGCAGATCTGGGATTTATACCCAGTGATGACACAGGACTGGCTTCGATATACTTCCGAGTCAGGGCAGTGTCTGACTTGGCGGGGAAACTGCAGGTGATGGTGTTCCAATGTACCTGCGGCCCTGATAGAGGTCTCAGGTTTGGTGTTTGATTGGAGTAGTCTGATTGAGTTGCTGCACGACATCTTGTGGTTAGTAGAGCTTTTGAGGGTGGGGGGGGGTGGTTTCAAGAGGGTATTGAATAGGACCTGAGGGAAATTAACTTCTTAGGCTAGGCGGCGGGAACAAGGGAATGGTGGGAATATCCTGCAAAACACATGGAAAATGCTAGAGGAGCTCAGCAGGTCAGACCTTTCATCAGAACTGAGTTTCTCCAGCATTTGGTGTGGGCTACTTTGGACTCCCAGCATCTGCAGAATCTCTTGTGGTAATGGGGTTATCTTGCGAAGAGCACACATAAACTCACTGGGCAGTGGTTTTGTTCTGTGCCATGAGAGTTCAGTTCTGTAGGTGACAATCAAGCTAGCTGCTTTGTTCCGAAAGGTGATGATATTCTTACTGTACTCGTCCAACCAAGTGAAGTCCATGCCATCTACTTGTGATCCAACTTGTTTAATGTTACCATCTTTATGAGTTTTTATATTCAGTAACAAAAAGAAGACCACCTGTATACGCTCGGTTGTCCCTTTCTTGTGTGGTTCCTGTACCTGATAAAATAGTCACTGAGTGTACGTTTAGGGTCTTCTGCTGCTGTAGCCCATCCAATGGTTTGACAAGTTTCGACGTGTTGTGCATTCAGATATGTTTTTCTGCACACCACTGTTGAAATGCGTGGTTCTTTGTGTTACTGTCACCTTCCTGTGATTTTGGCCACTCTGGCCATTGTCCTCTAACCTCTCTCACTAACAAGGCATTTTCAGCAACAGAACTGTCGCTCAGTGGATTTTTGTTTTGTTTCTCTCACCATTCGCTGTAAACTCCAGAGACTGTTAGGCATGTAAAACTCAGAAAATCAATAGACCCTGAGATGCTCAAGCCACCCCATCTGGCACCAACATAGTCAAAGTCAGTTAAATCACATTCCTTCACCATTCTTGAGGTTTGGTCTGAACAACAACTGAACCTCTTGACCATGCCTGCATGCTTTTGTGCATTGAGTTGCTGCCATATGATTGGCTGATTAGATATTTGCATTAACGAGTGGGTGTAACTTACAAAGTAGCCACTGAGTGTATTTCTTGGTCATTTTTATTAGAAGTTAAAGTTCCGGATTTAGACGCTGGAATTCTGAAACTATAACAGAAAATGCTGGAAACACTGAACAATTCAGACAGTATCTGTGGAAAGAGAAATAGAGTTAGCATCTCAGGCTGATGACCTTTCTGATGGGTGATCTTAGACTGGAAATATTGATTATGTTTCTCCTCCTATAGAGGCTGACTGACCTGTTGGGTGTTTCCAGCTTTTTCTGTTACTGTTTTGGTGGTATTAGTTGTCTGTTTTCCAGTGTAATGCACAAAATGCTGGACAAATTCACCAGGTCAGGCAGCATCTATAAACAGTCGACATTTCAGGCTGAGCACCTTCATCGGGACTGGAAAGGAAGGGGGAAGAATCTAGAGGAGCTCAGTCAGTAGATAATCAAACTTTTAAATTGTGGGTCCAGGGTGCATGTTTCTGTTCAGCTGCTGACTTTATTTGGGGGCAGAACAGCAGTGTAGTGGTTAGCGTGACGTTATTACAGTGCCAATGACCCAGGCTCTGACAGGAATTTGTACATTCCCCCCACGACTGTATGGATTTCCTCCAGGTACTTTGGTTTCCTCCCACATTGCAATGACGTACAGTTATTAGGTTAATTAGTCATTTTAAAGACATGCAGGCTAGTAGGTATGTGTCACATTTGTAATTAGATGGCGTGGACTTGTTGGGCTGGAAGGCTCTGTTAATGTGTTGTCTAATTTTTTTAATCATCATGTAATTGCAATTACAGCCAACAGAGGGAGCACTCTACTTGAACTGAGTTCTAAACATGAAACAGTTGCAATTAACACAACTGTTCCTTAATACATACACAGTACAGCTGGTAGATTTGTATTAATCTTAATTATCAGAGTTTGAAGGCGTTTAGAAACAATAAACCCCATTTAGCAGTTTCCAATGAATGCTTGGTTGATAGAAAAAGCTCACATGAGTGTGAACAATATTGATACTATGATAATGCAGAGGCTCGAATGAATAAATGATAACTAGAACTTTATAGGCAAACAACAGGAATTCTGCAGATGCTGGAAATTCAAGCAACACACATCAAAGTTGCTGGTGAATGCAGCAGGCCAGGCAGCATCTATAGGAAGAGGCGCAGTCGACGTTTCAGGCCGAGACCCTTCGTCAGGACTAACTGAAGGAAGTCCTGACGAAGGGTCTCGGCCTGAAACGTCGACTGCGCCTCTTCCTATAGATGCTGCCTGGCCTGCTGCGTTCACCAGCAACTTTGATGTGTGTTACTTTAATTATAGAGCACTTTTCATACAGATGATGTAGTTTGAAGTGATTTACAATGGGATCAAAGAATAAATATGAAAAAAAGGAAAAAATAAACATGAAAATAAAAGACAAAAAGATGCTTGTTAAAAGCAAGGTTATATAAATAGGTTTAGACTTGCAGTCTAAAAGTGTCAACTGAGTCTACATCCCTTAAGAGTATTAGGTATTGAGTTCCACAGTTTAGGAGAGTAGTTTAGTTCAAAAAAGCTAATCTGCCAGTTATCTTTTGAGGGAGATTGTTTAAATTTAAGAGACTGGTGGAAGACCTGAGAGCTCGAGCAGGTTTATAAAACAAAAGTGATTCTGTGATGTACTCTGGATCTAGTCCACTGAGGGCATTAACAACAAATAAGAGAACTTTAAAATCGATTCTAAAAAGTACAAGAAGCCAATGCAGAGTAGTTAGTACAGGAGTGATATGCTGCCTCATCTTTTTTTGGTTAAAAGTCTAGCAGTGGTATTCAGAATGAGTTGAATTTTGTCAATAGATTGCTATGGAAAGCCGGTAAAAAGTATAGTTGCAGTAATCTTGTTATTCAATATAAAAAGTATGAGTTCAGCATCTTTATTTGACAGAAACAAACATACCTTTGCAATATTTTTCGTGTAAAAATAACCCAGATTTTCTTCAAATCCTTCTGCAGTAGGGAATTTAATATACATCTGGAATGAAAAGTTAGTGTCAGTAATTGACTGCAAAATTGCTGGAGTGTATTAATAACCCATCTGGTTCACTAATGCTGTGTAGGAAAGGAAATCCACCAGTATTACAGAGTTGGAGATGCCAGAACAATGTCTTAACTGTCCTGTGAAATAGCAAAATCCTGAGTGTTAGGTCTTTCCACACCTGGGATTTGAGCTATGTCTCCAGACGGGGGAAATATTTAAATATTCTAATGAAATGTTAATTCTGCTTCTCTCTCTCTCTGTACTGAAGCAAGTTAGAAATCAGAGGTGCAGAGGGACTTAGGAAACCTTGTGCTGGATTCCCTACAGGTTAATTTGCAAGTTGAGTCAAGGGTGAGGAAGGCAAATGCAATGTTAGCATTCATTTCAAAAGGACTAGAATATAAAAGCAAAAATGTTGAAGTCTCAGAATGTTGAGGACTTATAAAGCACTGGTGAGGCCTCACTTGGAGTATTGTGAACAGTTTTGGGCCTCTTTTCTAAGAAGGGATGTGCTGGCTTTGATGAGTTCCAGAGGAGGTTCACAAGAATGATCACAGGAGTGGAAGGGTTAACACGCGAGGAGTGTTTGATGGTTTTGAGCCTGTACTCACTGAGTTTAGAAGAGTGGGGGTGTGGGGATCTCGTTGAAACTGATTGAATATTGAAAAGCTGAGATAGAGTGGAGGGGAAGAGGATATTTCCTACAGCGGGGAAGTCTAGGATCAGAGAGCATAGTCTCAGAGTAGAAAGATATTCTTTTAGAACAGAGATGAAGAAAATTTACTGATTATGGGAGAGTCTAGGACCAGAGGGTACAGCCTCTGATGCCCCTTTGGAACGCAGATGAGGAGGAATGTCTTTAGCCAGAAGTTAGTGAATCTGTGGAATTCATTGCCACCGTCAGCTGTGGAGGACTAGTGATTAGGTATATTTAGGTGGATGGGTTGTTGATTAGACAGGGTGTCAAAGGTTACTAGGAGACGGCAGAAGACTGGGTTTGAGAGAGGTAATAAATCATCCATGATGGAATGGCAGAGCAGCCTTGATGGGCCGAATGGCCTAATTCTCAGAATCAGAATCAGGTTTAATATCACCGGCACATGTTCTGAAATTTGTTAACTTTGCAGTGCAATACATGATAAATATAGAATAAAAACAGAATTTTAGTAAATATATATGTATATTAAGGTTCAAAGGTCCAATTTAATGTCAGAGAAATGTATACAGTATACATCCTGAGATGCTTTTTCTTCACAAACATCCACGAAAACAGAGAAGTGCCCCAAAGAATGAACGACAGATAAATGTGAGAACCCCAAAGTCTCCCCCAGCTCCCCTCCATCCCGCGCGTAAGCAGCAGTGAGCAACAATCCCCCCTCCCCCCACCGGTAAAACAAAAGCTAGCATCAGCCCCACCACCGAGCTCTCAGCGTGAGCAAAGCAATAGCAAAGACACAGACTTGCAGTTACCCCAAAGACTACACGTTACACCCGGCATTGGACATACCTACCGCAGGTTCTCTCTCTCCCAAATAAGGGAGAAGGAGGAGTCTCCGTATTTTCCCAGCGAGCGGAGAGACATAACAAACAACTAGCTGGTTTACGATGTTAGAAGTCCATTAGGTCGCTTTTTCCGAGCTCTGTGCCAGAAGCTCACAAAGATCTCGGGTCTTCGAGCCCACAGCAGATATCCTGACACCCCCGATGTCCCCTGCCGTGACACCAACCCTCGATCTGCCCATCTCCAGAGCCCTGAGATCTTAGACTTAGGAATTCGAGCCGGACTCTCGGGCCGAATCCTTGGCATGCCAAACAATGGCCAGTTATGGAACCCTGAGAGTGGGTCCCGTTCCCGCAAAGAACGGAAGTCAGCATCTAACTCCAGGTCAGGGTCTTCAAAAGAACCTTGAAGGGGAAAGATAAAGATATTAAAGATGGAAATAGAGCTGTTTCTGAAGATACAAGCAAAGGAGTCGCCGTTTGGCACCACCTTAACTTCACCCGGCGCCAGTGTTAAAAAGTTAAATAAAATAAATAGTGCAGAAACAGAAGTAAAAAGTAGTGAGGTAGTGTTCATGGGTTCAACGTCCAGTTAGAAATTGGATGGCAAAGGGGAAGAATCTGTTTCTGAACTGCTCAGTGTGAGTCTTCAGGCTCCTGTACCTCCTCCCTGATGGTAACCATGAGAAGAAGGCATGTCTTGGGTGGTGGAGGTCCTTAATGATGAAGACCACTTTCTTGAGGAGCTGTTCCTTGAAGATGTCTTGGACATTATGGAGGCTAGTACCTATGATGGAGCTGACTAATTTTACAACTTTCTGCAACTTACTTGCATCCTGTGCAGCCCCCACCCCCATACCAGACACGGTGATGCAGCCAGTCAGAATGCTCTCCACCATACATCTGTAGAAGTTGTAGGTGACCAACCAAATCTCCTCAAACTCCTAATGAAATATAGCCACTGTCTTGCCTTCTTTATAGCTGCATCGATATGTTGTGACCAGATTAGATCCTCAGAGATCCTGACAGCTAGGAACTTGAAATTGCTCACCCTCTCCACTTCTGATCCCTCTATGGTGCTCCTGTTTTATGCTCCAAGTACATGGTTCTTGGTCCAAGTAGAAAAGAAACAGAATCAGGTTTATATCACTGACACATGTTATGAAGTTTGTTGTTTTGTGGCAGCAGTGCAGTGTAAGACAAACTGTAAAAATTACTGTAAATTACAAAAACTAATCAGTACAAAAGAGGAATATATTTCATTAGATTAGATTAGATTATGAGGACACTCAGTCCTCGTTTATTGTCATTTAGAAATGCATGCATGCATTAAGAAATGATACAATGTTCCTCCAGAGTGATATCACAAAAAAAAGACAAACCAAAGACTAACACTGACAAGACCACATAATTATAACATATAGTTACAGCAGTGCAAAGCAATACCGCACTTTGATAAAGAGCAGACCGTAGGAACGGTTAAAAAAAAGTCTCAAAGTTCCGATCGACTCCCGATAGTCCCTGGTAGCAGGCAGCAGAAGGGAGGAACTCTGCCATAAACCTCCAGGCACCAACAACTGTCGATGCATTGGAAGCACCCGACCACAGCTGACTCTGAGTCCGTCTGAAAACTTCGAGCCTCCGACCAGCCCTTCGACACCAAGCACCATCTCTGCCAAGCGCTTCGACCCCGTCCCGGCCGCCGGGCAACAAGCAAAGTCGAGGACTCGGGGCCTTCCCCTCCGGAGATTCAGGATCACACAGTGACAGCGGCAGTGAAAAAGGCATTTCAGAAGTTTCTCCAGATGTTCCTCCGTTCTCTCATGTCTGTCTCCATCAGATCAGGATTGTGCACAGCCCCTACTAAACAGCTTACAGATATCGTTCACCGGAGTGACCGCGCGCGCTGTGTCGCGCCGCCATCTTCTCCTCCTCCTCAGTGATGTTCATGGACAGTTCAGGAATCTGATGGAGGAGAGGAAAGAGCTGTTCCTAAAATGTTGAGTGTAGATCTTCAGGCTCCTGGGTTTCCTCTCTGATAATAGTAATGAGAAGAGGGCAAACCATGAATGGTAAGGGTCCTTATTAAAGGATGCTGCCTTTTGACAATGTTCTCAATGATGTGGAGGTTTGTTCCCGTGGAGGAGCTGAATGAGTTTACAACCTTTTCAATACTATGCATTAACCCCTCCATATCGGTGGTGAAGCAACCAGTCAGAAACTTTGCCAGAGCCTTTGGTGTCATACCAAATCTCCTCAAACTCCTAATGAAGTATAGTTGCTGGTATGTCCTCTTCATGATTACATCAATGTGTTGATCCGTGGTTTCCTGTAAGTGTCATCATAGGCACGCAGGGTGATAAAGAAGCCTTCAGCATGCTGAACCTCATCAGGCAGAGCATTGAGTATAGAAGTTGGAATGTTGTGCTGCAATTGTACAAGATGTTGCTGAGTCTATTGAACATTTGGATTTTTATGTACAGTTTTAATTACCCTGCTACAGGTAGAGTCCATTAGTATGGAAAGAGTGCAGAGGAGATTTGCGTGGCTGTTGCTGGGAACCAAGGGAGGGAGTTGTGGAAGGTTGAGCAGGATGTGACTTTTCTCATTGAAGTGCAGGAAAATGAGGGGCGAACATACAGAGGTGTATAAAATTACGAGAGGCATAAGGGGAATGCACACATTCTTTCCCCAGTCAAGAACTAGTGGGTAGGGGGTTAAGGTGTGGCGAGAGATTCAATCAGAACCTGAGGGGCATCTTTTTCGCTCAGAGAGTGGCCTCTGTATGGAATGAAATTTAAGAGGAAGCTTAAAAGATATGTGGACGGATACATGGATAGGAAAGGTTCAGAGGGATATGGGCCAAACCCGAGCAAATGGGACTAGTTCAGGTGAAAATAATGGGCGGCCTAGACCATTGGGCGGAATGGCCCACTTCTGTACTGACTAACTCTCTGATGCGGCCTGAGCTGCTGGGTTTGCCAAAAATTTCTGCTTTTATTGCATATCCTAGGACATTCAATACAATTTTCATAGCGAACAGCTGATTTATCTAATAGAGAGGTTCCCTTTCAATACAAACCTGTCAGCAATCCTAAAATCACCTGGTAGGACAATCGAGCAAAAGGTGGGCTGCTAACCCTGAGGGTATAACAGTATGTTGTACTGAGAGGCATACAGCAGGGACAGCGGCCCTTTGGCCCAACATATCCATGCTAACCAAGTCATCTAATCGAGCTACTCCCATTTCCCCAAACTTGGCCCATATCCCTAAATCCTTCCAGCTGTCTAAATGTGTTTTAAACATTGTGATTGTACCCATTTCTGCCATTTTCTTTGCAGCTTGTCTCATGTACCCACTATCCACCCTCTCTTTTCAATGATTGCCTCTCAGGTCCCTTTGAATTCTTCCACTTTCACCAAAAACTTCTGCCTTTTGGTTTTAGACTCCCCCCACCCCCATCCAAAAGGGTCCCCCGCAACAGTTGCTGCAAATCCAGAGCAACACACACAAGTTACATGTCAGGCAGAGTCAGAATCACGTTTCATATCACCGGCATATGTCTCTGCGGCAGCAATACTATGCAAAACATAATAATAGAGAAAAACTGTGAATTAGGGTAGATATAAATAATTAAATTACATTTGTAGTGGAAAAATGGAAATTAAAAAAAGTAGTGAGGTAGTGTTCACAGGTTCAATGTCCATTGATAAAGCAGATGGCAGAAGGGAAGAAGCTGTTCCTGAATCACTGAGTGTATGTCTTTAGGCTCCTTTGCCTCCTCCTTGATGGTAATAATGGGAGCAAGGCATGAGCTGGCTGTTGGGGCCCTTGATGATGGCTGCTGCCTTTTTGAGGCATTGCTCCTTGAAGATGTCCTCGATACTACAGAGGCCAGTGCCCATGATGGAGCTGACTAAATTTACAAATCCCTGCAGCTTATTTCAATCCTGTGCAGTAACTCCCCCTATACCAGACGGTGATGCAGGCAGTTAAAATGCTCTCCACAGTACATTTGTAAAAATTTTTGAGAGTTTTTTGGAGAGGAATGATCAGCTGACATTTTGGGCGAGCCTCACCTTGTTGATGTCCCTCATGGTTTTCTAAAGCTCTGTAAGATCACACCTCAGCCTCCTATGCTCTGGGTGGAAAAAAGAATCCCAGCCTATGCAGTCTCTCTTTCTATGTCAAGCTGACCAGTCCCAGTAGCATTCCACTGAATCTTCTTCACACTCGTTCTAGCTTATTGACATCCTTCCTATATCCAGCTGACCAGAATGGGCCACAGTCTCACCATTATGCCTGAATTTTACCAGCTCTTTGTCTAACAGCCCATTTTTCCTGACACAGTTCAAGATGTTTCATTTCATTCTGGCTGTGAGTCATTCCTTTAGAGGGAGATTGTCCCCTGTGCACATGTCTCTGCTCTTTTGCTGTTTCTGGAGCAGTCAGCTCCGATGCCCCCCCTGCCTTCCATTATCTTAGCTGTTAACTCTCCGGAACTGACGGCATGGGGTTCGTATGGGTGCTCCAGTTCCTCCCACGTATGGGTTAGTGGGTTAATTGGACCCGTGGGTGTAATAGAGTGGTGCAGCAGGACCTGTTATCTTGAATAATAAAATCAAATAATTGAATCCATGATTTGTTTGTTCAGGACAGGACATTCGGCTGATTGCTAGGTCAATAGATATGAAATGGAGGTTAACCTGAGTACGATCAATAGATCCTTTTGACAAGACTGCTTGGCATTGACCAGAATAATTAAAAGTCTTTTAATTAAATATTAGCTCCTGAGCCTATGTTATTAGAGTACAGAAGGAGGCCATTCATCGATTTCCTGTTGTCCCATCAGATTACTGTCCCTCCAGCTCCTTTTCGCTTTGTTTCCATCATCTGCTCTCTGTCTTTTTTCTAAAAAATCATTTGTCTTTTGCCTCACTTTAAATCTTTATGTCCTGCTCATGGGAACTGTTTTTCTCTACTTGCTCGTCAAAAACTATCCTCGGTCCTGCCAATCTATATCAAATGTCCTATGCTCTCCATGGCAAACAAACCTAGCTTCACCAATCCAAACTTCCAGCTGAAATCTCTTTAGAACAGTTAAAATGTTTTTCCTTCAACTTTCTGCAAAACTTTCACACCTCTCTCCTGACCAGTATATGATCCAGTAAAGCCCCTGTTTAAAGTAATTGAATGAAGCTTGGCCACTGGGTATGAGCAGGCTACATAATACTAGATGTGGTACAAGATACTAGATGTGATGCATCTATTATATCAGGATGTTAGGGTGGATTCCCTGAATGCAGAGCACCTATGCGAGACTTTGTTTCACGCAGGAAGGCTGGTGCACGGGCAGCCACCACGTTCTCCTTGACAGGTCAGGGTCAGGTTCAGTGACGTGGAGACCAGGGGACCCTTCACTGCTGGAGATTCCTCTGCCTTCACTGCAATTGTCATCTTCTTCCAGCTGCTCCATATTGAGTACTTGGTTAGATCACTCTTTGCCTGAGACCTCCTCCTTAATCTCACCACCTTGGGCCACCCTACTGGGAGCTAATTGCCAGATGGATTTCAGGAACTCAGTGCAGTGAGACTAACAGCAGTAGTTTCACATCCATATTTGCTTTTCTAAAATATTAATCTTTTTTATTAATCCCCTTACTGTGATAGAATGAGAACAAAGTAGTTTCCTAGCTGTGAAGCAGGAGTTGGAATCCTCAGCTCCAGACCAGCAAATGTCTCAAGCCCTTCATGTGGGGTAGACCACAGGCTACAGGGGTAACTACCTAGTCTACTTAAGTTACTTGAAAACCATTGACTGAACCAGCTGGTTGACATCAATCCCTCACTGAGCTCCTCTTCAATCATCGATGCTTGTCCAAGTACACTTTCCCCATGTTGAAGAACTTATTGAAGTCAACGTCCCCCAATGAGGGTTCAAGCAAGACTGTTTCCTGGAAACTTCTTGGTCAGCTTCTGATGTAGAAGCAGCAGGTATCTCTGCTTGCATTCTAAACCTTCTTTAAAGGTTTCTGATCTCTTCCTCCACCTCTTTGCCTGTCTTGGATCCTCCAAGAGCACTTTGTCTTCAAAGTCTATCAGCGCTATTGTTTCTGATTGAATTGACTTTATTTCTTACAGCCTTCATATATGTGAGGAGTAAAAATCTTTACGTTACTGCTCTGTAGGAATGTGCAATGCATAATTTATAATAAATAGTATGTACAACAGGACAGTCAATATAACATAGAAATACAATTGTATCAGCATGAGTTAATCAGTCTGATGGCCTGGTGGAAGAAGCTGTCCCAGAGCCTGTTGGTCCTGACTCTTATGCTACGGTACAGTTTCCCGGATGGTAGCAGCTGAAACAGTTTGTGTTTGGGGTGACTCGGGTCCCCAATGATCCTCCGGGCTATTTTTACACACCTGTCTTTGTAAATGTCCTGAATCATGGGAAGTTCACAACTACAGACGCGCTGGGCTGTCCGCACCACTCTCTGCAGAGTCCTGCAATTAAAGGAGGTACAGTTCCCATACCAGGCAGTGATGCAGCCAGTCAGGATGCTCTCACTTGTGCCATTGTAGAAAGTCCTTAGGATTTGGGGACCAATACCAAACTTCTTTAACCGTCTGAGGTGAGGCAGAAAGCTGTTCTGGTTCCCCTTCAGTATTGGAATCAAATCACCGCTGCACATCAAAACGCATTTGCCATCACCAAACTCTCTCCTAAAGAGCTTGACTCATTCTGTTCCTGCTCTAACATCTGTCACACAAGTCTTTGTCTTGCCATCCTGATCAAAGGTTGTTGCTGTTATTATACACCTACTTCCAATTTTCCACTGGCAACCCAACCCAAAAATATTTCATTCTCTTTATTTTCTAACAGGCTTCCAGATCGTCAGCTATTGGAGGTATTAGTCGTGTGGCGGCCACCACCAAAACTTTGGCACTGAGGACTGAGTACATCAAGATATTCTTCCTTTATTCTCTGTCGTGGATCTGCAGTTCTTCACTTGAGAACTGCTCTCTCCAAATCTGAAGCATAGGCCGTCTTATTTCCTCCAGTAGTGAACTCCTGCCAGAAAGGGACAAAAGGCTGCCTGCCACTTTTCGGGGTCCCAGATACTTTCGCAGTCATATTTTTCCCAAAAGAAATGCTGGTCTCTGCTTTGCATGTGGGTACTCTTTGATTTCTAGCAGCTTTTCCTTGGAATGTCTATCTGGTTTCTTCTTGCTACACATTTTTATTGTATCATTTAATTGATCTTTTTCTTCAATCCATTTTTTTTTATCCACACCACCACCAAAGCTCAGCTTATCGTCAGGCTTAGCAGCTCGCACTAGACTGCATAATAAATTAAACGTTTTTGCACCACTTCACAGTCAGATGAGTTGGAACATGAATATCATCTGAAATTTGATTTGTTAGTGCAAAATATTCAAATCTTTCAGTGTATGAAGTCTATTGCTCTGTTGTTTCATTATACAGCCCCATATTCCCAAATTTTGTCACCATTTTCAAAAACAATCACATCCCAGGAATGTTAACGAATCTCATCTGTCTCTCTTCCTCTCTTATTTGTTTTATTTAACTGTCCCATTCTCTTTCTCCCCTCCGATTATCACTCACCACACTTCCTGTGGCCGTTTTCTTATTGCGTGTGGCGTCTTCTCTTTGTTCACCCACATGACCCAGTGCTGCACCCCAACGTAGCACACGGACTTTTCTTGTCAAAGGGAACAAAACGAT
The DNA here is from genome assembly GCF_963921235.1 of Mobula hypostoma. Lineage (NCBI taxonomy): Eukaryota > Metazoa > Chordata > Chondrichthyes > Myliobatiformes > Myliobatidae > Mobula > Mobula hypostoma. The sequence continues at coordinate 1,628,715 of NC_086125.1, forward strand.
GAATATCATGTGAACACTTGTCATCCTGTAGTCAGTCATCATGGGAAGAACGAAGGAGCAGCTCTTTATTTACCTGTAAGTTCCTACCCAGAATGCCCTTTATGTTCAGTATGTAACACACAGGGAGGCTTGACTGCACCGTGTAAGGGTTAAAGTACACTGGACATGAATATGTAACAGTGGCAGTAGAGGAGGCCAAACTGGTATTTATGCTTCACGTTAGCCTGGTCCTTGGATCACTCTATCAGCACCTACTTCCAGTCCTCCTTCCAACACAGGATGGCGAAGAAGGCATTCGGCATGTTTGCCTTCATTGGCCAAGGCATTGAATTCAGGGGTGATGTTACAGCTTACAAGGCATGGGAAAGCCCACATTTGGATTGCTACCAATAGTTCGGTTCACCATGCTATAAGAAGGATGTCATTAAACTGGAAAGGTGCAAGGAAGACTTACAGGATTGTAAGATTTGAGTTCTAAGGATTGACTAGGACTATTTTTTCCTTTGAAGTGTAGGAAGCTGAGGAATGATCTTAAGGAGGTTTATAAAATCGTGACAGGCACAAAAACTGAATGTTTTTTTCTCCCAGGGTAGGGGAAGGATTTAAAAAGGATCTGAAAAGGCAGAGGTTGTTGGGTGTATGGAATGATAACCACAGCAAGTGGTCGAGTCAGGTATTATAGTGACATTTGAGTGGTAGATGGATAGGAAAGGTTTACAACGATACAGGCCAAACATAGGTAAATGGAACCAGCTCAACTAGGCAATGGCCAGCATGGGGGAACTGGGCTGAAGGGCCTTTTTCCATGTGGTATCACTCCATGAGTCTGGGATCCTTTCTGCTACGTGTTTATCCAACCACACATGTACATGTCCCCCGCCCTTTCCTCTATCACTCCATGAGTCTGGGATCCTTTCTGCTACACATTTATCCAAACACACATGAACGTGTCCCCCCCACCCCCGCCCTTTCCTCTATCACTCCATATGCTCACCAGTTCCATTTCCCATCAATATTCCACCTAAAGTTTCTCCTGAATCTTCAATGTGCATCACATTTACAGCCCCAATCTATTGCTTTTTGAAAACAAAATCTCATTTATCAAATTATTTCCATCTCTTCGGAGCACTATTGTCAAAGTAACATATGGTTTGCTTGAAAAATTTAAATGTTTTAACCTGAAGTACTCTATCAAAGGTCACTTTAGTTATGGGGATCTAGGTGGAATATTCTACCACTTGGGCCCAACATTTCTGGGGTGCCTGCTCCAGGGAATCACATACATCTCAGCCACCCTGGAGCTTACTGACACCTGTCCTTGTGCAAATATTCTTTGTGGGTTTATTGTCGAGGTTATTGAGGAGAAACTGCAATTTCTCGATTAACGGGAGATGTTCCAACCATCGCTGTGCACATACGATGCTTCAGATGGCTTTCCAAAAGAGGGTCCAAATTGGTTTATGATTATCAAGTTTGCTGAGGTGAGTGAAAAGCTTTCATTGGAATGCCACCCATACAGATCACTTCATTACAACCATGCATCAAAGTGATACAGGATACAGAATAAAGTGTTACAGTGACACAGAAAGTATCTTGCAGGAAGACAATGAAGTAAATCGTCAGGACAGGAGTCCGTCTTATTGTATTAGGATACTATTCAATAGTCTTATAACGGCAGGATACAAGCTGTCCTAATGAAGGGTCTCTATTCAAAATGTTGATTCTTTATTCCCTTCCACAGATACTGTCTGACCTGCGAGTTGCTCCAGAATTGTGTGTCTGTTATTCAGGATAGAAGCTGTTCCTGAGCCTGGTGGTTTGTACTTTAGGGATTTTGTATCTTCTACTCGATAGCAGAGGGGAGAAGAATGTTCAAGATCCCACCACTAAGCATATCTTTCCCTCCCCCCCTCTCTCTGCATTCCGTAGGGATCGCTCCCTACACAACTCCCTTGTCCATTCGTCCCCCCCATCCCTCCCCACTGATCTCCCTCCTGGCACTTATCCGTGTAAGCGGAACAAGTGCTACACATGCCCTTACACTTCCTCCCTTACCACCATTCAGGGCCCCAAACAGTCCTTCCAGGTGAGGCATCACTTCACCTGTGAGTCGACTGGGGTGATATACTGCGTCCGGTGCTCCCGATGTGGCCTTTTATATATTGGTGAGACCCGACGCAGACTGGGAGACCGCTTTGCTGAACATCTACGCTCTGTCCGCCAGAGAAAGCAGGTTCTCCCAGTGGCCACACATTTTAATTCCACATCCCATTCCCATTCTGACATGTCTATCCACGGCCTCCTCTACTGTAAAGATGAAGCCACACTCAGGTTGGAGGAACAACACCTTATATTCCGTCTGGGTAGCCTCCAACCTGATGGCATGAACATTGACTTCTCTAACTTCCGCTAGGCCCCACCTCCCCCTCGTACCCCATCTGTTACTCTTTTTTATGCACACATTCTTTCTCTCACTCTTCTTTTTCTCCCTCTGTCCCTCTGAATATACCTATTGCCCATCCTCTGGGTCACCGCCCCCCGTCTTTCTTCCCGGACCTCCTGTCCCATGATCCTCTCGTATCCCCTTTTGCCTATCACCTGTCCAGCTCTCGGCTCCATCCCTCCCCCTCCTGTCTTCTCCTATCATTTTGCATCTCCCCCTCCCCCTCCAGCTTTCAAATCCCTTACTCACTCTTCCTTCAGTTAGTCCTGACGAAGGGTCTCGGCCTGAAACGTCGACTGCGCCTCTTCCTATAGATGCTGCCTGGCCTGCTGCGTTCACCAGCAACTTTGATGTGTGTTGCTTCAAGATGGGGTCCTTGATTATATTGTCTACAATGAGAAGAGTAGGCAGAGACCATTGAGGAAGCAACACACATCAAAGTTGCTGGTGAGCGCAGCAGGCCAGGCAGCATCTCTAGGAAGAGATACAGTCGACGTTTCGGGCCGAGACCCTTCGTCAGGACCCTTGGCCCGAAACGTCGACTGTACCTCTTCCTAGAGATGCTGCGTTCGCCAGCAACTTTGATGTGTGTTGCTTGAATTTCCAGCATCTGCAGAATCCCTGTTGTTTGCGTTGAGGAAGGCTGGTTTTTGTCTTGTGCTGAGCTGTTTCTTGTGATCGCAGGCAGGGCAGTTGTCGTACCAGGCTGTGATGCGCTCAGGTAGGTTGCTGTATACAGTGTATGAATAAAAACCGGTGATGGTCAAAGGGCACATGCTGACTTTCTTTACCCTCCTAAGGAAGTAGATGCTCTGATCTGCTTTTTTGACCGTGGTGTTAACGTAATTGGACCAGGACAGCTGTTGGTGATTTTCACTCATACCAAACTGAAGCTTTCAAGCTTTTCAATCTCAGCACTGTTTATTTGAACAGAAGCATCTGCAAAACCCTCTTTCCTGAACCCTATGACCAGCTAATTTACTTTACTGACATCTGTTCCTTGTCGGATAAGCCCCTTATATTTGTGATCATCCTTCTGAATCTTTCTAGAAAGTTTCCAGTGGAACATCTTTCCTTAAACAACAGTTTACAAATTAGTTCCCAGTGCTCCAGAGATATTCTCACATGATGCTGTGGGTCTGGACTCACATGTAGACCAGACCAAATAAGGGGTGGTCTGAGCCTTGAAGTTCGTGAAAATAGATTTTAAAGAAACAACGCTAAAAGTCTGAGACCAAAACAGAAAAGGTGAGCAATGTTCAGCAGGTCGGGCAACATCGGTGGAGAAAGAAAGTTAATGTTTCCCATCGAAGACCACTCATCAGAACAGAAATTCACCATCGGGCACATCCTCAAAAGGTGATACCTCAGGAAAGTGAGATCGATCACTGAGGACCTTCCCTATCCAGGACATGCTCCCTTCTGGGTACCATTACCAGGAAGGAGGTACTCACACAACGATTCAGGAACAGCTTCTTCCTCTCCACCATCAGATTTCTGAATGATCTATGAAACCCATCACCAGCTCGTTAATCCTTTCTGCACTATGTATATTTCTAATTTGTAGCAATTTGTGTTTTTGCTACACAAAACAACAATTTTCATAACATACAATACTATGCAATGCCTTAGACACATATATTGTATATAACTAGGGTGCCTAAGGACTTTCACACAGGACTGTTTGTCAAAGTAGAGTGGAGAGCAAATTTGTAAATCCAGCAGGAGCCAAGGATGTTGGGAATGGCAAAGGAGAAGCACCATGGGAGAGGTGTGGGACAGGTGGCAGAGAAGGAGTGCCAGGATTGTGGGGTGACGCAGGTGTGGACTCACACAGCCTTGTTATATCATTACAGAATATATCTGGTGCTTCCCACTCCCTCCGCTCTCCCTTCCCCTTTTCCCAATCACGATTCCTGTCTCCATGCTCCCTTCCCACTCTCAGTCCACAATAGAGACCTGTATCAGAATCAGGTTTATCATCACTCACATAGATCATGAAATTTGTTTTTTTTTTGGCAGCACCAGTACAGTGCAATATGTGAAATTGCTCCAGGACTTGTGCAAAAGTCTTATCTGGGTATACAGTACATGTCTAAGACTTTTGCACAATGCTGTAAGTCAGTGATAATGATTCAGATTCTGAAATTCATCCCTGGCTGGTAGCACTAAACACACCAGCAGGAGAATTTTCTATTCTCCCTTTCAAATACATTCTGTGAACTCCTGTTCAGAGCGCAACAGTAAATGGGTGGCTAGGAACATCCGCCTTCATAGTCACCATTATTGCTCTGAATCTGTTAAATTGAATTAGCAGAAATTAAGTTCTCCAGCATCTGTAAGTGAGATTCGAACTCAGCCATTGGATATTTAACTACTACACCATCCCTCCACTCGGAATGTAAGTGTTGCTATTACGGTGTGCTAGGGCATTTCATCCAGCTTTGCTGTTCGTGTTCCAGGTCAAGTTGACACTCAGGGTCACACTTGTATAATCACAGTTGCCTTGGCAACCCACCCACCCTTGCAGCAAAGTGCGTCTCTAATGGAGCAGCATTCTGTTTTTTGTGACATACATGTGCGAGGTGCAGAATGAAGTAAGAAATTATTCTCCTTACTTCTGCTGATTTCTCCTTAATTTTTTGCTGAGGCAAGGATTCATGTAGATTTATGCAAGGATGGAGGGAATGGGAGACTCTTCAGCATGTTGAGAGGCATCCTGCATGTGGCCTGCCAGTCCTGTCACATGTCGTAAGGAAGAGCGCCCTCGTGGTTAGAATAGGTCTTGGTGTCTCTGTGAATTTGTCCACAGACACTCAGCTTGCTGATTCTCATCTGGCCACCTTTGGGCGGTTTATTTCAAGACATTATAGAATACAGAACATGGAACGGTACAGGCCTTTCAGCCCACGATGTTGTGTCAGCCTTTTTTCCTCACTCCTAGATCAATCTAGCCTTCCAGTTTTCTCTCATCCAATTGCCTATATATGAGTTTCTTAAATACCCCTAATGCACTGTCTCTACCACTACCCCTGGCAGGGCACTTCAACCATCCACCACTCCCTGGGTTAAAATTAAAACTTACTTCTGACATCCACACTATGCTTTCCTCCAATCACCTTAAAATGCACCTCCTCATATTAACCATTTCTGCTCTCGGGAAAAATTTCTGGCTGTTCACTTCTACCAAGTCACCTTTCATCTGAATCACCATACTATTTGACAGTCAAGGCAACCTCAGCTTCTGGTGGGATGAGCCAAGAAGATAGTGGTGCTTTACCCAAGCATCTTGATCACCTCAGCTTGTGTCCAGGAACTCAGTAAAGAATTTCAGACAGTCGGTGACCTCTGTACAAAGAAACGTCACTGCCTATTTACCATTCATTTGGTCCCTGTGGTCCTGAACATCTTATTTGCCCCTTGGTATTGAGATAACACATATAAAGAACATTCCATTTCCGGACATCTCCAGCTTCAGGATACCAAACTGTGGACCTTATTAATAACCGTGCCTGTTTTTCTTCAAATGATTTGTCAGCCAAACCACAGAGGGCCTATGCAATGTGCTGGGGTTGTTATAGCCATGGTCCACTTTGAAGAAACACTGATTTTGTCAGAAGGGAGGTCAGAACAGGTGACTTTGTCTCTGAGAAGCACAGGATTAACACTACCAGACTGTTCATTTTTTTAAATGTTGCTTTTTTCAGGGGGAGCTGGGAAGACCAGGACAGAAAGGCAGCAAAGGAGCCAAAGGAGAAGCAGTGAGTAACAATCACATCCAGCTTTGGAGGAGGAACTGTCTCCAAAGTAAATGTATTACCCTTGAATACATGTTTGAAGCAAGAGCGTTGGTCTGTCATTGGCCAATGTCAACCCCATTAATAATGCTGCTGTTAAATTGTTGGTCCAGCGACGGTTTCTTTAGGATTGTTGTGTGACTCTCTTATATCTTAAAAACAAGAAAGAGAGAGATGAACACTGTAAGAACTGGGTCGTTCAAAGTCAAGTTTATTGTCATGCACATGTATATGTATGTGCAGGTGAAATGAAAACTTACTTGCAGGGTCAACTTCATTTACCATATACATTTCCATGTATTCAGAATTTGCTGTGGTGTGTTGGAAAGGACACAATATGCAGCAAAAACCAACTTTCAACAGTTATAAAATGGAAGAATTATATAAAACTAAACAGAAGTTAACTTACGGGTATGAAATAAAATGTGCATAAATGCCAGCGTGTATTTACAACCTAAACAGCATTTTAGACAGTGTGGTAACTGAGATAGAAACATAGAAACCTTACAGCACAATACAGGCCCTTTGGCCCACAATGCTGTGCTGAACATGTACTTACTTCAGAAATTACCTAGGGTTACCCATAGCCCTCTGTTTTTCTGAGCTCCATGTACCTATCCAGGAGTCTCTTAAAAGACCCTATTGTATCCGCCTCTACCATCATCGCCGGCAGCCCATTCCATGCGCTCACCACTCTCTGCGTAAAAAAAACTTACCCCTGACATCTCCTCTGTACGTACCTCCAAGTACCCTAAAACTGTGCCCTCTTGTGATATCCATTTCAGCCCTGGGAAAAAGCCTCTGACTATCCACACGATCAATGCCTCTCATCGCCTTATACACCTCTATCGGGTCATCTCTCATTCTCCATTGCTCCAAGGAGAGAAGGCTAAGCTCACTCAACCTATTCTCATACAGCATGCTCCCCAATCCAGGCAACATCCTTGTAAATGTCCTCTGCACTCTTTCTATGGCTTCCACATCCTTCCTGTAGTGAGGTGACCAGAACTGAGCACAGTACTTCAAGTGGGCTCTGACCAGGGTCCTATATAGCTGTAACATTACCTCACGGCCCTTAAACTCAATCCCACGGTTGATGAAAGCCAGTGCACCATATGCCTTCTTAACCACAGAGTCAACCTGTGCAACAGCTTTGAGTGTCCTATGGACTCGGATCCCAAGATCCCTCTGATCCTCCACACTGCCAAGAGTCTTACCATTAATACTATATTCAGCCATCATATTTGACCTACCAAAATGAACAACCTCACACTTATCTGTGTTGAACTCCATCTGCCACTTCTCAGCCCAGTCTTGCATCCTATCGATGTCTCACTGTAACCTCTGACAGTCCTCCATACTATTCACAACAGCCCCAATCTTTGTGTCATCAGCAAATTTACTAACCCATTGCTCCATTTCCTCATCCAGATCATTTATAAAAATCACAAAGAAAGAGGTCCCAGAACAGATCCCTGATACACACCACTGGTCACCGACCTCCATGCAGAATATGACCCATCTACAACCACTCTTTGCCTTCTGTGGGCAAGCCAATTCTGGATCCACAAAGCAAGGTCCCCTTGGATCCCATGCCTCCTTACTTTCTCAAAAAGCCTTGCATGGTGTACCACCTCAAATGCCTTGCTGAAATCCATATACACACATCTACTGCTCTACCTTCATCAAAGTGTTTAGTCACATCCTCAAAAAATTCAATCAGGCTTGAAAGGCACGACCTGCCTTTCACAAAGCCATGCTGACTATTCCTAATCATATTATGCCTCTCCAAATGTTCATCAATCCTGCTTTTCAGGATCTTCTCCATCAACTTATCAACCACTGAAGTAAAATTCACTAGTCTATAATTTCCTGGGCTATCTCTGCTCCCTTTCTTGAATAAGAGATCAATATCTGCAAACCTCCAATCCTCTGGAACCTCCCCCCATCCCCATTGATGATGCAAAGATCATTGTCAGAGGCTCAGCAATCTCCTCCCTCACCTCCCACAATAGCCTAGGGGACATTTCATCTGGTCCCGATGGCTTATCCAAGTTGATGCTTTCCAAAAGCTCCAGCGTGCTCAAGCTTTTCAATTCACTATAAGTCATCCCTACAATTGCCAAGATCCTTTTCCATAGTGAATACTGAAGCAAAGTATTCATTAAGTACCTCAGCTATCTTGTCCGTTTCTATACATACACACTTTTCCACTGTCACACTTGATTGGTCCTATTCTCTGACGTCTTATCCTCTTGCTCTTCACATACTTGTAGAATGCCTTGGGGTTTTCTTTAATCCTGCTCGACAAGGCCTTCTCATGGCCCCTTCTGGCTCTCCTGATTTAATTCTTAAACTCCTTCCTGCGAGCCTTATAATCTTCTAGATCTCCATCATTACCTAGTTTTTTGAACCTTTCATAAGCTTTTCTATTCTTCTTGACTAGATTTTCAACAGCCTTTGTACACCACAGTTCCTGTACCCTACCATCCTTTCCCTGTTTCAATGGAACATACCTATGCAGAACTCCACGCAAATATCTCCTGAACATTTGCCACAATTCCACTGTACATTTCCCTGAGAACATCTGTTCCCAATTTATGCTTCCAAGTTCCTGCTTGATAGCTTCATATTTCCCCTTACTCCAATTAAACGCTTTCCTAACTTGTCTGTTCCTATCCCTCTCCAATGCTATGGTAAAGGAGATAGAATTGTGATGTCTATCTCCAAAATGCTCTCCCACTGAGAGACCTGACACCTGACCAGGTTCATTTCCCAATACCAGATCAAGTACAGCCTCTCCTCTTGTAGGCTTATCTACATATTGTATGAAGAAACCTTCCTGAACACACCTAACAAACTCCACCCCATCTAAACCCCTTGCTCTAGGGAGATGCCAATCAATATTTGGGAAATTAAAATCTCCTACCACGACAACCCTGTTATTATTACACCTTTCCAGAATCTGTCTCTCTATCAGCTCCCCAATGTCCCTGTTACTATTGAGTGGTCTATGTAAAACACCCAGTAGAATTATTGACCTCTTCCTGTATCTAACTTCCACCCACCGACACTCAGTAGACAATCCCTGACGTCGTGACACTATCTCTGATCAGCTGTGCCATGCCCCCACCTCTTTTGCCTCCCTCCTTGTCTTTTCTGAAACCTCTAAAGCCTGGCACTTGAAGTAACCATTCCTGCCCTTGCGCCATCCAAGTCTCTGTAATGGCCACAACATCATAGCTCCAAGTACTGATCCACGCTCCAAACTCATCTGCTTTGTCCATGATGCTTCTTGCATTAAAATAGACACATCTCAAACCATCGGTCTGAGCATATCCCTTTTCTATCACCTACCTATCCTCCCTCTCGCACTGTCTCCTAGCTTTCTCCGTATGTGAGCCAACTGCCCCTTCCTCCATCTCTTCAGTTAAGTTCGCACTCCCAGCAAATGTAGGTTAAACTCTCCCCAATAGCCTTAGCAAACCTCCCTGTCAGGATATTGGTCCCACTTGGATTCAAGTGCAGCCCGTCCTTTTGTACAGGTCACACCTGCCCCAAAAGAAGTCCCAATGATCCAGGAATCTGAATCCCTGTCCCCTACTCCAGTCCCTCAGCCACACATTTATCCTCCTCCTCATTTTATTCCTATACTCACTGTCACATGGTAGAGGCAGTAATCCTGAGATTACTACCTTTGAGGCCCTGCTTCTCAACTTCTTTCCTAATTCCCTGTAGTGTCTCTTTTCAGGACCTCCTCCCTTTTCCTACCTATGTTGTTGGTACCAATATGTAGCACGACCTCTGGCTGTTCACCTTCCCACTTCACGATATCGTGTACGCGATGAGAAACAATTTGGACCCTGGCATCTGGGAGGCAAACTACCATCTGCTTTTTTTTCCTGCATCCACAGAATTGCCTGTCTGACCCCCTAACTATAGAGTCCCCTATTACTGCTGCCTTCTTCCTTTCCCTACCCTTCTGAGCCACAGAGCCAGACTCTGTGCCAGAGGTGCAGTCACTGTTGCCTCCCCCAGGTAGGCTGTCTACCCCCAACAGTACTCAAGCAGGAATACTTATTGTCAAGGGGGACAGCCACAGGGGTGCTCTCTAGTATCTGACTCCCACCCTTCCCTCTCCTGACTGATACCCACTTATCCATCTCCCAAGTATTAGACAGAAGGAGGAGATGTGGCTAACTAGAATTATTGATCAGTTTAACAGCCTGGGGGAAGAAGCTTTTAAGGTGTTGTGAAGTTTTTGTTTGAATAGCCCTATAGTACTTTTCCAGAAGGGGATTTTGGAAAAGGCAGTTTTCAAGGTGGGTAGTGTCCACAATAATTTTTCCTGCCTACTTCTTTGTCGTGGATATATACACATCACAGGCATATAGCATTAGAGACAAGACATTCATAAGGAAAACATAAATTATACAGATTTGTACACGGAAGTACATGATGAGTTCCTGGGTATTTTTGGAACAGGCCAGAACACTGAGTGGTAGAGGGGTGGGCATTGTTGATGTACAGTTCATTGGTGAAACTTAAACACCAGTCCATCCATTTTATAGTCAGCTCAGGCAGTGGAACTCTTCTTTTATTTAAAGCGCTACTTGGTGTGTGTATTTTCGCATTTGTGCATATTTTACTAACTTTACTTGAAGCAACGTAAGTGTAAAATGCACATGCTTCATTATTTATGGGGCAGATAAGGTGGCTTTATGAAGGAAAAAGTGTGTTTAATAGATTTGCTGGAGTAGTTTGCAATTCTGTCAGACCGGGTAGAGACAGGAGCACTCAGTAGATGGAATGTATTTGGATTACCAGCAGGTATTTGTTAAGGTTCCACTTTTTGCACTGCACCCCTTACCCCTAACGAATGTAATTAATGTGGTGAGTGTTCACAGGATTGAGGGGAACAGACTGGCATTTTTCAGGAAGTGGCTGACTAACGAAAAACAGACAAAACCCACTGTGGATGCTGGAACCTGGAGTAAATACGAAATGCTGGAGAAACACACCTGTGGATGGAAATGGACAGTCAAGTTTCTGGATCGTGATCTTTCATCTGGACTGCTAGTGCAATTTTTGCTAGATGCAATGAAATGGTTAAAAAAAAATACATGGTGTATTATTAACAGGAGAGCACGTGTGGCTTTATGAAAGAGAAATTGTGTTAAACAAATTTGCTAGTCCAGATGGAAGCTTTCAACCCAAAACACCAACTGTCCATTTCCCTCCATGGATGCTGCCTGTCTTACTGAATTTCTCCAGCATCCTGTGCAATGGTAACCAAAAAAACAGAGTTGGGATAAATGTGTATTTTTCTTTTGAAGACGCACATAATCTGCTCAGCCCTATCTTTCTTAATCAATTAGGTGCCTCTGTTAATTTTCAATGGTAAATAAATGATCCCATTTTCCATCAACTGCATAAACTATATTATTTGCTCACTGCTGATAAAAAGCTTACTGATTAGGGTTGAGCTCGTGTGGGCAAAGCTCCACGAATGGAGAAATCTTTAACTAGTTCCGAAGCTATTTGAGGTTCAAAGGAAAGTAAGGCAACACTGGAGCAATCAGTGCCAGTTTAATTACCATTAACACACTCAGAACATCTTTGTCTTTCCTCCTATAGGGTCCTCCAGGTCCAATGGGGATTCAAGGCCCAATTGGACAACGTGGTCCCATTGTAAGTATAATTTCCACTTCATGTTCTGCTGTTGCTGTTCACATGAAGATCCATTTATGCTATGATTCCAGACTCATTGATATTAGCCTAGTAATAGCCCATGTTTCTCATGAGGTCAGTTGTCAAGGGTGAAAAGACATGAAAACAACTCCAAGGCATCTGTGTTGAGGTGGCCCATTCCAGACCAGAGGAGGCAGAGCAAAGTTTGAGCTTGGTGTTCTTCAGGAGAATTACCTCAAAGGAAGGTAGTGGAGGCAGTGGATTTACAACTTAGTTTGGTTGTTTTCTAATCACACAATGCCTCTCTTTGATGGAGAGGCAGACAGTTTTGCACTGAGTCTCACAGTTTCAGCAGGGCATGCTATTCCAGCTGTCGTCTCCCTGCTAAAAATGCCAAAGCAATGTAAACGTGGCACCTGGTGCTGCAGCCCTGCGCCAAGACCAGTGGGTATCTGGGGTGGGATGAGATTTGCAATTGGTGGATGGACTAAGACGGTATTTTTTTTTTTTGAAGGACGGTGGGGGATAGTCCCATTGTGTGGCCCAGGGAACTGGGAGTCCAGAGGCTTTCACTCAGTCTTTAGTGGGTGTGGGGCAATAGATGGTAGATCTGAGCTGGAGTCAAGGGGTGAGACGGGTGGGCAGTGGCAACAATGCACTGTAAGAGGGAGAGTCCAAGGCAAAGGGAAGCAGTTAACTTGGCCGGCAGACACCACAGCCCACGTTGCCTCACAACAGTCCAATGACATAGAATGGGTTGGGACCACATATTGGCTGACCCCAAAAAGCCCAGAATAAATTTCCTGTGTGGTGTTGAATGATCTCACCACAGATTACTTTATCATCGTTTTGGATTTGAATTAAGAGCTAACGTTGGATTTCGGTCTTTTGAGCTTTTGCCCCTATAGAGAAAGTATTCAAAACTATGAAGTATGCCACATGTGCTTTATAATCTTACCTAGTCAGAGTAGGGTCCCACATTGATGCAGCAGGTAGTGCCGCTGCCATATTCAAAATCCTAAGGTTTAACTCTGAACTTCAGTGCTCCCCGTGTGCAATCTGCACGGTCTGCGCTTTGAGGGAGTTGACTTTCCTGAATACTCTGGTTCCCCCCACCACATCCCTTATGGGTGGCTGGAGAATTGGGGGGATTGAATGGGAATGTGTGAGAGAACAGGAAGCAGACACATACAAAAAGGAATGGGACTCAGAGCCAGCATAGATTTGATGGGTCAAATGGCCTCCTACATCAGGAGAAAATAGGAAGGATATTGAAGCATCAGCGAGGGTGCAGAGGAGATTTACCAGGATACTGCCTGGATTAGACAGCATGTCTTAATGAGGAAAGATTAAGCAAGCTATGGTTTTTCTTTTTGGAGCAAGGGATGATGTGAGGTGATGTTGAGACAGCCAGTGTCTTTTTCCTAGAGCGACCACAGCTAATACGAGAGAGAAGACTATAAAGGTTAATAGAGGAAAGTATAGGAGGGATGTCAGCAATGGGTTTTTTAAACAGAGAGTGGTGACTCTGTGGAATGCACTGCCGGGGTGGTGGTGGAGGCAGATATATTAGCACAGGTAAGAGACTCTCAGATAGGAACATTGATGAAAGAAAGGTGGAGGGCTGTGTGGGAAGGAAGGGTCAGATTGATCTTGGAGTAGATTAAAAGGTCAGAGAAACCCTGTGGGCTTTACTGTTGTAAGTTCCATAAAACCTGAAAAATCCAAATATGAAAATATTTCACTACCAGAATAAATCACTGCTGATGCTCGAAATTGGCACTAAAACAGAGCAGGAAGCACCTAGCAGAGCGGGCAGCCTCCGTGCAGAGAGAAACAGTCAACACTTCAGTTTACTTGTTGCGGGTTTCTCGATTTTCAATGGTTCTTCTCACCCTTTGAGTATAATTCAAATGCCCTTTGTCTCTGACTGGGACATTATCTTGTATTTTCATCGCTATCTGCCTTTTGTCTTACAGCAGAATTCACTCCTCCTGGACACTTCATCAATACGAATCATACATATTTATTTTGTGTGTGTAGGGAGCTGATGGTGAACCAGGTCCGAGAGGGCAGCAAGGCATGCGAGGACAGAAAGGTGACGAGGGCGTTCGAGGATTTCCAGGACCCCTAGGTCCTACTGGACTCCAGGTAACCAAACTTCTTTTGGACAAAAAACATTCCCTTCCGGTTCCCTCTGTGAAATGTACAGGGGGTACTAAGTATCGTGACCATTGAGCGCATTTCTTTATGTTCACGGTCTTCTCCTCTCTAGCCCATCCACTTCAAGATTCAATGTGTTGTGCTCTTCTGCACACCACAGTTGTAATGCAGGGTTATTTGAGGTACTGTCGCCTTCCTGTCAGCTTCAACCAGTCTGGTTATTCTTCTTTGACCTCCCATTAACAAAAGGCATTTTCGCCCACAGAACTGCCAGTCGCTGGATGTTTCCTGTCTTTCGCACTGTTCTCTTTAATCTCTAGAGACTGTTGTGTGTTAAAGTCGTACCCCATGTGTTATTTATTTATATACACACATTCTTTCTCTCACTCTCCTTTTTCTCCCTCTGTCCCTCTGACTATACCCCTTGCCCATCCTCTGGGTTCCCCCTCCACTTCCTTCTCCCAGGGCCTCCTGTCCCATGATCCTCTCATACCCCCTTTGCCAATCACCTGTCCAGCTCTTGGCTCCATCCCTCCCCCTCCTGTCTTCTCCTATCATTTTGGATCTCCCCCTCCCCCTCCCACTTTCAAATCTCTTATTAGCTCTTCCTTCAGTTAGTCCTGACGAAGGGTCTCGGCCTGAAACATCGACTGTACCTCTTCCTAGAGATGCTGCCTGGCCTGCTGCGTTCACCAGCAACTTTGATGTGTGTTGCTTGAAATTCCAGCATCTGCAGAATTCCTCGTGTTTGTGTTTTTAAAGTCCCAGAAGATTAGCCATTTCTGAGATACTTAAACCATCCCATCTGGCACCAACAATCGTTCCATGGTCAAAATCACTTAGATCACACCTCTTTCCCATTCTGATGTTTGTTCTGAGGAACAACTAAACCTGTTGACCATGTCTGCATGTTTTTGGGCATTGAGTAGCTGCCATGTGATTGGCTGATTAGATATTTGCATTAACAAGCAGATGTACAGGTTACCTAATAAAGTGGCCACTGAGTGTATGTCTTAATTAAAATCAGCTTGCTGTATCAGCAAGAATGATCTGTAATGATTCATTTTGTTTTTTAGCCAAACAGTCGGTCCGAAGTGGTTCAGAATCAGCATCAGCTGTATTGTCACTGATGTGAAATTTGTTGTTTGTGGCAGCAGTGCAAAGACACAAAACCGGTGTAAATTATAAAAAAAAATAAAGTGGAGAAAGGGAATACTGAGGTAATATGATATGATTCTTTGTGCCTTGAGAGGTTAAGTGATGGACTTTTCAAGGCTTAACCTAGTTTGTATCCTAGCTCACGGTCTCAACTCTTTAGCCAGAAGGTCAGATATTATTTCACAGGCACTGTTCAGTTTTTTTTAAAGGAAATAAACCCATATGCCAGGGGCATTATTTGACTCCAAGACACATAGTTAGTGACTTTCTTTGGGAAGCAACCTTAGACCATGGAGAGATTCTGGGTTTGGTTGAAATCTGCTAAGAGTTGTCCTTCCCCCTGCTTTACTGGTTCTCATAACATCACAAGGATTGAATGTAAGAGGTGAAGATCAGGGGGTCGATATTAATGATGGAATCATTCCGGCATAGAAGGAAACCATTTGGCACATTACGTCATAGAGTCATAGAGAAGTACAGTGCAGAAACAGGCCCTTCAGCCCATCTAGTCTGTGCCAAAACAAATTAAACTGCCTACTCCCATCAAACTGCCATTGGACAATAGCCCTCCACACCACTTTCACCCATGTACCTATCCAAACTTCCCTTAAATATTGAAATCATGCTCACATGCGCCACATTCCCATGACCCTCTGAGTGAAGAAGTTTCTCCTCATGTTCCCTTTAAACTTTTCACCTTACACCCTTAACCTATGATCTCTCGTTGTAGTCCACTCAAACCTCATAATTTTGCATATCTCTATCAAATCTCCTCTCGATCTTCTACGTTGTAAGGAATAAAGTCAATCTATTCAATCTTTCCTTATAACCCAGGTCTCTAGACCCAACAACTTCCTTGTAAATCTCCTCTGTATTCTTTCAATCTTGGTTACTTCTTTCCTGAAGGCCACCAAAACTGGACACAATACTCCAAATTAGGCCTCACCAATGTTTTATACAAATTCAACATAACATCCCATCTCCTGCACTCAGTGCTTTGAATTATGAAGGCTAATGTGCCAAAAACTAACTTTACGACCTAATCTACCTGTGATAGCACTTTCAATGGATTATGGACCTGTGTTCCCAGATCCCTTTGTTCTACCACATTCCTCAGTGCCCTACCATTCACTGTGTAAGACCTACCCTGGTTGGTCCTACCGAAATGCAAAACCTCGCACTTGCCTACGTTAAAATCAATCTGTCATTTTTCAGCCCAATTTTTCGGTTGATCCAGATCCCTCTGTAAACATGATAGCCTTCCTCATTATCCACTGATCCAGTTAACCACATTATCATCCAGATCAGTGAAGTCTCAGCCTTGTCTCTCCTCTTTCTCCCTCTCCACATCTTTCTCTGTATCTTTCTTTATCTGTATCTCTTTGTCTGTTTCTCTGTGCACTTGTGTCTGTCTTTATCTTTCTATCCATCACTGCTCCTCCCTCTGTTTGCGTCTCTCTCCACCTCTCTTATTCTGTGTCCCACACTATCTTTATCTGTACTTCTATCTCTATTTAAATATATCTTTCTATTTCTCTGTCCCCCTCTGTCTCTATATCTATCTGTCTTGCTGTCCTCTCTCTCTTCTCACTAGAAGGTTCTGTAACCGGCCTGTCTCGACAAAATGTTATTCAGTCAGTGGTTAAATGAAGAATTGAGCAACTTAACTGCTCCAGGCAAAAGGAAGCTTTAAGGTGATTGATGTGACCCTCACATAATTGCCCTAACCTTCCTGTCACGGAGTCCCAGTTTAATTATCATTCTGGTGGACAATTTTCCTGGCTTAATTCACCTTAATGGAGCCTCCTTGTTGGGGGATTGTCACATGTAGTTTGTCTGCAATTGAGTAATCAACTTGTAGAAATGAAAAATCCTGCCTGTTACCATTAATAGTTTTGGAGTGAGCATATTCTTGATTCTTAAAGGCTGAAGGCTCTTGAATCACCTCTCACCTAGTGTGATCTACCACTGAATGGACAAATATCCCTTCCTGTAGCAAACAGGGAACTAAATCCTCATCCCCTCCTAATCGGGGGTGTACAATATCTGTGGCTACACTAGTTTGAATCATCCTCAAAGTTAATAATATTTGACTATATAGACATCCCACCCTGCAAAAACTCATTTCAGGGAGGTAGCACCATCAATTTGCAGGAGACTCCCGGAACTTCCGGGAGAGGTGGGAAGTCTACAATGGAGTAGTCCTCAGCAGCTAGCCAGCTAGTTTAAATAACGTTAGCTATGCTAATGAACGAATGACACCTGTTAAACTCACCTCAACATGTCTTTTACAGTCTTAACCCACCATGGGCAGTAGAAAAGTCACTGTTGCAAACAGTGCAGCGAGCAACACTGTCATTATTTTTGACCCCTCTTAGGGGTACACTAGTGTAGTCTGGGGTGACGTGCTTTTTATATTTTCTTTTTTTGGAACACACTGCCATGGCACTGCAGGACACTGAACTGATAGACAATGAAAGAGAGAGAGAAAGAGTTTTACTGTAAAGCACGCCCCCAGAGAAAACTGATAGGTCTGCTTAGCATAAAGAGAGACCAATCAGGATGTTCTCTCTGTCGCTCTCTCGCAATGTCTGCCACTTGCTCTGTCTGTCTGTCTGTCTCCCTCTCTCTTTCTCTCTCTCCCTCTCGCTCACTCGCTCTCAAAAAAATCAATTTCCGGGATATGGTAGATAATTTGAGGGCATCAGGGAGCCACTATCAATACGTGGGAGACTCCCAGAACTTCCGGGAGAGGTGGCATGTCTGGGATGGCCAAACTAGGAGAGGATAAACAGCCTGTATCCATTTTTCCTTGAAAAGATAAGACTAGAGAGAAGCATAATGGAGACCACGAAACCCACTTAACCCACCATGGGCAATAGAAAAGTCACTGTTGCAAACAGCGCAGCGAGCAACACTGTCATTATTTTTGACCCCTATTAGGCAGGGGTACACTTTAGGAAAGTCTGGGGTGATGTACGTTTTATATTTTCTTTTTTTGGAATACTCTGCCATGGCACGCTCACTCTCTCTCTCTCTCTCGTGGTCGCCCTCGTGCTCTCTCTCTCTCTCATGGTTGCTCTCGCGCGCGCGCTCGCTCTCTCTCTCACGCGCTCGCTCTCTCCCTCTCTCACTCTCTCTCCTCTCGTGGTCGCTCTTGTGCTCACTCTCTCACACTCTCTCCCTCTCTCTCTCTCCCTCCCCCTCTCTCTCTCTCTCTCTCTCTCTCTCTCTCTCTCTCTCTCTCTCTCTCTCTCTCTCTCTCTCTCTCTCTCTCTCGTGGTCGTTCTCGTGCATGCGCTCTCTCTTGCTCTCTCTCACCCTCACGCTCTCTTGCTCTCTCGCTCTCAAAAAAATTGATTTACGGGATATTGTATATAATTTGCGGGCATCAGGGAGCCACTATTAATATGCGGGAGACTCCCGGAACTTCCAGGAGAGGTGGGGTGTCTGACTATAAGACATAGAAGCAGAATTAGGCCATTCAGTCATCACGTCTGCTTTGCTACTTCAGCATGGCTGATTTATTATCCTTCTGCCTTCCCCCCATAATCGAGAGCCTATGAGCCTCCACTGTAAACCTCCTCGGCTTTCTGTAGCAATGAATTCCACAGATGACTCATCGCCCTCTGGTTAAAGAAATTCTTCTGCATCACCATTCTGAAAGAATGTCCTTGTATTCTGAGTCTGTGCTCTTTGGCCTTAAGCCTGGTTTACACTTCTGCGTCAACTCGACGCTGTAACCTACGCAAGTGGCCTTCGCGCGTTGTGAGCATTTATACTTGTGCGTTAGTGCGTCCACGTCGCTCTGCAATTCGGGCACGTCGCGCATATGCACACACCTGCCCGTGCAAGGCTTCATGGTCATGGTAGTCTTTCTCGGGTAAATAAGTTTAAAGCGGGTGTCTTTTTTCGTAAAAGCGAAATGTCCCCTCCATAATTTCGGAGGTCTGTAAAGCTTTATGGAAAGCATTACAGACAGAGTTCCTTCCCTGCCCTTCAGTCGCCCAGTGGGAAACTATTGCAGTTTAGGAGGAAATGCGATGCTACCAAGCGGACCAATCACAGTTGTTGCGTTCTGCATTGCCGCAACGCGTAGTTACAATTTGGGAGAGGTGCGCGTCAGGCTCTGGCATAGGGATCCACGTCGGCTCTGTGTAGGGTTTGCAGTGACGCAGTACTTACGGCGTCGAGTTGAAGCAGAAGTATAAATCAGGCTTTAGACTCCCCCACTATAGGAAACATATGCTCCGCATCCTTTCAGTAGGTCTTTGAATATTCGATAGGATTCAATGAAATTCTCCTCCTCCCCCATTCTTCGCAGCTCCAGTGAGTACAGGCCCAGAGTCATCAAACATTCCTCATACGTTAAGCCATTTGTTCCCAAGATCATTATTATGAACTTCCTCTAGACCCTCTCCAATACCAGCACATGCTTTTTCAGATATCGGATCCAAAACTGCTCACGGTACTCCAAATGCAGTCTGACCAATGCCTTGTAATGCCTTAGTAACTGTCTTCTTCCAACTCAAGTTGCAAGCTAACCTTTGGCGCATCATGCTCTATAACTCTCAAGTCACTTTGCATCTTTACTTCCTGAATTTGCTCCCTATTTAAAAATAGTCTACACCTTCATTCTTTCTCCCAAAGTGCATGGCCGTTCAGGTCCCTGCACTGTATTTAATCTGCTACTTGTGACAGATCTCAGAACAAGCTCTCTGAAGCTGCTCGCAGTACTCTGGGTCGGTGTGAGCCGTGCCTTAAAGCCTCGCTATTACATCCTTGCTTCTCTATCCCAGTCCTCTCAACATGGACTCGAAGATAGCGGAGCTCCCAGTGTTAAGGAAAGAGTGCAAAATAAGAAATTTGCACAGTGTGGGGGGTGGGGGGGTCACTCTCTGAGAACCATGTTAGAGATGTAGGGGTTGGTGATCATTTTTGTGGGACTGAGTGAATGCAAGAGGAAGCTAAAGGTTTTCATATACAGTTAGACAGTTCATCCAGAAGACGTTTGCTCACAGATTGTATGCTGCCTTACCAGCTGGGCATGGTAGGAAGTCCTATAGTCTCCACCACCCCTCAAGGCTTCACCTCTGTGTAATAATAAATACGTCCTCCAGTATCAGTTTCATAATTTGGAAGCATTGATGAAATGAGGCCTAAGTACACGTACAGGTCAGTAACTATTTAGAGAAGAGCTGGGACTTCACTCAATGTCCTGACAAATGATTTGAATGAAACTGAAACCTTACAGTAAATATATGAATATAGAACATAGAATATTACAGCACAGTACAGACCCTTTGGCCCAGGATGTATGCTAACTTTTTAACCTACTCTAAGATCAATCTAACCCTGCCCCCTGCAGACCCCTCTACTTTCTATCATCCGTGTGCCCCAATGTATCTGACTCCACCACCACCACTGGCAGGGTGGCCCATGCTCCTACCACCCGCTGTGTAAAGAGCCTACAGTATTGTGCAAAACTCTTAGGCACTTATATAAAGCTAGGGTGCCTGCACAGTATTGTATTTATCAACGTGGAGCGCAGAGTGAGTTTGTAAACCTGCCAGCAGCGAGGTATGTAGGGAATGACGAGGATGGAGTGCCATGGGAGGGGTGTGGTACAGGTGGCAGAGAAACAGCGTCATAGTCACACTTTATCGATCCCGGGGGAAATTGGTTTTCGTTACAGTTGCACCATAAATAATAAATAGTAATAAAACCATAAATAATTAAATAGTAATATGTAAATTATGCCAGGAAATAAGTCCAGGACCAGCCTAATGGCTCAGGGTGTCTGACCCTCCAAGGGAGGAGTTGTAAAGTTTGATGGCCACAGTCAGGAATGACTTCCTATGATGCTCTGTGCTGCATCTCGGTGGAATGAGTCTCTGGCTGAATGTACTCCTGTGTCCACCCAGTACATTATGTAGTGGATGGGAGACATTGACCAAGATGGCTTGCAACTTAGACAGCATCCTCTTTTCAGACACCACCGTCAGAGAGTCCAGTTCCATCCCCACAACATCACTGGCCTTCTGAATGAGTTTGTTGATTCTGTTGGTGTCTGCTACCCTCAGCCTGCTGCCCCAGCACACAACAGCAAACATGATCGCACTGGCCACCACAGGGGTGAAGTGTGGTGTGGGTGCAGACACATTCAACCCTGAGACACCAGGCAAGGTCAATTGATTCCAAACAATTGGCTTATTGATCATTACAGAATGTCCCTCTGGAGTTTCCTGCTCTCTCCCCTCTCCCTTCCCAAACCATGATTCCCCTCTCCCTGTCCTCTTTCCACTCTCAGGTCACAATAGAGACCCATATCAGAATCAGGGTTATCATCATTCACACACGTCACAAAATTAGTTTTTCTGCGGCAGCAGTAAGGTGCAATATATAAAATGACTGCAGTACTGTACAAAAGTCTGAAGACCACAGCTATATATATATGTGCCTAAGACTTTTGCACAGTACTGTGTCTCTGACATCCCCCTCAAACTCTCCTCCAAACACTTTAAAATTATGCCCCACATATTAGCCATTTCAACTCTGTCTGTCCACTCTATCAGAGCCCCTTATCATCTTGTACACCTCTAGACAGTCACCTCTCGACAGTCACCTCTCATCCTAATTTGCCCCAAAGAGAAAAGGCCCTGGCATGCTCAACCTATCCTCTCTAAAGCTTCTACGTCCTTCCTACAATGAGGTGACCAGAACTGAACAAAATATTCCAAGTGTGATCTAACCAGGGTTCTATAGACCGTAAGACATAGGAACAGAATTGGGCCATCTGGCCCATTGAGTCTGCTCCGCCGTTCATTCATGGCTGATCCTTTTATTTTCTCCTCCTCAACCCCAGTTCCCGGCCTTCTCCTCGTAAACTTCAATGCCATGTCCAATTAAGAATCTATCAATCTCTGACTTAAATACACCCAACGACCTGGCTTCCGCAGCTGCTTGTGGCAACAAATTCTACAAATTCACCACCCTTTGGCTAAAGAAATTTCTCCGCATCTTTGTTTTGAAAGGGCGCCCCTCTATCTTGAGGCTGTGCCCTCTTGTCCTAGACTCTCCCACCATGGGAGACATCCTTTCCACATCTACTCTGTCTAGGCCTTTCAACATTTGAAATGTTTCAATGACATCCCCCATCATCCTTCTGAATTCCAGCGAGTACAGACCCAGAGCCATCAAACGTTCCTTGTATGAATTCAACCCCCGACTAATAAAGATACACACCATATGCATTTTTAACAACCCTATCAACGTGACTCCATCAATGGAAGGATGTGGGCTGTGTACAGGCAGAAAAGATTTAGTTTAATATGAGAACATGTTCATCTCAGGCACAATGGGCTGAAGGGTCTGTTCCTGTGCTGAAATAGTGTATCTTCTATATTCCTTCATTAATTGGTCACTTATTTCCTTTCCTGTTTGTGGGATCTTGCAGTGCACCAGTAAGCTACAGCCCCGCCAGAATAGGGGCGGGACTTTGTGAAGTAGCCCGGCTTCACAACAGGTTTCACTGACAGAGAAAGGAATTTGTTATGATGTTCTAGAAATACCGCAGAAGCTATTCACCTGAGGTGGAAACAAGAACTGCTCAGCAGGTCAGGCAGCAACTGCGGTGAGAGAACCAGAGCTGGTGCTTCAGATGGTTGGCTCCTCATCCGGAGGGGTAGAGGAAGGTGGGAAGGTGTTGCAAGGACTGAAGGCAAGGTCTGTAAAGTGAAAGTACAAAAGGGATTGATGAAGGTGTGGGGAGGAATAGAACAGGAATAATGCGGGTTTAGTATAACAATGTGTGTGCAATCAGTGGGCTGTAGGTTCCTGTTGTACTGTGTGCCTAAAGATAAAGATGATGAACTTTATTTGTCACATGCACTGAAATGCATCACCTGCATCAACTCAGTTCATTGAGGACTGCGCTGAGGGCAGCCACAAGTATTACTGCACCTCTGGCACCAACATAGGATGCCCACAACTTACTAACTCTCAACGTACCTCTTTAGAGTGTGGGGGGAAACCGGAGCACCCGGAGGAAACCCGCGCAGTCACAAGGAGAGTGTACAATCTCCTTAAAGACAGCGGTGGGAATTGAAGCCCAAATGGTGATAATTGCAAACTGCTACACGACCAGCTCTCCTAGTGTTATGGTTCAAAATAAACAATACGAAAAGTAACAAGGACCTAGGAAATCTGAAATTAAAGAGTCATTATCTAAAGCTATTTAAGAAATGTCAAAGGATATGGAGAAGTAAAATCCTGGAAGGGTTTGCTGACTGAAAATTTGGTGTTCAATATTGCGTTTCACCCACCACAAACATGAGAAAGTCTGCAGATGCTGGAAATCCAAGCAACACATAGAAAATGCTGGAGGAACTTCATCCAGAAAATACTTTCCCAAAGATGCTGCCTGGCTTGTGAAGTTCCTCCAGCATTTTGTGTGTGTTGCATTTCGTCATGTATAGTTACATTTCTTGATTTGTCAAAATACTGTTTCATAAAAAAAAGTTCATGAGCTTAGATCAAAGATTGGGCTAGAACCATCAGAAGTCTCTGCTTTGAAAGGTTGCATTCCACATTATCCATCTTGCAGCTGAATTCAAGAATGATATGAAAAGATGAAAAAGCAGGGTAAACGGATCAATATCCTTACTGTGCTTCCCATTTTGTTTTCCAGGGATTGCCTGGCCTTCCTGGAGAAAAGGGTGAAAGTGGGAATGTTGGACTCATGGTAAGTGGATAGTGATTACATCAGTTGGTTCTCTTCCTATTGGGAGACCCTAACAAACAAATAACACTTAAAGAAATCAGTACTGAGATGGCAAAACCAACTAGTTCACCAGCTATGATCTGCTGAAACTTGGATCAGTTGGTCACCGTCTTAGACAGAAGGCATTTAAATCAGATTCAGAAAATTCATCACACATTACATCCGATACAGATCATTCACAGGCACATTACATCAGATACAGATCATTCAACACACATTACATCCGATACAGAACATTCACAGGCACATTACATCAGATACAGAATATCCACAGACACATTACATCCGATACAGAACACTCACAGAGACATTACATCAGACACAGAACATTCAACACACATTACATCCGATACAGGTCATTCACAGACACATTACATCCGATACAGAACATTCATCGCACATTACATCTGATACAGAACATTCATCCACGTTACGTCTGATACAGAACATTCATTGCACATTACATCCAATAAAGAGCATTCATAAGGTAGACATCATAAGTAAAACATAAATGATACAAAATTATACAAGAAGGAACACAATTAGAACATTGATTTATTGGTTATGACCCTTCGGTTTTGGGTTCAAGTTGCATTCCAGGGACTTGTCACTAAATTTCACCGGTGTTGCTCTCAGGGGTGTTACAGTGGGGAAATTCTTTTGGAAGATTCTTATCCAATCTTGGATTCTAACTGCAAACAGTTATTCACATTGCCAGCACCCCCAAAGGTTGACTAATTCAAGAGAAGTGTTTACGCATTATCATTTGACATACAGCATTTCTGAATCAGATTTATTATCATTCATCAACTGCTGTGATACAGT
Source organism: Mobula hypostoma (assembly GCF_963921235.1). Classification (NCBI taxonomy): domain Eukaryota; kingdom Metazoa; phylum Chordata; class Chondrichthyes; order Myliobatiformes; family Myliobatidae; genus Mobula; species Mobula hypostoma. The sequence goes on from NC_086125.1 coordinate 1,653,574, forward strand.
AGCAATGCAGGGCAAACGCGTATACTTGGGCAACACACACAAAATGCTGGAGGAACTCAGCAGGCCAGGCAGCATCCATGGAAATGAAAAACAGTCAACGTCTTAGGCCGACAACCTTCTTCAGGACCAAAAAAGAAGACGGAAGATGCCGGAATAAAAAGTTGGGGGTTAGGGAAGGGGGTTAGCTAGAAGGTGATAGGTGAAGCTAGATGGGTTGGATAGATAAAGGGCTGACGAAGAAGGAATCTGACAGGAGAAGAGAGTGGACCACAGGAGAAAGGGAAGGAGGAGGGGATCCAGGGGCAAGTGATAGGCAGACGAGAAAGGGTAACAGGTCAGAGTCGGGAATAGAGGAGGATTGAGGGGGATGAAATTTGTTTGGTGGAAAGAGAAATCGATATTCATGCCATTAGATTGGAGGATACCCAGACGGAATACAAGGTGTTGTTCCTTCGCCCTGAGGGCGGCCTACAAAAATAATTAGTGCAAATCAAAACAGAATAACAACATGGTGTTCATTTGTTCATGAGCAGTTCAGAAATCTGATGGTGGGGATAAGGAACTGTTTTTGAATTGCTGAGTGTGCCCCTTCTTCCCCGATCGTAATACTGAGAAGGGAGCATGTCCTTACCGATGGATGCCGCCTTCCTGAGGCCCCACCTCTTGAAAATGCCCTGGACGGTTGGGAATGTTGAGTCCGTGACAGAGCTGGCTGATTCCACTGTGCTGTACGGCTTCTTGTGACCCTGTGCAAAGCGGCCTCCATAGCAGGCTGCGATACAACCCGTCGGAATTCTGTCCACTGTACTCACTTGGTGTTGATTTACCCTGATCGTACAATGGTATCAGTATTTACCAGTGAAGCTGAATATTCAGGAGCATCGGCTGACCTTTCTTGTGTTCTTGTCTTGGCCACAGGGTCCATCCGGTTCCCCTGGTGCAAGAGGACCTCCTGGGCCCAATGGTGGCACTGTAAGTTTGCCTGTTTCTCTTCGTCATCTCTGTACTTAAACAATCAATAACTTTGCAAGCAGAGAATTATTTGTTCAGACTGACTACAGTTCACTGTGATAAAAGAGATTGGTGTATGGATGTGTGAATTCAAAATCACCTGACACTTTTCCATTTGCTCCTCTGTTTAATAAGGTCATGGCCAGTGTGATTGGGACCTCAATTCCACATTTCCATCAACCCCCATTAATCTGTCACCTGCTTGCTTATCTCCCTATCTCTCCTTAAGCATATTCAAAGGCTCTAGTTCCACTGGTGAAGGACTCTCAGCCACCCAAGAGAAGAGTGCATTACCTATTTCTATCTCCATCTAGCGCTGGGGCCAATGTGTTGGCAGAATGACCTTGGCATGATTGAATGATTGTGGGGAAGGACAACTGTCAAATATTCCATTCTCTTGCTCTGCTGATGCTTCCCTCACCTCCTTGTCCCCTCCCCACCTATTCCTGCCCATCTCCTCTGTTCCTGCTTACTTACATAGAACAGCAGAGCACAGGAACAGGGGGTTCGGCCCACAGCGTGCCAACCATGATACTAAATGGAACTAATCCAATCTGCATCCACGGGATCCATGTCCCTCCATTCCTTTCTAAACGCCACTGTTGTATCTGTTTCCTCCACCATCCCTAGCAGTACATTCCAGGCACCCACCACTCTGTGTGTAAAAAAACCAGCCACAAACATCTAATGTAAGTTTCTCCCTCTCACCTTAAAGCCATACTGTCTGATATTTGACATTTCCATTCTGGGAAAAAGACTTTGGCTGGCTTCCCTATCTATACCTCTCATAATTTTATCTACCTCTATCAGGTCTCCCCTCAGCCTCCAGTGCTCCAAAGGAAATGATCCAAGGCTGTCCAAGTACTTTCTCATCCAGGCAACATCCCAATGAACAACTTCTGCACCCTCTCCAAAGTCTTCACTTCCTTCCTGTAATGGGACAACTGAAATGCAACATAATACTCTAAAGGTGGTCTTACCAAAACTTTATACAGCTGCAACATGTCTTCCTGACTGTAATACTCTGTGCCCTGAGTGATGAAAGCCAACACCACAGTACACCTTCATTATGACCCTGTTAGCGTGTGTTGCCACTTTCAGGGAGCGATGGCCTTGAAGCCTAGATCCCTCAGTATATCAGTTCTCTTGAGTGTCCTTGACAATTAACATTTCCAAAGTGCAAAAGCTCATAGTTGCCTGGATTAAACTCCATCTGCGGTTACTCTGTCCATATCTGCAACTGACCTGTAGGCCATTTAGCCCGTTGAGTGACAGCATGCACAGAATCATTGGAGCTCGTTCCAGATAATACATCCAGTTTGCATCCCTTCTTTTACTCACAGGACCAAAACGGTTTTGTGCTGAAAAACTAGTCCAAGTAAAAGAAAATCCACACAACTGCCAAGGAGAAAGGTATCAAACCTTCTCCAGTGTCGTGTTCTAGCTGGCCAACTGAAAGTTCCTTTCTCCAGTGTCATGTGCTAGATGGCCAACTGGAAGCTATCTGCACATCCTACACGAGATCAGTTTGCATGAGGAATTTTTGACATTTGTATCTGTCCTTCCAAATTTGTTCTCTGAGCATTTCACCATGTTCTTCTGCTACGTTTGTTGCCCGTTTCCATTCCCCTTCTTTCTCTGATCCCATGCTCCCTCTAGAAAATATAGCTATCCCTTCTTTCCCAAGCATCTTATTGGCCAATGTGGCAATAAGACAAATCCAATTGGTGAATCAACAAGACTAACGTATTAAACAGCTGAATTTTTATTTTAAACAGCAAAATGAAGTACTTCCTTGTATAATGTAATTAAAGAAACACTTTTGTTATATATAGATTCGCATTTTGAAGGGATCTACAGAAAATAAAATGCCAACAGCATAATTGTATTAACAAAATAAAGGGTGGTCTTAAACCAGGATATTATATTTATTTTTATTGTATTTATTTAGAGATCCAGCACGAATAGGCCCTTCCATCTCACCAAGCCACACCGCCCATCAACCCACAGATTTATCCCTAGCTTAATCACTGGACTATTTATAATGACCGATCAACCTACTAACTGGTACACCTTTGTCCGTGGGTGAAACTGGACTGGCCAGAGGAAACTCACGTGCACACAGGAAGAATATACAATCTTTCTGACACAGGTTGCCAGAATTGAACTCTGAACTTTGACCCCCCCCCAGCCAAACTGTGACAGCTTTGTGCTAACCACTGTGCTACCCTTAGAAAGAGTTCCCAGCCTAGACACCTGTGGGACATCTCTCCACCACTGCCCTTCGTCTTCAATGGCCTAGCTGATCTTGAAACTAATCTACCGAGTCACCATGCATCTTAATCTTCTGTGTTATTTTACTATAAGGTGTTGCGATATCAGTATTCCCCCCGCCCCTGCCCCCGTTGGTCTTGGTTTTGGTCTTGATCTGTCTATCTGTCTTTGTCTGTCTGTATTAACTGGAGATGAATGAGGGAGAAATAACTTTAGCCCCTGTCTGAATTCTCACTACACTCAACCTTGCTTCAATTCGCATTGAGCAGCTGGGAGGCAACTGACAGACGGAGACCAAGACTTTGAAATCTTTTATTTGCATAATTATTTTCTTTGTTTAATCAACAGATTCTCAGGTCTCCAAACCCTGAGAGATTGAGGTAGCAAACAGCAGCTGCTTCGTTGTGTGTGTTTGCACACGAGCTGAATGTATTTACTGAGTGAAGTGGCAAGGAATATTTTATTCCTCATCATTCCAGTCTGGTGTTGTGCGTGATTGTGAGAGTTAGTCTGCTGATTTCAGCCCAAACCTTTCTCACACTCTTTTTTCTCATCACTCTAGGGACCTCCCGGCATCCCAGGAGGGGTCGGTTCCCCAGGAGCAGTGGGTGAAAAAGTGAGTGCTGGCTCTGTCCCAACATCGTGTCCGTCAGCTCAACAGGGAAACTCTCACTGAGACCTACGGAGCATCAAGTGGGGGAAGGGTGGCTAGATAAATCCAACACCATGCTGAGTTATTGTGAAAGGCTATCTGCATAGTCTCCCAATTTCCAGTTCCTGAGGTACAAAGTTATAGAGAGAGGTTGAGACTCAACTTTATTCATAGGAAATGAGGGACGACCTTACAGTGCTGTATAAAATCCTGAAGGGCAGTCATCAGTCTGGGCATTGAGAATCATTATGCTGCAATTGTACAAGATGCTGATGAGGCTATATTTGAAATATTGCATTCAGCTTCGGTCACCCAACTAGAGAAAAGAAGCCCTTGAGCTGGAAAGAGTGCAGAGATTTACGAGGATGGTGCTGAGAATTCAGGGACTAAGTTACGGGTGGAGGTTGAACAGCTTGGGACATGTTATTCACTGGAGCCGAAGAGAATGAGTGGTGATTTTACAGAAGGGTATAACATCACAAGAGGTATAGATAGGGTAAATGTGAATAGTTTTTTCCCAGGGTTGGAGCGTCAACAACTAGAGAGCTCGGGTTTAAGGTGCGAGTTGAGAGATTTAGTTGGAACTTGAGGGGAAAATTCTCCACACAACAGGACAGTTTGTATATGGAATGAGCTGTCAGAGGAAGTAGTTTAGGCAGGTATATTAACAGCATTTAAAAGTCACTTGAACAGGTACATGGATAGGAAAGATTTGACACAGCTTCAGAATAGGCAGGTGTTCTTTTAGAACTGAGATAGGGAGGAATTTTTTTTAGCCAGAAAGTAGTGAATCTGTGGAATTTATTGCCACAGTGGCTGTAGAGGCCAAATCTTTATGTAAATTTAAGGCAGAGGTTAATAGATTCTTGATTGGTCGGGGCATGAAGGGATACTGGGACAAGGTACTGGGCTGGGGCTGAAAGGGAAAATGGATCAGCCATGATGAAATGACACAGCAGACTCGATGGGCCAAATGGCCTAATTCTGCTCCTGTATCTTATGGTCTTATGTAGAGCAATACGGAGCAGGTGCAGGAATATGGGATCAGCTCAGATGAACATCTTGGTCAACATGGTCAATTTGGGCCAAAGAACCTGTTTCCATCTTCTTTGGGACTACAACTTATGATGGAGCAAAGGCGGGGGGGAAAATCAAAAGATGAACTTGTTTAAAATGTAGTGAGTGGAAAGGTATGGGGGAGGGAGGAAGTTTGTTGGTGGGAAATGGAAGGTCATTTTAATGTAGTGAGTGGTTATTATCCAGAGTACAGTAAGGATGAAGTAGATTTAGTTGTAAAGATCAAAAAGAAATGGAATGTCAACTTAAATAGGAAAACTGTCATGATTACTGACCGGAAAGCAAACTGCGAGGCGAATGCAAAGAGATTTGATAGGTTCAGTGAGCCAGCAGGCAGTTGGTGTACTGTGTGGAAAAATGTGTGATTATCCACTTCAGCAGGAAGAGCACGGAAACAGAATATGATTAATTGGTGAGAGTCGATTAACTGCTGGTAGTCAGAGAGATCTGGGTGTCTTGGTAAAGGAAATACAAAGAATCAGCTTTACTTTCACTGACATCTGTCATGAAATTTGTTTTGTGGTTGTAGCACAGAGAAATGTATAAAATATACTGTAAATTACAATAAGAAATACGTAATAAAAAATTAGGTAAGTAGTGCAAAAAGTGAACAAAAATAGTGAGGTGGTGTTTGTTGTCCGTTCAGAAATCTAATGGCGGAGGGAAAGAAAATATTGAGTGTGTGTCTTCGGGTTCCCGTACCTCCTCACTGATGGCATTAATGAGAAGAGCATGTCCTGGGTGATGGGGGTCCTTAATGTTGGATGCCTTTTGAAAATGTCCCTGACATCAGGGAGGCTAATGCCCATGATGGGGCTAGCTGCATTTCCAACCCTCTGCAGCCTTTTTGCAGTGACCTCTCCATACCATACAGCAATACAACCACAGTTAGAGTAGTCACCATGGGACATCTATAGAAATTTCCTAGAGTCTTTGGTGACATCCAAGATCACCTCCAGCTCCTAATGAAATATAGCCACTGGCATGCTGTCTTGGAAATTGCATCAATATTTTGGGCCCAGGATTGGCTCAATCTGTAAAGCGGGCCAGTCCTGGGCCGAACACTGATGCAATATCAAAACTATACAATATGAAAGATATGAAGCAATATGAAAAATGACAAAGTTAGTGTGATAGTACAACAAATAATGAAGAAGGCAAGTGGGCTGTTGGTCTTTATTGCAAAAGAATGAAATATAAACGTGGGGAGCTCTCATTACAATTGTACGGTGTGTTGGTGAGACCACAGCTGGAGCACAGTCCATCTATTTGTTTCTCCTGCTTAAAATGTGTTTGTTAATGCAGAGAAAGTTGATTCCTAGGTTGAGGAAAAATTAAGCAAAGTGGGTCAAAACTCTCTGAATTATAGGAATGAGGCGTTATCCCATTGACATAAATGAGGTCCTCAAAGGGTTGGCAGAATACATAATATTTTCACTGATGCGTAGAGAATCTGGAACCATGGATTAATCCTCTGGGTAGCAGCTTGGTCAGTTGGGATGGAGATACAGGGAACTTTTTCGTTCAGAAATCTCTCTTCTCCTGTGGATGTTCAGTCATTGAGAATATTCAGATAATGGGGAGTTGAAGTCAGTGATCAAGTCAGATCTGGTCTGTTAAAAGGCAGAAGTCTTGAATAATGGTCTTTGCCCTTTTGATTATGAAGGGGATTCAAACTAATAAAAAATACGAGAGATTCTGCAGATGCTGGAAATCTTAAGTAGCACACACAAAATGCTGGAGGAGCTCAGCAGGTCAGGCAGCATCCATGGAGGCGAATAAACACGCAACTAGTTAGGTTTTACACTCTCACGTTGGGCTAAATAGAATTATTTTACACAGAACATCAAGCAAATAAAATCCACGGAGCAATCATGCAGAAGCAGGGAGGAGTAATGAGCTCCAAGAAAAAAATGATTTGGTCGCATAATTTAGCCACATAAATGAACATAGCAGTAACATTTAAGTCTTTGGAGTCCTCGTACGTAAGCGTAACAAAGTCACAGATAAGTCCTGGTGATGCTGTTCAGAAAGTAGCTTCATCAGTCAGCACAGTATGATCCCGTGGCCAGTGTAAGGGGCGGGAGGACAACAGGAGGAGAATTAAACCTGTTGTCAGAAGGAATGGATTCACGAAGATAAATAACTGGAGACTATTTTGAGAATTTTATCTGTGAGAAAATGGTGCAAAAGCCAGATTTTAGCTTGGAAAAGGATGAAATTTAGCGGGTCACCACCAAAAATTCAGGGAGGAATTCATCAACATCTGATGAAGTAATTGGAAGGTTCAGAGAGAGGCCAAAGGCACAGGAGGCTCTGACTACAGGATTGGACTGGGCTACAACTGAGTCCAGGTAGAAAGACCAGTTAATAGTGTAGCAAACTGGTGAGCTATCAGACCTAACCTGGCACTGTAAGAGTGTTGGGGGCAGAGTTTCTCCACTGTAGCAGTGTTGGGAGCAAAGAAGAAAATGCTTTGGTGTTTGAACACACATAGTCACAAACATTCTCATAGCTATTGAGCAAGATTAACTTTGTTACTAGCTGTGAGAAAGTTTTTGAGTTCTAGTTTTATCATCCTGAGATTATTTTGGGCATGTCTCTCTGCTGAAGGCCTGAGGAATTGAACAGGGAGTGACAAAACCCCGGCAATGTTTGCAACAGTTTTTGAGTGTGTCCTCTCACTCCGCCTTCTGGGATCTATTTGCGTCTCTTCTGTGACCAAAACTGCCCCGGGTATGTTCACGCTCAAGTAAACTTTGTGTTTCACTGTTTTGACAGGGTGAGAGGGGCGACGCTGGAGACCCAGGTCCACCTGGTGAGCCAGGCATCGTTGTAAGTACCCTTCACCACAGAATGACGACAGACAAGGTCACGGTGCTATCAGCATGGTTAAGACTTGCAGAGGGATACAATATTGAAATGGGGTCTTTAGCTCAACGAGTCCCACCAACCATCAAGCACCTGTTTACACAAATGCTACATCAATGTCATCATTTGCTCACTCCACATCCCCACATCTCCCCCCAGATTCTACCACTTGCCTGCACACTGACAGCAACTTACAGAGTCTGGCTGGCTTTGAAATAGCATCAGATTTCAAGAATCAACCTGAGTGTGTGACCCTGTGAGACTGCAGCCCTGGTGTTCATGTGGATGGTCTTTCTTACGCCAGCCACACCAGCTAACTGGTTCACGAGTGTCGGTTTAACGCAGGAGATGAAGACATTGTTTGCATTTAATGCCTTGCATTATTGTCCCTGTTCTGAGGAGGCCAATGACCACAGTGTTGAGTCTGGAGTCACATACAAGCCAGACCAGATAAGGGCAATTGATTTCCTTCCCTGAAAACAACAGTTTTGTCATAAAGCAAATGTTAGTTGAGAATGGAGGATTAGTAAAAGGAAATAGAAAATAGACAGAGATTTTTAATCAACACACAAAAATTGCTGAAGAAACTCAGCAGGTCAGGCAGCATCGATGGAAATGAATAAACAGTCAACGGTTCAGGCTGGAACCCTTCATCAGGACTGCAAAGGAAGGGGAAGATGCCAGAATAAGGAAGTGGAGTCGGGGAAGGAGGGCAGTTGGCAGGTGACAAGGTGGGGAGGAGGGATGAAGTAGGAAGCTGGGGGGGGGGGTGATAAGATGCCAAGGGCTGGAGAAGAAGAGATCTGATAGGATGGGGAAGTGGATAATGGAGAAAGGAAAGGAGGAGGAGTCTCGGGGAGTGTGATGGGCAGGTGAGGAGAAAAGGTAAGAGAGAGGCCAGAATGTGGACTTGAAGAAGAGGGAAGGGAAAAATTACCAGAAGTTAGAGAAATCGATGTTCATGAGGCTACCCCGATGGAATTTGAGACATAGCACCTCCAGTCTGAGAGTAGCCTTACCATGGCAGATGAGGAGGCCATGAACCAACATGTTTTAACAGAATGTGGGATAGAAATTGAAATGGTTGGCCAACAGGAAATGCTGCTCTTTGCAGATAGAGCTGAGGTGCTTGCAGTCGTCCAATCTAAATAATGACATTCTTTATGAAATCATGAAATTATTAATTAAGTAATGATTCTCAATAATGAAATTAAATTCTAAATAGTTATTTTGGATTTGGTAGAAGATACTAAACAGACCCTAATAATAAGAGATTTTCAGGAGAAACTGAAAAGTAATGAAGGTAAAGACCAACTGGTTCCTTGGACCTGATGGCTGTCATCTTGAAGAAAAGTGGCTGCAGAAAGAGAGAATGTGTTGGTTAAGATCTACAAACATTCCGCAGATTCTGGGGAGTTACCAGTGTATTGGGCAATAGTGCCAAGTGTACCTTGGCGAAAGCTTAGACCATAAAACGTAGGAGTGGAATGAGGCCATTCAGCCCATTGAGTCTGTTCTGCCATTCCATCACAGCTGGTTTATTATCCCTATGTCGTTGCTGGTATCTGGGCTGGGCAGTAGGTTTTGAAGAGGGCACAGGGGGTAAGTGAGTTGGCAAGAAATTTGTATCTTTATCTGGAGAGTGGTGGTGGAACTCTCTTCTACAGGGAGTGGTTGAAGCGGACAGTCCAGAAGGCTGTAAGAGGAGTCTCAACATTTGTCTAAAGAGGATAGTGAGCTGTGCCCAAAAATTTGGGAGGAAGATAGGAGAGGATCAAGTGGAGCACAAATGCTAGCATGGCCAAATAGTATATTTCTGTGGCTCCCATATCGTCCATTGTTGGTTCTGCAGTTCAGATGTCTTTTCTTTACTCTAAAATTATCCACCAGACCAGCTGGTGTGTGAGGGAGACAACACATGTGTTTCCCCACCCCATGCCACCCCACCTCTCCGAGCCAATTTCAAAGCCCTGGGTAGAGTTTCATCAACAACAATGTCCTTCAGCAGGCTTTGATATTCTGCGTAAGAATGTAGACAAGCAGAACGTTCTGAAACCAGTTTCCATCTGGTCTTTCTCTCCACTCTTAGGGTATAAAAGGTGAACTCGGTGAGAAAGGTGATACAGGTCGTCCAGGAGCAGCAGGACCTGCAGGGGACAAAGGTCCTCCAGGTGAAGATGGAACCAAGGGCAACATAGTAAGTTGTTCACCTCTCATCTTCTGCTGTGATTTTGCCTCTTCGTGAAGGTTCTGAACAAGTGATTGGTCAATGATAGACAATCCAGGCCTGTGTCTCTGATTGGTGCAAAGTGGAGCTTCTGTGGGAAGAGAACAGGAGCTGTATTGTTGATTGGTGCAGATGGAACCAATGAGAGTCCAGGCCAGAAGTCCATTGCTGATTGGCCAAAGTGGAGCCATGTTGCACACAAGATGCTGGAGGAGCTCAGAGGGTCGACTAGCATCTATGGAGAGAGAGATTCAGTTGACGTTTGGGCTCAAGACATTTCATTTGTATTGGAAGCAGAAGGGGAAATAGCCAGCACATGATGAAGGAGTAAAAGTAGGCAAGTGATAGCTGGATCCAGGTGATAGTGGTTGGTAGGGGTGGGGGGTGCTGATAAGTAGATTGGGAAGTGGGAATAGTGCCGGAAATGTGAGCTGATAGGAGGTGATGATAAGGGGAGGAAGATGATGGAATCTGATGGGAGAGGAAGTGGAGCATGGAATTAAGGAAGGGAGGTGGGCAAAGCAGAAGGGAACAGTAGGGTGAGGGTAGTGTGGAACAAGCGAGGAGTGTGTGGGTGATGGGCAGAGGGAGTAAATGGGGTGATGGGGGCTGAGTGTGAGATGAACTGGGTAGATCGGGAAGAAAGGAAAAAGGGACAGGGGGGAACAGTTTACTAGAGGTTGGAGAATTTATGGAGGGATTCGAATGAGAGAACATTATTAAAATCCAACTGTTCCTGGTCTGGGAACCAATGTGGATTAGTGATTGCAGGGACAATTGAGAGAGTACAGATGAGATTTACTAGAATGTTATCTGGGTTTCATCTGCTAAGTTACAGAGAAAGGTTGAACAAGTTGGGTCTTTATTCTGTGGAACATAGAAGGTTGAGGAGGGACTTGATAGAGGTATTTAAAATTATGAGGGGAATAGATAGAGTTAACGTGGATAGGCTTTTTCCATTGAGAGTGAGGGAGATTCAAACAAGAGGACATGAGTTGAGAGTTAAAGGGCAAAAGTTTAGGGGTAACATGAAGGGGAACTTCTTTACTCAGAGAGTGGTAGCTGTGTGGAACGAGCTTCCAGCAGAAGTGGTTGAGGCAGGTTCAGTGTTGTCATTTAAAGTTAAATTGGACAGCTATATGGACAGGAAAGGAATGGAGGGTTATGGGCTGAGTGCAGGTCGGTGGGACTAGGTGAGAGTAAGAGTTCGGCAGGGGCTAGAAGGGCTGAGATGGCCTGTTTCCATGCTGTAATTGTTATATGGTTATATGGACAGGACTTTGTTCAAGCAATTTGAAACAGCAGAATTATTCAGATCATAATGATATAAAATTACCTGTCCTACAAGGCAGTGGAGCAATAATTGATTTTGTATAAATGTATCTTCTTTGTTTTATAATGGAAAGACTAATCAATAACCATCAGTTGACTTCAAGGTACTCACTTGTTGTTCTCCATTCTCCATTCGTTCTGTTCCACAGGGTCCTGCTGGTTTCCCAGGTGACTCAGGTCCTTCAGGCGAACCTGGTGTACCGGTAAGTGTTAATTTCTTTAGTGTCTGGCTGAGCTGGTGTGGATGGTAGAACCTACTGTAGATTTTTCATTAGTAAACGATCACTCACCCACAGTGGTTTGCTCTACAGCCTGAGTCATCAATTGATTTGCAATAAGTGGAAGTCCTGAAACCAAATTTCCTCGAACCTCAGTGCAAGGCACTGAATGACAGGTTGAACTGGGGGCCCACGATGGCATTTGCTATTTCTTGCAATCTCCCTTTTTTTGCAAGATTCAAGATTGTTTATTGTCAGTCTTCAGTACACAAGAGTAAAGGAAAAGGAAATGATTGTTAGTCTGGATCCAATAAAACATAAAAAAACACAGTAAACGTAAAGAATGGAATAAGAAGAACAAAAAAATACAATATAAATATAATATAAATATAAAACCAATCCCATAAAACACAATGTACATTTAACTATTGTATATATAGACTGATTGTACGTATGTGAAGTGCTGATAAGTGATGGGTATGTATCTGAGGTGGGACGTGGTGGGGTGGGTTAATGGATAAAGATGCTGTTCAACCTGACAGCTCGGGAAAAGTAACTGTTTTTGAGTCTAGTCATCCTGGCAGGGATGCTTCGCGGCCTCTTTCCTGATGAGAATGAGACAAACAGTCCATCAACAGGTTGGGTGGGATCCTTCATGATATCGCTAGCCTTTTTCTGACACATTTGTGTATAAACTGTATGTCTTACACATATATAACACCACAGTCTGTACTGGTAATTGCTTGATTATTTTCACAAGTACCAAAATAGAGTAAAACGCTTTTGCTAGCATGCCTTCCAGACTGATCATTCAATACATGAGTACGTCAGATAGAAATAACAATAACAGAATATACAATATAGCATTACAGTCACATCAAACGTGCAGTACAGGTAGAACAGTAGGCATACTTCCACCACCATGGTAAACTGAACCCATGTAGACAACAGGAATTCTGCAGATGCTGGAAATTCAAGCAACACACATCGAAGTTGCTGGTGAACGCAGCAGGCCAGGCAGCATCTCTAGGAAGAGGTACAGTCGACGTTTCAGGGTCTCTGCCTGAAACGTCGACTGTACCTCTTCCTAGAGATGCTGCCTGGCCCGCTGCGTTCACCAGCAACTTTGATGTGTGTTGCTTGAACCCATGTAACCTCTGACCTCACACCTCTGTATCCTCGATCTCACTCCTCTGTAATCTCTGATCTCACGCCTCTGTAGCCTCTGATCACACACCTCTGTAGTCTCTGATCTCAGACTCCTGTAGTCTCTGATCTCACACCTCGGTCCTATGTAGAGCAGTTGCAGACCATTGCAATCCCACCAGACAGAATGCTTTCTATGGTGTATTGATAAACAGGTAACAGTCAACGGGGCATGCTATACTTCTTTACCGTCTCGAGGAAATAGATGGACAGTCCTGAGAGAGATAGACAGTCAAAGTTTCAGATTGAACTGAAAGATAGAGGGAAGGTAACACCCTTCCTCTCCAGGATACACGCATCACCCGCCAGCTTTGGCTCCATTCCTTCCTTTCTCCTCCTTGTATTAGCTGTCTGCCTATATCTTTCATTCCCGATCAAGTGACTTAATGTCAGTGTCACTCTTGGATTTTTATGGTCAGTTGTCTGAGGTAAGATTTGAACTCACATCTGTCTCACCAGGACTGAGGGAACTGGCTGAAGCCAGTGGGCTGGGTGTGAGTTGGGTTGGGCTTGAACTGAAATATTTTTGGGTTTTTCTTGTCACCTACCAAGGTACAGCAAAAAAAAAATAGTTTGCACGCTACCTCTTCAAATCATTTAATACATAAATTCATCAAGCCAGTAAAAAAGGAAAGGGAATGCAGAAAATGGTTTTACAGTTCCAGAGAAAGTAGCGCAGATGGACAAATAAAGTGCAAGAGCCTCAGTGAGGTGGATTAGGAGATTAAGAGTTCATCTTTTACCATAACAGAGGTCCATTGAAGATCCCGATAAACCAATAGATGTTCCCCATAAGTATGGTTGTGAATATTCTGAAGGTTTTGTATGTTCTGCCCATTGGAACAAGTGTGAAGAGAATTGACTGAGTGGGAAAAGTCCTTGTAAAGTTGTTTGTTTCCCTGAGCCAGCAGGAAGTATAGACAGAGTCAGCAGAGGGGAGGTTGCTTTGCATGACGGACTGGGCTCAGGTTGTGTTTCTGTGCTGCATCTGCAAAAAATTAGTGACGGTCATCAGGAACGTGCCAAATTTTAAGCCCAGGTCTTTCAGAAAGGGTATAAATCCACAATGGCAGGTTCTCAGCAGTACTGATGGGAACTCCAAGCACCCACCACCACCCAATATAAATCCACAATGGCAAGTTCTCAGCAGTACCAATGGGAACTCCAAGCACCTACCACCATCCGTCCTCCCCACCACCCAATATGAATCGTTGGATTAGAGAGCTCCTTGGGCCATTGACACTCTTCAACATAACGTTAATGCATTATATGGAATTATATTGAAGCGATGGAACGAGTAATAATTCTCTATTACTGGTGCATAACTTGAGCAGGTATTGATCTTGACCACAGAGAAGTTTGCCTGCAAGGCCAACATCTGCTCAAGGCACCCAGAACAGGGAAAATCACTCCCATCATACAATGTTGTTCCATCCAATGCACCAACGTTGATCAGCACCTAACCCTCAAGGACCACGCTCCCCACAAACATGCTGATCTGCTCAGAATCACAGAGTGTTTCGCTGATAGAGGAGGCTATTCACCCCATTATGTCTGCTGCCTCATAGAAAGGCCATTTGGGTTCATGTCCCTGACCTGGATCTTTTCTTTATAAAATATTTATCTAATTCCACTTTGAAATGGTTCTCAGTATTTATTTATTTATTTATTTATTCGTTCATTCATTCATTCGTGTATGTATGCATGTTTTGTATCTGCAGGATTTGTCTTTGGCACATTGGTTGTTTATCAGTCTTTGTAGTTCTTCATCAATTCTCATGTATTTCTTTAATCTATCAGGAAAGCCTGCAACAAAATGAATCTCAAGTTAGTATACAGTGACATATACATTCTTTGATAATAAATTTACTTTGAACTTTGAAAGTTCATGTCTTATCTTCTGTCACCAACTACACAATCCACTGTTCCACACCAAGCAAGGAGGCAAGTCTTCTCTCTGGTTGCTCTGACAACTGACACATTTCTGCTTTTATTTCAGGGTGTGGATGGTGCACCTGGAGAAAAGGGCAGCATTGGAGATCCTGGTCTGCCGGTAAGACTTTATTATTAAATTTAGTCTCTGCTTCCATTGAGAAATGCTGAGAAACTGCCTCAAGTATTTCTTTGTTATTAACTCCCACCATTGGGTTTAAATTGTCTCATCTCAGATATAACACTTCACATTTCTCAGTTGAAAGTTCCACCTGCTAGTGACCTTCCCATTCCACCGGTCAGCCTCTGTCTTTGAACTATCATCCAATCTCCTAACTGGTGTTTCCTGGGGTTCACCAAGTTATCTCCACACATTGTTGTACGGAGTCCTACATTGACACAACAATTTTGCACTTTAAGTGCCTTGCAACCAGTGAATAGTCTTTAACATGTTGGACTATTGGAAAGAGTGCAGGAAGATCTAACCTCCCAATCAAGTGGTTCAAAGGGCAAGAAGAGACTAAGGCTTCAGAAATACTTTGCTTTATTAAACAATTACAAGTACTCTCAACACATTCTTGTGAGTATAAATTGATTTCATGTTTCACTACTTACAGGGTCCAATCGGGGCATCAGGGGAACCAGGACCCCCTGGTCCGCCTGGAAGACGAGTAAGTATTTATTCATAAATTTCATGTTTCTTTGTCGATAGTCTTGGTAATCCAGGAGTTTTGCCTTGCAGTGCAAAGATAAGTGTTCAAGTCCAACCAAAATGGATACGGAAGTCGACCAGGAATTCTTAATGAAAATTAGGCCCAGTACCAGTGACCGTAAATTGCAGGATTGTTGTAAAACCCCATCTGGTTCACTAATTCCATTCAGGGAAGAAAGTAGTCTGTCTTCACCTAATCTAGTTTATAAGACATTAAGGCATAGGAGCAGAATTAAACCATGTGGCTCATCAAGTCTGCTCCACCATTCCATCATGGCTGAATTATTATTGTTTTCAACCCTGCCTTCTTCCCATAACCCTTGATGCCCTTACTAATCATGAACCTATTAACGTCTGCTTTAAATATACCCAATGACTTGGCCTCCACAGTTGTCTGTGGCAATGAATTCCACAGATTCACTACTCCTGGCTAAAGAAATTCCTCCTCTTCTCTATTACAAAAGAGTATCCCTGTATTCTGGGGCTGTGCTGTGTGGTCCTAGACATCCCACAATGGGAAAACTCCTTTCCAGATCCACTCTATTTTGGCCTTTGAATATTTGACAGCTTTCGATGAGACCCTTCCCCCAAATGTGACTCTAGACCCAGGGAAATATGGTTAACTGTAGATTGTCTTTATTAGATGGTCTGGAATAATAATTGGTGTCTTCAGAATGCAGCTTCGTCTTCTCAAGGTATGGCTGCAATGGATGTTTAATGGCGGCCTTTCTGTCAATACCAACATCCTAAATTGTGAATGAAGAATGAAAACAAATGGCCAAGAACGCTTTACAAACAATCAAGATATAAACAGCAATCATGTGTCCCATAAAGAACAGTGTGGTTAGGCCACTTTTTAGTGATGAAAGGTGAGATGAGGGGTGGCAGAAGGAAAGATCAAAGAAATAAGGAGTCAGACCAGATGAGGAGGACAGTCATCTCCAGAGTGAGGGAGAAAATAATGAGAAGTCCAGTGAAGATGTCACCACTCCTGAGCCATGAGTTAATAAAGACCAGAGGCCAAGGTCAATGGGATTGTCCATACTCAGGATCTAGTTGACCAAGCATTAGAGCCAGGGTTGAAGTATAGAAAAGGGTGATCATAAGCAGTCCACTTACAGAGTCCAAACATAAAGTAGTGTATGAGTGGAGAAAGGATCCAGGCTGTATTTCCATCCGAAGTGGAGGCTGGGAGAAGTGAAGAGAAACACCATGGAATATCTGGGACTGCTGCCTGTGCGAGGTCCTCATTGGATATTGCAGAGGATGGCAAAGTGGGAATGGTGGTAGGTGGGGCAACAAAGTAGGGTTATCCAAGACCAGAAATACTGGGACTGCACAGTAATGCAATGCGATTGTTTCAGTCAGTACCCACGCAGCACCGTATTTCCCAATACCAGGGTAATTGTCTTGTATTTATCCCTTCCAGGGGTTTGGAGTAGAGCTCTTGTGGAATATACTGGATAATTTTTGTTAGAAAACAGGCTAGATTGAAAAAAGAGGTTTGTGATAAGTTGCATTGTCACTATCTGTTTAAGTGAAGCTTAAAACCCATAACATTTGCAATGCAATTTAGGGTTTAATTTTCACACATTCTGCAAGTTTGAATAGAGGGTGGGGTGGTTTGCCTTGTACATTAATATAAAAAAATCATCACTGGGACATTCTATTATGCAGAGTTTCTGACCTTTGCAAGAGGAGGTGGTGTGACAAAAGAATTCATTTTGTGCTGTATAATTATGCTGCTGAGGTGTGTGAGCAGCAGGGTCTGTTCATGCCATGTGACCCCAGGCTCTGCAATCTGTCTCCTATCATTATTCCTGCTTTTTTAAAAAATGCCTGTTTAAATGCTGCTTCTCTCTTCCAGGGTCCTCCTGGACCAGTAGGTCCAGCAGGTCGAGAGGGCCAGAAGGGTTCAAAGGTAAGGCTTATGTTTTACAGTAAATATGTTTGGAGTCCAAAGCATTGTGACATTTCTATATTTATGTAAGATTTAGAAGGAGGTCTTTTCAGTCCATCAAGTCTATGTTCAAAGATGCTCTTGTGTGCATGGTTATTTGAGTTACTGTCACCTTCCTGTCAGCTTGACCCAGTCTGGCCATTCTCCTCTGTCCTCTCTCATTAACCTCACTCACAGAATTGCCGATCACTGGATTTTATTTCTGTTTTTCACATTATTCTCTGTAAACTCTAGAGACTGTGGTGAATGAAAATCCCAGCAGGTCAGCAGTTTCTGAGATACCCAAACCAATAATCTGGCACCAATAATCCTGCCACTCTCAAAGTCACTTAGATCACATTCGTTCCCCAGTCTGATGTTTGTTCTGAGCAACAGCTGAATCTCCTGACTCTGTCTCCGAGCTTTTATGCACGAAGTTGCTGCTGCATGATTAGCTAATTAGATATTTGCCTTAACGAGCAGCTGTGCCTAATAAAGTGGCCACTGACAACATGGATATCTATCGTGCAAAAAGAGAGCAAAAGTACTGAGGTAATGTTCATAGGTCATTGTCCATTCAAGAAATCTGACAGCAGAGGGGAAAAAGTTGAGAATGCCTTCAGGTTCCTGTACATCCTTTCTGATGGAGCAGTGAGAAGTGGGCGCGTCATGGTGGAGGATGGAGAAACTGTTAGTGTTGTACAATGGAATACTTTTATAGAATAGATGAGATCAAGGGTTGATCAAAGTTGGAGGGGAAAATCATGACTTGTCTGTTTTTAGTTAAAAATTATGAACTGAAATGCACAGATAATCTCCTCACCACATTCCCATTAACTTTTCCCAGATTCTACCACCCACCTACATAGTAGGAGCAGCTTGTAGTGGTCAGTTAACCTTCCAAGCACACATCTTCTGATGTGGAGGAAACTCATATGGTCGCAGGAAGAAAATGCAAACTCCACATAGTCAGCACCCAAGGTCAAGATCGAACCAGAATCTCTTGAGTTGTGAGGCAGTGGCTCTAGTACCTGTGTCACTATGCTGCCCCTGTTTTGGTGGAGGGAGGGGTGGCGATTGGGGGTATGGTGCCACCATACAAGGGGCACGTGCTGGACCAAGAAGGATGCTTTTCTGAATTATACGTCTCTGTGACCAGAGATGGACTGTGAGGATCAGTGGTCTGTGATATATATTAATAATCTGCTTATGAATGTTGGTGAAATGATGAGCAAGTTAGCAGATGACACAAAAATTAGTAGTGTTGGTGGATAATAAGGAGGCTTGTCAAAGGTCACAGCAGGATATAGGTCAGACAGCAAGTCGAGAAGAGCATGAGTGGATGGAATTTATTTCAAATAAGTCTGCAAGTGCGAGGTGGTATGATCTGGAAAGTCAAAAAGGGTTTGACATACACAGTAAAGTTTAGGGCACAAAGGAATGTTGGTGGACAGAGGAACGTTCAGGTCCAAGTCTATAGTTTCATGAAAGTGGTAGCGCAGGTGGATCAGGAGGTGAAGAAGCTATATGGAATGCTTGCAGCATTCGTGGATTCAGGGACTTTATTTTTTTGTGTGACTGTATTTTACTGCAGTCTTATATGTGTCATATGTGCCCTGTGCTGTGTGTGTAGGTTGGTACAGTGTTTTTCACTTTGGCCTCTGAGTAACACCGTTTTGTTTGGCTGTATTCATGTATGGTTGAATGACAATTCAACGATCTTGAACTTGGGTACTCTTCCAGCAGGACAGGCTCATTGGGCTGGAAGTGCCTGTTACCGTGGTGTTTCTCTAAATAAAAAATAAAACATAAACCTGTGCTCTTCTCCACAATGAGGAAACCAAGCACTAACTGAGGTGAAACACCTCTGTTTACAGATCAACTTTCAATTTACAGATCGCGACTTTTAGATTCTCACATCAAAGGCTTTCTGCTGTTATAATTCCAAATCCTAGCCTCTGAGATGGAAGTAGAAAATGCTGGAAAAGATCTCAGCAGGTCAGGCAGCATCTGTGGAAAGAGAAACAGTTAATGTTTTGGGTCTGCGAACCTTCGTTGGAACTGGTCACTGGGAACTACCCATCAACAAGATCAGTTTTGCCCTGTAGGGGGTGGGGTGGGGGAATGGTAATGCACTGACTAAAACTCGTGGCAGTAATAATACCAGCTTCTTCAGACCCACCATGATGGAATTAAGAGATTCCATTTAACATAACAGAGATTATCCAGTTGCTTACCTGAAAGAGATTGTCCTTGGGGTAAAGAACTGGTGCACTGGTAGTCTGTGCAATGATTGAATTGGAAAAGGGATTCCTGTATCAACATTAAATGTAGAGAGAAGTTCAGTTTATTTTAGGATTTCTCTACCAATGTTCTGCTTACGCCGCATTTAGGTGTTTGTGATTTACCCGAGGCATATGAATTGTACTCAAATCCATGTCCCTCCAACCATCTGTACTAAAAAATAATCCCACTGTACTTCAGCAGGAGATGAGAAGCATGGACAAACCTGCTATAGCCAATTCTGGATTTTCTAATCAACTGAGTCTCTGGAGGAATATTTCAGAATGTCTGTAATATTACATTTAAAACTGCATTTATTTTTAAGACGTTTTTCTTTGACGTTTGCACCCATTCAAATTTCAGTCCTCTCTTATGTTGTTTGCTGGCAGGACCTCCATTTAGGGTTTGTCCTTTGTTGCCCTTGAGAAGTTTGTGGCTGTCCTGCTCTCCAGAACCACTGTGGTCCTTCTGGGGGAGGTGCTCCCGCAGTGCTGAAAACGTAGCGTGAACATGTTGAAATCTTGAGCAGCACATACACAAAACGCTGGAGGAACTCAGCAAGCCAGGCAGATCTATGCGTGGGAATAAACAGTAACTGCCAGAGGGCTGTGGACACAGCCGGCTCCATCATGGGCACCAGCCTCCCCACCACCTTCACAAAGCATCCATCATTGTGGGCCCCACATGCCATCTTCTCATTACCACCATCAGAGAAGAGACACTGGAGCCTGAAGACCCTAACTCCATGTGTCAAGAACATTTTCTTCCCCTCCACCATCCGTGTCCATGAACTCTACCTCTCTATTCCTCCTTAGTACTATTTATCCATTTTTTATTTAGCTTATATTTTTATACCTTCCACTGCACTGCTGCCATAAAAATGACAAATTTCATGGCATGCATCAGTGATGATAAACGTGATTCTAATTCTGATATATTCCAGTTCACAATGATGTGTGATTGAGGGGTCTCTGTGGGCCTGCTGCCTCTGCCCTTCTAGGTGGCAGCTGCTGTCAGAGTAGCTTAGTGAATAACTAAAACTTTGTAAATGATAGCGTTGATAGAGGGACTCAGTGGTGCTTGGGATACGAGTCCAACAGACTGCCTGGCCTGGATCATGTTGCACTGCCTGAGAGCTGTTGGAACTGCACCCATTCACCTGGAGTATTGTCAGCAGTTCTGGGCCTCTTATCTATGAGAAGATGTGCTGGCATTGGAGAGGGTGTTCGCTACAGTGATTCTGGGAATAAAACGTATGAGAAGTGTTTGATGGATCTGGGCCTGTGCTCACTGGAGTTTGGAAGAATGGCAGTGGGAGGAGGGGTATCTCATTGAAACCTATTGATTGTTGAAAGGCCTAGGTGGAGTGGATGTGAAGAGTTTCTGATAGAAAGGGGAGTCTAGGACCAGAGGGCATAACTTCAGAATAGAGGGACATCCATTTACAACAGAGATGAGGAGGTGGTGAATCTGTGGAACTCATTGCCACTGGTGGCTGTGTAAGCCAAGTCATTGGATATATTTAAAGCAGCAGATGATCGGTTATTGATTAGTCTGGGCATCAAAGGTTACAGAGAGAAGGCAGGAGAAAGGAGTTGAGAGGGATAGTAAATCAGCCATGAATGGCAGAGCAGACTTGATGGGCCAAATGGCCTAATTCTGCTCCTGTGTCTTATGGTTTTATGGTCTTATTCAAACAAGCAGAGAACATTCCCTTGCTCTTTTCATTTGTGCTTTGTGAATGGAGAAATGTCCTTTTGAGGTGTTAGGACAGGAATCTCCCAGACACTCTGCAGTTAGAGTATTTTTGTGTCTTCTTCCATTGTGTTTCTGGTCAATGGTAATCTGCAGAGTATCAATGATGGTAATACCATTTACTGCCAGTAGGCTGAATGAGGTATACAAAATTATAAGGGCTACTGATAGGACCAATACATGCAGGCTTATTCCCCTCAGGTTGGCTGAGACGAGAACTAGATGTCAGGTTTAGGGTGAAAGGTGAAAGCTAAGGGCAAACCTCGGTCAGAGAGTATTGCGAGTGTGTAACAAGCTTCAGTGGAGGTGGTCGATGTGGGTTTAATTGCAACATTTAAATTTGGGTAGATACATGGGGGCGAGGGATATGGAGGGCTATGATCCGAGTGCAGGTAGATGGGATAAACAGGTCATCATGGACTAGATGGGCTGAAGGGCCTGTTTCTGTGCTGTAGTGCTCTATTACTTTATGACCCCATGTGGTTAGGCTCTCCCCTTTTGGACGTGGCTATCCGATAGTACTCCTGCATTGGGCAAGTGTTACTTGCTACTTCCCAAGCCTCGTTGCATGTAAGTATGATCTGTCTCATAGCTCCATTCACTGGAGGCACGCTCAGTCCTAACTTCTGGTACTGTCTGTGTGATTGATTGCATTTTTTCCCCTGAAACTGCATGGGTTCTTACAGGTGCTACGGATTCATCCCACAACACAACCACTTGTGGGTTGGTAGATTGACTGGCCACTGTGTGGTAGCATCTGCAGCGGGGTTGCTGGAAATATGAGGAAAATGGGGTAACGCAATGGCGTTGCTTTGCAATGTAGCTTATACTCGATGGGCTGAAATGGTCATGTTGTGTAAGTTAATATTGTCGAGTGGATTCCAGTTAATTGGGACACATTGGGACCAGTGCATTTTGGTCCATTTAAACAACTGCTCCAATTAGCCAAAGTTTCATGGAAATATTTAAAAAGATATGAAAAAGACAAACTGCTGTTAACTGATAACAAATTATGTATTTAAATGAAATACAGAACAAGTTAGTTCCAAATAGTTATCAACGGAGGAATTCATTCAGTGTATGTTGCCATGTTCTTTTGATTGACTGTAAATGAACAAAATTAGCGCAGACACCCACTGCAGATAGTGGATTGCCTTCAAGCAGTGCTTTTGATGATTGCATCCTCCAGATCTTCATTTTCATTATGACATTCAAGACAATTGTCGATGCCTTCAAATTCTTCGTATTCCCTAACTTGTTGAAAGAGTGCAATGGTTCAATTTTCGCTCCGGGCTGTTTCTGGCATCCCTAAGCCTGAATTCTTGAAACTGCAGTGAGCAAAACAATTCTGAATTGTCCTACTGCTTATTTCTTGCCAGCAATCTGTGACAAAAATCACTTCTTTTGAACACAAGCATACGCATTTAATGCTATTTTATAATATTTTGCTCTAAGCACAGTGTAGTGTCTAACAGCCACATAAGTGCATGTAACTGATGCTAGTTAGAAACTGTTTGGCATGTCTCCTGACCCAATTAAGTGACATAGTGTCCCAAATAAATGAAGGGACTGTCAGCTGTTTTTTCAATTTGCTTTTGTTTTTGAAGAGTTGTCTCAAATAACCGGCTGCCCTGATTAACTGATGACTCAATTAACCAGAATCCACTGTATAAATGTTGGATTATCTGAGAAATTGTAAGTAATATTGCAGTGACACTGCCTCATTTTGATGATGTAGAGGGTATGTTTGAGACATGATGGCACTATTTGAAGGATAAATACTGTTCATAGGAGTGGTGTATCTGAGTGTAAGTGTACATTTCAGAACCGACCATGGCGGTAAGACTGTAGAAACATTGTTGTACTGGGCACTGGGATTATTTGAAACTCACTGCCTTTAGTAAAGGAAATTCTATCAATAGCTCTGACTCTGTCACGCAGAACATAAAGATAGAACTGTGCTGCACTTTACAAAGTCTTTGGCTCACGATGTACCAACCAATATAAACCTGCTCCACAATCAATCTAGCCCTTCTCTCCTAAACAACCATAACCCTCCATTTTCCTTACATCCATGTACCATTTAAGAGTCTTCCCTATCTCAACCTCTACAAATATCCCCAGGAATGCATTTTTAGTTGCCCACCAATCTGTGTATATATATTAAAAAAACTATCTCCAAGATCTCCCTTAAACTTTCCTCCCTCCACTCACCAATTATGCATGTCCTTTGGTATTGACCTTTGCCACTCCAGGAGAAAAATGTTGTCCATCAATTCTGTCTACACCTCTTAGATAATCTATACATCCGTATTAGGTCACCTCTCATCCTCCATCACTTCAAAGACAAAACCCCTAGTTGGCTCATCTTTCCCTCTTAACACTTGTACTCTGATCTAAGAGGCACCCTGATGAACCTTCTCTAAAACTTCCACATCCTTCCTACAATACAGCACAGAACAGAACACAATACTCCACGCGTGGTCTAAGCAGAGTTTTAAAGAGCTGCAACATTACGACACAACTGTTGAACTCAATTCCCCAAATACTGAAGGCTAGCAGACCACATGCCTTCTTAATCACCCTTAAACATTCTTAACTATTCTTGTTCCAACATGTCAGTCCATGGCTTCCTCTCATGCCACAATGAGGCCACCCGCACGATGGAGGAGCAACAGCTTATATTCTGTCTGGGTAGCCTCCAATCTGATGGCATGAATATCGATTTCTCCTTCCAGTAAAAAAAATTCCCTCCCCCTGCCCTCTTCCCCATCACCCCCCTTCTGACATTGACCCCAAGATCCCTTTGTTCCTTTGCAATGCTAAGAATCCTGCCAACCTTGTCCTCCAGTTCAACCTTCCAAAGTTTATCACTTCACCCTTATCTAGATTGAACTCCATCCATTACTTCTTTCTTGCTTTAGTAAGCAGCAGTGTATCTTACACAAGGTAATAACATGCATCTGGCTTACTCCACTGTCAAATCTGATTCCACTGAAATGAAGTGATCTAATTTTTAATAGACTGAATAAAATGAACTATTATGGATATAACATGCAGTGCTTGGGTTTTCCACCCCAAAATATGGAATTACTTGACATTGTTAAATATTTTAGGCATGTTGCTTCCAATTTTGGAACCCTGTTACATTCACAGAGTTACAGCAAGTGGCCATATTCTCTCTCCTATAGGGCTCACCTGGGCAACCAGGCCCCGTTGGTAGGACTGGGCCGAGAGGACCTCAAGGATCACCTGGCAACCCCGGGCCTGAAGGTTTGAGAGGGATTCCTGGGCCTGTTGTAAGTAAACGATGCAAGGAAGTAGTTTTCCGAGTCATTTCAGCATTTGCTTTTTCTCCATTGAAGGTATAAGTGAATTAACAATTGTAATCTTCTGTTTCAACAGGGAGAACAGGGTCTTTCTGGGCCTCCTGGTCAGAATGGGCCCCCTGGTCCTATGGTAAGTAACAATGTAGGAATAGTCAGCCTGTTGCCAACCCTCACTTGCTCACTCATCCCTTTGGCTAACACTGCCAGAAAAATCTGGATCAAGCGCTCAAGTTAGAACATAGTCATAGACTTCTACGGCACAACAGGTCTATGCCAAATCAGATTTCCATCGAAGCTGGCCCTACTTACACAAAGAAATGTACCACACAGTGTTTTGTGGCCCTTCAGCCCACAGTGTTTTGCTAAACTAGTTAATAATACGAAATTATACTCATCCCTAATGGGCCCGACCATTCAAGAAGATCACTCAGTCTATCAGCTTTGACGCTCTGCACAACTCCCAGATTCAGTCACTTGGCCCAGTCTTCAGCCGGACCCAGCATCTTGAGAAATTCAGTTAGCTCGTCTGCTCTTCAGTCCCATAAGTCCAGCTGTTATGGGATCTTGCTTTTTACTCCATGCACCTGCCTGAAAGCTGCATTGAGCTGCAGCTCCTTAGGGACCGGATTAGGGAACTGGAGATGCAGCTTGATGACCTTCGTCTGGTCATCGGGGAAAGTGAGGAGGTGATAGATAGAAGCTGTAAGCAAGTAGGGATAGGAACAGACAAGTTAGGAAAATGTCTAGTTGGAGTAAGGGGAAATATGAAGGTATCGGGCAGGAACTTGGAAGCATAAACGGGGAGCAGATGTTCTCAGATGTATGGCAGAAATGTGACAAATGTTCAGGAGATATTTGTGTGGTGTTCTGTATAGGTATGTTCCAATGAGACAGGGAAAGGATGGTTGGGTACAGGAATGATGGTGTACAAAGACTGTTGAAAATCTAGTCAAGAAGAAAAGAAAAACTTACGGAATCTTTCAAAAAACTAGGTAATGATAGAGATCTGGAAAATTATAAGGCTAGCAGGAAGGAGCTTAAGAATGAAATTAGGAGAGCCAGAAGGGGCCATGAGAAGGCCTTGGCAAGCAGGATTAGGGAAAACCTCAAGGCATTCTGCAAATCAATGAAGAGCAAGAAGATAAGGCGTGAGAGAATAGGACCAATCAAGTGTGAAGTGGAAAAGTGTGTATGGAACCAGAGAAGGTAGCAGAGGTACTTAATGAATACTTTGCTTCATTATTCACTACGGAAAAGGACCTTGCAATTGTAGGGATAACGTACAGCGGACTGAAAAGCTTGACCATATAGACATTAAGAAAGAGGATGTGCTGGAGCTTTTGGAAAGCATCAAGTTGGATAAGTCACCCGGACTAGACAAGATATACCCCAGGCTACTGTGGGAGGTAAGGGAGGAGATTGCTGAGCCTCTGACAATGATCTTTGCAACATCAATGGGGACGGGGGAGGTTCCAGAGGATTAGAGGTTTGCACATGTTGATCTCTTATTCAAGAAAGGGAGTAGAGGTAGCCCAGGAAATTATAGACTAGTGAGTCTTACTTCAGTGGTTGGTAAGTTGATGGAGAAGATGCTGAAAAGCAGGATTTATGAACATTTGGAGAGGCATAATATGATTAGGAATAGTCAGCAGGGCTTTGTAAAAGACAGGTCATGCCTTTCAAGCCTGATTGAATTTTTTGCGGATGTGACTAAACACTTTGATGAAGGTAGAGCAGTAGATGTGTGTATATGGATTTCAGCAAGGTATTTGAGAAGGTACCCCATGCAAGGCTTATTGAGAAAGTAAGGAGGCATGGGATCCAAGGGGACCTTGCATTGTGGATCCAGAATTGGCTTGCCCATAGAAGACAAAGAGTGGTTATAGACCTGTCATATTCTGCATGGAGGTTGGTGGCCAGTGGTGTGCCTCAGGGATCTGTTCTGGGAGCCCCTTCTCTTTGTGATTTTTATAAATGACCTGAATGAGCAAGTGGAGGGATGGGTTAGTAACTTTGCTGCTGACACATAGAAACATAGAAAATAGGTGCAGGAGTAGGCCATTCGGCCCTTCGAGCCTGCACCGCCATTCAGTATGATCATGGCTGATCATCCAACTCAGAACCCTGTACCAGCCTTCCCTCCATACACAAAGGTTGGGGGTGTTGAGGATAGTGTGGAGAGTTGTCAGACGTTACAGCAGGACATCGATAGGATACAAAAGGCTGAGAAGTGGCAGATGGAGTTCAACCCAGTTAAGTGTGAGGTGGTTCATTTTGGTAGGTCAAATATGGCAGAATATAGTATTAATGGTAAGACTCTTGACAGTGTGGAGGATCAGAGGGATCTTGGGGTCCGTGTCCATAGGACACTCAAAGCTGCTGCACAGATTCATTATGTGGCTAAGAAGGCACGTAATGTATGGGCCTTCATAAACCATGGGATTGAGTTTAAGAGCCGAGAGGTAATGTTACAACTATATAGGACCATGGCCAGACCCCACTTGGAGTACTGTGTTCATTTCTGGTCACCTCACTACAGGAAGGATGTGGAAACATAGAAATGGTGCAGAGGAGATTTACAAGGATGTTGCTGGATTGGGGAGCATGCCTTATGAGAATAGACTGAGCAAACTTGGCCTTTTCTCCCTGGAGCGACGAAGGATGAGAGGTGACCTGATAGGGGTGTATAAGATGATGAGAGGCGTTGATCATGTGGATAGTCAGAAGCTTTTTTCCCAGGGCTGAAATGGCTAACACGAGAGGGCACAGTTTTAAGGTGCTTGGAAGCAGGTACAGAGGAGATGTCAGGGTAAGTAGTAAGTTTTTTATGCAGAGAGTGGTGAGTGCGTGGAATGGGATGCCGTCAGTGATGGTGGAGGCAGATATGATCGGGTCTTCATGGTGCTTAGAAAAATAGAGGGCTATGGGTAACCCTAGGTAATTTCTAAAGTAAGGACATGTTTGGCTGCATTGTGGCCGAAGGGCCTGTATTGTGCTGTAGGTTTTCTATGTTTCTATGAAATTACATCCTTAATGTGCAAGATCCTATCAAAGTTGAATTTAAAAGTGTAAACTGAGTTAGAAAAATTGAGTTAGAAAATGAGAGATTTATGTACCTAACACCTTTTTGGGTGGTATCCTTCTAGTCTCTTTCTAACTGTCTGAGCCAGGGGTTCCCAACTTGGGGTCGATGGACCCTTGCTTAATGGTGTTAGTCCATGGCATTAAAAGGGTTGGGAGCCCCTAGTCGAAGTTCTCTTTATCCATAATACCTCATCTTTAGCAACAAACAATCTAGTAGAGGACCTCAGCAGGTCGAGCAGTATCTGTGGGCAGAAAATAACTTTCAGCGTTTCAGTTTAAAACTCTGCATAAAGAAGGTTCTAGATTCCAACATCTGCAATGTCTTGCATCTACATATATCATTGTTAGTTCCCCACCAGGAGAAATGTTTCACTCAATTTGTTCTTCTTATTCCATTGAAAATCCTCCGTTGGTCCAGCTCACCCTCTTTATTGCAGAAAGTACAACCAATTTTATAAACAGTGTCTCCAGATTCTTGGAGCAACAACCAATCTAGTGAAGGACCTCAGCAGGTCATGGAGAATCTGTTAGGGGAAATGAACTGTTGACATTTCAGGTCAGAGCCCAAAACGTCAACAGTTCCTTTCTTCCCACAGATGCAGCTTGACCTGCTGAGTTACTCCAGCAGGTCGCTTGTGACCTCAGATTCCAGTGTCTGCTATGTCTCTAAATTCTTGGAGTCTGGTACAGTTACAAGGAAGACACACTGCGCTCTCTCAAATATGCTGCCTCTCTGTGGGCGCAGTGTAGTCTGAGCAGAGTCTGTAACTAAACACCCTTACATTTTTATTCCATACTGTCGGTCACAAGGGCTGATGTTTCATTAATCTTTCTGGTTATTTCTTCCCCAGAAAGTTTAATCGAGCGCTGATGATTCAGCCTTCAAGTCTCAGAGTGAAAACTCCAAGCTCTCTAGGGAGAAGGGTTGTATTTATTTTCAGTTTGTGCACCGTGACACTGAATTGAACAACAATATTACAGCAAAGCAATCTTCTCAAGGCCCAAGAATGCTCCAATATTAACTCTAAGACAGTAAATTAAATGACCAGCTCAGTCCAAGGATGTGCCTGAAGCAGCCCGCAAGCGTCACTGTGCTTCTGGTGTCAACATAGTGTGCACACAACATACTAACCCTAAAACTGCACATGTTTTCACTGTGGGAGGAAACCAGAGCACCCGGAGGAAACACAGGCCACCATGGGGGGAGCATACAAACTCCTTACGGATGTGGCAGGAACTGAATCCCCATCTTATAGTTGGCTGTGCATTAGCTTTACGCTGACCACTACATTACCATGCCAACATGTTTCTTGTTTATTTATTCATGAAACTGGATTATTAATTATTATGTATTCTGAATAAATAGCCTTGCATTATTAACTGATTTAATGGTGAATGGTTGGGAAGTGTGTAACTAACTGATGTAGCTTTGAAAATGATGCTAGGTGTGATTAGGGCATTATGACAACGTGCCAGGATCTCCACCGGTGGAGATCCACCAAGAACACCGTGTGCAAATTCCCAAGTATGAGGATGGGTATCGGTGTCTGAAGTGGGATGCCTCCTTCTCCCACTGCGTTATTGCAAATCGAGTCAAACAGCATGGAAGCAGTTCCTTTGGCCCACTGAATCTAGAATGAGCACCGTGAACCCATAGAATCCTACAGATACTATCACTGACTTAGACACTACTGGCAACTTACAGCAGCCAGTTAACCTACCAACCCACACCTCTGGGATGCTGGAGGAATGGGAGCACAGGGAGGAGGCCCACGCAGTCACAGGGAGAACGTGCAAAATCCACACAGGCAGCACTACGAGTTGGGACTGAACCCCGTTAAATGGATCGGTGAAGCAACAGCTCAACTAGCTACACCACTGTGGGCTAGCTGGAGGAAAGGGAATGATGGACTAATTCACTGATCACAGCAGAAGATGACACTGTGTCTCTGTAAGTTAATGGTAGAAAACCAATCTTTTTGTGGGAAGGCCTTTGAAGGCAAAGTTCATGATTGTAAAGCTCAGACTCTCCTTGCAGTGAGGATTATCCTGCAGTGCTACTGTTACCCCACAGCGCCAGGATCCCAGGTTCGATCCTGACCGTGCCTGCTGAACGTATGAAGCATGTGTATTCTCCCTGGAATCCCCCTGTGTCCTGCAGTTACACAACCCGCCATCAAAGATGTGTGGGTTCATTGGCCACTGTGGTGTAGATAAGCGTTAGGGGTATCAGTGGAGAGTTGGAAATTGTGTGATTGGCCACTGTGGTGTAGATAGGTGTTAGGGGTATCAGTAGACAGTTAGAAGGTGTGTGATTGGCTACTGTGGTGTAGATGGGCAGCTGGGGTATCAGTGGACAGTTAGAAGGTGCGTGATTGGCCACTGTGGTGTAAATGGGTGGTAGGACTATCAGTGGAGGGTTAGAAGGTGTATGATTGGCTACTGTGGTGTAGATGGGTGGCAGGGTTTATCAGTGGAGAGTTGGAAGGTGTGTGTTTGGCCTGTGTGGTGTAGAAGGGTGTCAGGGGTAACAATAGAGAATTGGAAGGTGTGTGATGAAGAATAGATTAAAATACATAAGTGGAAGGGAGGATGGGATTGATGGGAATGCACTGTGAGATTGGGTTGAATGGTTTCCTACACTGTGAGAAATAGGAAATGATTAAATTTTTGAATATAAAACAAAGGAAGGGATATATCTTAATACAGGAAGGTTTCTAAGGTAAAAGAGCATCATGACTTTGATGATGGAGATTTAATGGACTGAATGTCCGAACTCTCTGTCTATATCTCATTTCCTGACGGTCCTGCTGTTGTTGTGCTCCATCCTCATGGATTCCATCCAGTGAGAACCAACTTCCCAGACATTCCCCGGGGAATTCTAGTGAATCTGTGCCTAATAAATCGGCTGTATTTGTTTCACTCGGGAAGAGGGCAGAAAATGTCTCAGGCAAGTTCTATCTCAGCAAAAGAACAAGGATCTCAACAGGTCAGGCAGCATCTGTGAAGGAAAATAGACATTTGGCATTTTGGGTCAAGACCTTTCTGTAGGGTTGAAAAGGTTAGCCAATGTAAAGAAGCGAAGGGGTGAGTGGGTAAGATCTAGCAAGTGATAGGTGGATCCAGATGAGGCAGGATTGATTGGCAGGTGGAGGAGAGAAGATTGGAGATAGACGCTGGCAAGTGATAGGTGGATCCAGACGAGGCAGGGTTGATTGACAGATGGAGGAGTAAAGATTGGAGATAGATGCTGGCAAGTGATTGGTGGATCCAGATGAGGCAGGATTGATTGGCAGGTGGAGGAGAGAAGATTGGAGATAGACGCTGGCAAGTGATAGGTGGATCCAGACGAGGCAGGGTTGATTGACAGATGGAGGAGTAAAGATTGGAGATAGATGCTGGCAAGTGATTGGTGGATCCAGATGAGGCACGGTTGATTGACAGATGGAGGAGGGAAGATTGGAAATGGATGCTGGCAAGTGATAGGTGGAGGTAACAGAAGTCTGCAGATGGTGGAATTGATAAGAAGGGAAGGTGAAATGGTATCAGGTTGTAAATCAAATTAATCTGACTTAAACAAATGTACTTTAGTTGTCAAGTTGAAAGTGATTAATTCCCTTGAAGTGTTTCACAGTGTTTTAATTACTTTTTGCTTGTAAAGTCATTATTTTTTTTAATGAGATTCATTTTATTAATAAGGAAGGTGTTCACTGATAACTCAAAGCACTTTGACAGCTGGCAAACCTAAGGGTTTTGCTTAACCATTTGTAAAATCACAAAAGGGGCAGGATCTGCACATCCAGGGGGCAAGTATTGCTCTTGGATATTCGGGATCAGGCTTTGGCGCAGTGTGTGTGGGAGGAGGTAGAAGCGGATGCCTCTTCAAGAGAAGACAGATAGCGTGCAACACAGTTATAAAATCCGTTAAGTCAAAATGTAGACCCCTCTCTGATTCCCAGAATGAGATGGGTGACACCTCACACCTCCAGCAACACAGGTTTAATCCTGACCCGTGCCACTGCCATGTGGAGTTCACACGTCCTCCATCTGACCACTCTGGGTGCTCCCATGTCCCTAAACGTGCGGGTTGGTGGGTTCATTGGCTGCTTTACAACGCACCTTGTGTGTAGGAGTGTGGAAGAACCTGTCAGGAGTGGGTGAAAGTGAGGGGGAGGGAATTCAATGTATTTACTGTAGTCTTAGTGTAAATGAGAGTTTGATGGTAAATGTGGGTTCAGTAGGTTAGGCAGCATCAACAGAGGGAAATGATTGTCAACACTTCAGCTGGACTGAAAAATAGAGGGAAAATAACCAGTGCAATGGGGTGGAGAGGAGCTGGCAGGTTGGATCCAGGTTGAGCAACGGATGGGTGAGGGATGATAGGCAGATGAGGGACGGGAGAGTGGGAATAGCATCAGAAGACCATAGGATATAGGAGCAGAATTAGGCCATCCAGCCCACTGCTCCACCTGTCTTTCTGTCACCTGCAAACTTCGCCACCAAGCCATCTATTCCATTATCCAAATCATTGAAAAACAATGTGAAAAGTAGTGGTCCCAATACTGACCCCTGAGAAACACCACTAATCACTGGCAGCCAACCAGAAAAGGCCCCCTTTATTCCCACTCGCTGTCTCCTGCCTGTCAGCCATTCCTCTATCCATGCCAGCAACCTGTAATGCTACAGAATTTTATCTTGTTAAGCAGCCTCATGTATGGCACCTTATCAAATGCCTTCTGAAAATTCAAATAAATGACATCCACTGTCTCTCCTTTGTCCACCCTGCTGGTTACTTCCTCAAAGAACTCTTAACAGATAATAGACTCCAACACTTTCCCAACTACAGAGGTGAGGCTAACCGTTCAATAATTTCCTTTCTTTTGCCTTCCTTCCTTCCTAAAGAGCAGAGTGACTTTTGCAATCTTCCATTCCCCTGGGACCATTGCCAGAATGAAGTGATTCTTGAAAGATCAAAACCAATGCATCCATTATCTCTTCAGCGACCTCTCAGGACTCTGGGATGTAGTCCACCTGGTCCAGGTGACTCATCCACCTTAACACCTTTCAGTTTGCCTAGCACTTTTTCCTTTGTAATAGCAATGACACTCACTCCTGCTCCCTGATACTCACAGACTTCTGGCACACTGCTGGTGTCTTCCATAGTGAAGACTGATGCAAAGTACCCATTAAGTTCATCTGTAATTTCTTTGTCCCACATTACTACCTCACCAGCATCATTTTCCAGTGGTCCAATATCAACTCTGACCTCCCTTTCACTCTTTATATAACTAAAAAAACTTTTGGCATCCTGCTTTGTATTATTGGCTAGATTTTCCTCATATTTCATCTTTTCCCTTATTATATCTTTTAAGCTGCCTTTTGTTGGATAATTAAAAGCTTCCTAATCATCCACCTTCCCACTCACTTTCGCTGCCTTCTGTGCCCTTTCCTTGGCTTTTGTGCATTCCTTGGCTTCCCTTTTCAGACACGGTTGTCTAGCTTTGCCATTCGAGAGCAACTTCCTCTGTGGGATATATCTATCCTGCGTCTTGTGAACTATTCCCAGAAATTTCAGCCACCTCTGTTCTACTGTCATCCCCACTGGTATCCTGTTCCGATCCACCTGGGAAAGCTCCTTTCACATGCCCCTATAATTCCCTTTATTCCATGGCGATACTGATACATGTGACTTATGCTTTTCCCTCTCAAACTGCAGTAAGAATTCAATCATATTATGCTCACTGCTTCCTAAGGGTTCCTTTACGATCAGATCCCTAATAACACCATAACACCATAGGCTGGTCCTGGCAACACACATCAAAGTTGCTGGTGAACGCAGCAGGCCAAGCAGCATCTGTAGGAAGAGGTGCAGTCGACGTTTCAGGCTGAGACCCTGGATTTTCTGCCTGTTTAGAAAGTAGTTTGCACATGAAATACAACATTAGAAAATTCATGCTCATGCACTGTGGTATTCTACTACCACAGTACATGACCATGCATTTTCTAACGTCGTATTTCATTTGCCACTTTCTTGCCCATTCTCATCTGTCGAAGTCCTTCTGCAGCCTACCTGTTTCCTTAGCATTATCTGCCCCTCCACCAATCTTTTTGTCATCTGCAAATTTGGCAACAAAGCCATCTATTCTATCATCTAAATCATTGATTTACAGCATAAAAAGAAGTGGTCCCAACATCGAGTGCTGTGGAGCACCACTAGTCACTGGCAGCCAACCACTGGCTGCCTTCTACCAATGCTTTAACCATGCCAGTAACTTTCCTGTAATACCATGGGCTTTTAACTTGGTAAGCTGCCTCATGTGGGCACCTCGTCGAAGGCCTTCTAAATGTCCTAATTTACAATATGCACTGCATCCCCTTTATCTATCCTACTTGTAAACTCCTCAAAGAATTCCAACAAGTTCTTCAGGCAAGATTTTCTCTGAAGGAAACCATGCTGAATCTGTCCTATCTTGTCTTGTGTCACCAAATACTCCATCACCTCATCCTTAAAAATTGATTCCAACATCTTCCCAACCACTGTGGACAGGCTAACTGATCTATAATTTCCTTTCTGCTGCCTTCCGCTTTTCTTAAAGTGTGGAGTTACATTTGCAGTTTTCCAGTCCTCGGGCACCCTGTCAGAGTCCAATAATTTATGAAAGATTATTGCTAATGCCTTCAAAATCTCTACTGCTGCCTCTTTCAAAGCCCTAGGGCGCAGTTCATCTGGTCTAGGTGACTTCTGTACCCTTGGGTCATTCAGCATTTTGAGCATCTTCTCCCTTGTAATAGTATCTTCACTCACTTCTCTTCCCTCGCACCCTTCAACATCTGACACACTGCTAGTGTCTTCCACAGTGACAACTGATGCAAAATACTCATTTTGCCATCTCCTTGTCCCCCGTTATTATTTCTCCGGCCTCATTTTCTAGCGGTCCTATATCCACTCTCATCTCTTTTATTTTTCACATACTTGAAAAAGATTTTACTATCCACTTTGATATTATTTTCCAGTTTGCTTTCATATTTCATCATTTCCTTCCTAATAATTCTTTTAGTTGCTCTTTTAAAGTTTTTAAAAGCATCCCAATCCCCTATCTTCCCACTAATTTTTGCTTTGTTGTAAGCCCTCTCTTTTGCTTTTACAACAGCTTTGACTTCCCTTGTCAGCCATCGTTGTGCTATTTTGCCATTTGAGTATTTCTTCATTTTTGGAATATATCGATACTGCACCTTCCTGATTTTTCCCAGAAACTCAAGCCATTACTGCTCTGCTGTCATTCCTGCCATCATCTCCTTCCAGTTTACTTTGACCAGCTCCTCTCTCATACCACTGTAATTTCCTTTACTCCACTGAAATACTGCTACATCAGACTTTACTTTCGCAGTTTCAAGTTTCAAGTTGAACTCAAATCATGTTGTGATCACTGTCTCCTAAGGGTTCTTTTACTCTAAGCTCCCTAATTACCTTGAGTTTATTACATAACACCCAATCCAGAACCTAAAGATGTAATTCCATCTCCTAACAACAGAGCCACACCACCACCTATGCCTTCCTGCCTGTCCTTTCGATGCAAAGTGTATCCTTTAACGTTAAACTCCCAACTATGGCCTTTCAGCCATGACTCAGTGATGCCCACAATGTCATACCAACAAATCTCTAATTGTGCCACAAGCTCATCCACCTTATTCCGAATGCTACGTGCATTCAAATACAGTGCCTTCAGCCCAGCATTTTTTGCCCTTTTGCCTCGTGGTACAATTTAACTCTTTGCTCTGTCTGAATTTGCACCGAATCATTGATTTGTCCTTCCTTACATTCGTGTTACACCCATCATCTACTTGTAAACCTGCTGGTTATCCTCAGCTCTATCATACTGGTTCCCATCCCCCTGCCATGTTATCTTATACCACTCTCAGCAGTTCTAGTAAACCTGCCCAGAAGTTTACTTGAAGCTAGGAGGTGATGGGTGGGGTGGCAAGGGGCTGAGGATGATGGAATCTGATAGGAGAGGAAGATGAAGAACTGAATAAAAGGAGGGCAGAGAGGAACCAATGGGAGGAGTGTGTAGCTGGTGGGCAGATGGAGAGAGTGAGGAGAGGAAGGAGACATGGTGATGGGAGCCAGGTGGATCAGCAGGGGGAAAGAAGAAAGAAAAGGGAAAGAGAAGAAGCTGTTACCGGAAGCTAGAGAACTCAATGTTTAGGCCACCTGGTTGAAGACAGCCCAGTCCTCTTCTACTGCCTAACCATTTCTCCCCACAGGTGCTGAGTTCCTCTAACTTCCAAATTCCAGTTTGTTTGTGTTCATTTGGCTCAGGGGGGCAGCAGGACCTGTTCCTCTGACTGTATTAGATAATAATCACAGTTTAAACTGAACAATAATCTCACTGCAGTGTGTGGCTATGTCTCGCCTATCCTTCATACATTTGAGTTCACATTGAATCATTTTAACTGGTGGTTGCTTTGTTTTTTTTAGGGTCCTCCTGGTATGCCAGGCCTGAGGGGCAATCAAGGGTTAAAAGGTGACAAGGTGGGTACTCACTGCAGGAATGACTTGGCCAGAGTTTGTGCTCAGCATCCAACGCTGCTGAGCAGCATGTCATACTCTGAAATGACGCAGTGTTTGAAAATGACGCCGCAGGTTGCAGTGAGCATGCATTCCACTGGTCTTCTGACAACAGATGTAGATCTGGTCGGGAGGTGTGTCGCTCTGCTGGAAACAGAAAATTCACACTGAGGCTTGAAATCTGAAATAAAAACAGAAGGTGCCAGAAATACTCAGCAGGTCAGGCAGCATCTGTGGAGAGAGAATCAGTTAGCATTTTGGGGCTGTGAGCCTTCATCGGGATAACTCTATTTCAATAACAAATTCACGTTTATTCGTAATCATTTGCTTTGTGTTAAATATGTGAACAGCCTCTCTTGTCCCCAGTTTAATTATTGAATTAGTGTTAAAGAGTTTAAACATGCTGAATCATATGGTATACAAGAAGCAGAAGCTCAAAGTCACTGTAAACTCATACATTCAGAGATAATCTTCCACACACCACTAGTGCCACATGTGGTTACTTGAGTTACAGTCGCCTTCCTGTCAGCTTGAACCAGTCTGACCAGTCTCCTCTGCCCTCTCTCATTAACAAGGCATTTTCGCCCACAGAACTGCTGCTCACTGGATTTTTTTTTGTTTTTTGCACCATTCTCTGTAATCTCTAGAGGCTGTTATGCGTGAAAATCCCAGGAGATCAGCAGTTCCTGAGATAGTCAAACCACCCTATCTGGCACCAGCAATCGTTCCATGGTCAAAGTCCCTTTGATCACATTTCTTCCCCATTCTGATGTTTAGTCTGAACAATAATTGAACCTCTTGACCATGTCTCCATGCTTTTATGTGTTGAGTTGCTGCTACATGATTAGATGATTAGATATTTACATTAGCGACCATGTGTACAGTTGTATCTAATAGAGTGGCCACTGAGACGATGTTGCAATGTCATCTTTTTTTTTAAAAAATGACAATCAGACTGCAGAAAGACACATATAGAGACATTGGTGTTTATTGATTGGTGTTTAGTGTGTGTATGTGTCCACTCCATTGAGTTTACAAATGTCAGCAGATATAGCAGCTTAATTCTTGAAGTGCTGTCACCCTGGTGTATTTGGCTGGACTATACCTCCGTGCTGCCCCACCCAAAATGGAGTTCCTATTCAGTGTGCCAATGACATTAAGTAACAACGTTCTTAGCTCTCCCCTACACCAAGGATTCCTCAACTTTGAAAGAGCTGATAACTCTCCACTGGGAAATGCAACAAGCGGCTCCAAGCACAGCGGCCAATGTCTCTGATCCAAGTCTTGATGGGAGTTGTCCTTTCTCTGTGACCACTTTTCCCGTTTTTGCCTCTTCCAGGGACATGTTGGTATGATCGGCCTGATTGGGCCTCCCGGTGAGATGGGC
Source organism: Mobula hypostoma (assembly GCF_963921235.1). Taxonomy (NCBI): domain Eukaryota; kingdom Metazoa; phylum Chordata; class Chondrichthyes; order Myliobatiformes; family Myliobatidae; genus Mobula; species Mobula hypostoma. The sequence goes on from NC_086125.1 coordinate 1,691,432, forward strand.
GAGAAGGGTGATAGAGGCCTCCCAGGAAACCAAGGAAAACCAGGTCCCAAAGGAGACATTGTGAGTATGGAGGCCGAGCAGTGGGTCCAGATTTCATCTGCTGATCTCATTAATACCCTGGCTGGGAAAGTGAACGAGGAAAATCTTACCAGCCCACACTGTACTCTCAATCAGTCAATGTTACTGTTCCAGTTATGATACTAGCTGTCTGATAGGGTAACACTCAAATAACCTAGCACTCCTGGGATTAGGTAGTGCCATGCTAACAGAGTCCGATTAGTTTATTGTCGTGTACAGTACACCAGAGGTGCAATGAAATACCTTGCTCGTATGAAGCTCACAGAGTAACCAGTGTTATGTGGTAATGGTAAATGCAGCAACCTGCACAGAACAATGGAATGGTGCAGAGAAATACTGGAGTGACAGTTGTTGTATCATGGATGAAATCACCAGAGAGACAGAGTCACTGGTAGATACAAAGCAGCTTCTTTATTTGACACCACAAGGTACAGCAGGCATCATACAGACAGAGACGCTTTCGATAGAAAGGTCTGCTAGCCCAATGTGGGCTCGATATTTATATGCTAAACACAAAGGCAATTGCTACTTAAAACGTTGTAGACCATGCTTCCTTTTGAAGCTACATACAAACATCACACCTTCTGACTTCATCCTTTCCTTCCGACGCCTCCTGGGTTGGTATCCACAGCCTTTAGGAATGCAAGTTAAATCCACAATACATTTATTTGGCATTTTACGTGCTAACGTAGAAGACAATTAATATTTATAATGTATAGATAATACTGTCTTCGAAACTACAACATCAGGTCAAACTACGGCGCCAGGAGCATCTGGTATTCACACCTTTTTAGGAAGCGCATTGTTGTGGACTCAATCCACAGTCCTTTGTCAAATAGAAGTCTGGTGGCCAAAGTCATTTAAGTGTAAACGAATCATCTACCCAAAAAAACTTGCTCTAACGACAATCACAGAAGACGTAGAGTTAAGGGTTTGAGAATGTGGCAGCATCACCAGGAAGGAAATATGGAAGAGTTGATAGGTTCAGAAGTTTGATAGGAGTGGGGAAGAAGCTGTTCTTGAGTCTGGTTATTCAGGCTTTCAAGCTGCTCTGTCTTCTAGAAGATAGAAGAGAGTATCAGCAGGGCCAGGACAATACCTTTAGACTCACTGATGCAATGCACCGTGAAGATGACCTTGATGGAAGGAAATTATGAGCCTGTGATTAACTTAATACCCTCTCCAAGTTCAGACAGTCCAGAGCAGATGTGGATTTTCTAGACTATTGAATGTCATTGATTAAAACCCAAACTTTTTTGTTAACCTATTACAGAGCAGTATAATAGATTTTCCTGTGAACCCAGCAAGGTGAAAGAGAGCAAAGAACTATACAGGCACTCTCGACTCTTGGCTCTTACCATAAACCTATCCATGTTTCTGATGCCTGGCATTCCAGAGAAACAACCCCATTCCTGTTCCAGTTCGGACCGCTGGCTCTGGCTGTACTCTGCTCTCCGCCACCATTTGTATTCCTGGCAAATGAATGAGTTCGGTACCAGACACCAGGATTTCCTAACAGACGCCAGATTATCTTTGCTGTTGCTTGCCTGTAGAGGGGTGAATGTAAGTGGACTATTACTGAGATAGCGCATCTGCTGGCCCACCTCTCTCCAGGTTGTATGAAATGTGCTGAATGGCGATGACTGTCTTCAGTCGATCCTTTCACATTCTGTTCAAGTCCCAAACCACCTTGCAGCACTTGAATTACTTCTTAAAGTGAAGATTCCTTTGAGATTCAGAATGGCAGCAGCCAACTTGTGCACAGCAAATTCTCGTTTGTAGCCAGATTTTGTGGACGTTGAGTGGAAGTGCAAATATCATCTGGAACTCTGGGGTGAAATTCTGCTCAAAGCTGCAACGTTGTGCAACTGAGAGAGAGCACATGGGTCTTTGCTTTATCATCTCTGATGTGGACAGGAACATCGACTGTGCAGAGTATATTCCGTATTGCACTGAAAACATCAGCCTAGACGTTTATGTTGAAGTGGCTGAGGGTGGGACATAAACCCAGACTCCTCCAACACAGATGCAGGAATGCTGTACAATGAAATGATGGAGTGCAGAGGTTTATGAGAGTCCATTCTTGTCTTCGCCACAAGGCACCCACTTGTCAGTTCAAAAGCATGGAGCTGAGTGGTCCAACCCAGAAGGTAGAGAGATACTTCAGCAAGTAGCACGATAATCGGTAAATCATTCATTATTGTCACTGTGAAAAACTTGTTCTGCATGCCTTCCGTGCAGATTATACTTTCACATCAGTATGTTAAGAAGGTACAAGGGAAACGCAATAACAGAATGTAGAATATAGTATTACAGTTAAAGTGAAAGTGCAGTGCAGTCAGGCAGTAAAGTGCAAAGCTTTGACAAGGAAAATTGTGAGGACAAGAGCCATCTTATTGTACAAAAATGTCCATTCAGTACTTATAACAGAAGGATAGAAGCTGCCCGTGAGCCTCTCTTGCAGGCTTTTACTGTATATCTTTTGCCCAATGAGAGAGGCAAGAAGAGAAAATGTCCTGGGTCAAAGGGATCTTTGATATTATCGACGCAAGAGATTCTGCAGATGCTGGAAATCCAGAGCACAACACACAAAATACTGGAGGAACTCAGCAGGTCAGGCAGCATCTATGGAAAGGAATAAAAAAGCAGTCAACGTTTCAGGCCAAGACCCTTCAGGACCAATAACTTGATATTGCTGGCTCCTTTACCAAGGCCGTGAGGAGCATAGACAGAGTTCATGAGGGGAGGTTGTTCTGAGCTGAGTCCACAACTCTCTGCAGTTTCTTACAGCTTCAGGCAGATTTAATCATACCAAGCCTGATATATTCAGATAGGCGATAGGATGCTTTCTATGGTGTGTCTATGAAAATTATTAAGGATCAACAGGAACTTGCCAAATCTAGGTATTAATGTATTTTCTCCAGTTTCCATCGTTTATAAATACATACACTGTCGGCTATGGCTCATGACAGTCATTAGCTACTGGGATATTACTAATATTTTCTTTCTCCTGATCTTAGGGACTCTCAGGGCTCAGTGGGCCCACAGGACCCCCAGGATCCCCTGGATTACCGGTAGGGAAACTCATTTTCTCAAAGCTTGGATGACTTATTTCACTTTTGGCAGCCAAGCTATTTCTGAATCATAACTTGATTTCTCATTGCAAAGATTTCCCACCATCTCTAAGTTGGAACTGAGAAGGAATAGGCTCTGTTACCTAGATGAGTATGTCTTCACCAACACACATTGCCTGTATATCCTATGACCCGGATCTGGGCCGTACCCTCCAAATATCCGGACCTGCCTCTCGGTTTTTTTGCACTACCTTACTTTCCATTTTCTGTTTTCTATTTATGAGTTATAATTTAAATTCTTAATACTTACTATCGATTCGTACCCCAGGGAGCGCAAAGCGCAGAATCAAATATCGCTGTGATGATTGTATGCTCTAGTATCAATTGCTTGGCAACAATAAAGTAAAGTATATATTCACATCCTATACTCACTATGCTATATCCTAAATACTCACCTCAAGAATGAATAAAGATATAATTTTATGTGTGTTAGCTGACATCAATATGGTTGAACAGTGGAGAATGCAGCCACAGAAACAGGTGATCGAGCTGGCAGCTTGATCTAACACTACGAAATCTGTTCCCAATTTTCTGAAAGCGTGGGTGTGGGATGTGGGGTGGGAGGGAAGAACCTTTTGGAACCGGCGTTTAAGCAAGGTACAGAGCGGGTTTGGATACTCGTAAGTCCCAGGCTGAGCAGAGACGGGTCAGCTGGCATTTCTGTTGTGGAGCAGGTTGTGGGGCTCTGCTCAGGTACAGGGGCTGCAAGAACTGCAGATTCGCATCAGACAAGATCATTGTTTTTCGATGGAAAAACTTGAGCCTTTCATGAAATCCAGACATCGATACTTGCATGATAGCTAATGCAGCAGGTTTGGTTTGTGTGCAGTAAGACTGGACACACAATTCACGGTCGGTACAAGGAGCTCCTCAAGCACAAGGTGACAAGCAGCAGGCGGACTCCTGAACTGTAGCACGAGGGGCGAATGCCGACCAAGGCCTCAGGGATAACTGCCCTGCCCTTAGGGGAAGCAGCGCAGTGAGGTCTCTTGTGTTAAACTGGGAGGGCAGGCAATGACATTGCACGTGTCTAAAGTTCCTGCAGAGCACAGAGAAAGTGCAGCCGTGTCAAAGGTGCAAAGTCAAGTTGCAGCCTTGTCAGAACTATTCTTCTCAAGTCTCTGGAGTGGCTCTTCAACCCACGGCCTTATGAAAAAACATGCAAACAACTAGTGTTCTGCACTACTAGTAACACACATGAAGTGCTGGAGGAACCCAGCAAGTCAGGCAGATTCTACTGAGGGAAGTAAACCTGCGCTTTCAATGAATGTCCAAGACCCTCCCTCAGTACTGAAAAAGGGAGGGGGAAGAAGCCAGAATGTGGGGGAAGGAGGAGGTGTAAAGCGGCAAGTGAGGCCAGCTGAGAGGGACGGTGGGTAGGTGAGGGAGGGGGACGCTGTGAGAAGCTAGGAGGTGATACGTAAAAGAGGTAGAGGGCTAAGGAAGGACAACTGTGATCAGAGAGGTGAGTGGAATAAAGGGAAGAAGGTGGGATAAAGGGAAGGAGATGGACAGGTTAGGGGAGGAGAAGAGAAGAGGTGGGAGGGCCACCAGTAATAAAAGGTGGGGAGGGGGCAAGTGGAGAATGGTTAAAGTTAAAGAAATCGATATTCATACCATCAGGTTGGACACCATCCAGTGCAATATGAGATGTTGATCTTCCAAACTGCATTTGGCTACATCGTGGCAATAGAGACAGCTACAGCTCCTTCAAAAGCAGCTGACAGAGTCATTTCGTCTCTGCATGAGAATTGCTTTACTGCATGCACAGACTGAACTCGGGCATTTTGGGTTGAGAGCTACTTTTTCTGTTGAAGTTAGCTGGTTTTAGTTCACGACAACCACATCTGCCGTACACCTTTTGCCTGACCACAGCAAACATAGCCGCCCTGCTCCTCAGTTAGACTTCCCACTCTGCCCACAGCAGACATGACTGACCTATTTCCCAGTTGGTGTTGCCACCCTGCTCGTCATATACATGGCTATCCTGCGCCTCAGTAGATATGGCTGGCCGAGCTAGTTCTTAGTAGTCACAGCTGCCCTGTCTCCAACTTCCTTCACCACGTGCTCCCCTGTGGACTCAATTTTGCCTCTATTTAAGTGCATCATAAAGATGATGGTTTTATTTGTTCATGTGCTACCATTCACTATAGGACATAAGCAAGTGAATTGAGGTGCACGATCTGTCTGAATGGTGCACAGAATAACCCCAGAAGCTCAACGGTCCTCTAGTTGTCGGCTAAGGTCTGTCACATTTACCCAACTGTCTTCTGTTTCAGGGTCCACAGGGTCAGAAAGGCTCTAAAGGTTCGGAAGTAAGTAGCTAATGCAATGTTATGACTGGTCTTTCTTGTGCTGTCTCTCATGGTGCTCTAAATAATCATGCCTTCTCTTCCTGCAGGGACCTGTTGGTCTGAGAGGGGATGATGGACCTCCTGGCCCTCCTGGCCCACCTGTAAGCTCACCTTCAACCATTCTCTTCCTGTTGGGGTTTGGGTCTGAATAAACATGTTTCCTCGGTGTTGAGTGAAATGTTGGTCGTGGCCATCTTGGCGACTTCAAAGGAGGCCAAGAGGAGACGTGATAGAAGTTTATAGGATTATAAAAAGGCATTGATAGAGTAGACTGCTGATACCTTTGACCAGGGTCGAAATGTCTACTACTCAAAGGCATGTATTTAACGCAAGGGAGATAAGCTGAGAGATGTGCAAGGCACATTTTTTTTTAACACAGAGAGTGGTGGGTGTTTGGAATGGACTGACAGGCTGGTTGTGGAGGTAAATGCTATAGAGGCTTGTAGATAGACACTTGGATGTGCAGAGGATGGAGGAATATAGACATTATGTCGGCAAAAGGGATTAGTTTAGTTTGGCAGTTAATTATAGTTTAATTAATTCAACACAACATCATGGACCAAAAAGGTCTGTTGCTTGTTCGAAGTTCAATGTTATAAATTAGACCCTGCCACAACTGCTTTAAGGTTAGATTGATTCATTCAGTTGAACATTAAAGACAGAGAAAAAGTAAAATGTTGCAGATAATGGAATCCAGTTATAAAACCAGAAAACAAGTACTCGGTGGGTCAGGCAGCGTCCCTGGAGTGAGTTGCAGAGTTGATGTTTCCGGTCAGTGATCAAACTTGACGTTTATCGGAGACATGGGAGAATGAAGACGCTGGAGTGTTGAACAAAAAACAAACTGCTAGAGGAGCCCAGAGGGCCGAGCTGGATCTGTGGAGGGAAAGTGATGGTCGATGTTTCAGATAGAGACCTGCACCAGGACTGATGGTATAGAGCTGGAAGATAGCCAGACAGCCTCTCATAAGCTACCTGTCCTCCTCACATCTTTATAAGATCTCTCTTTTCTCTTTACTCTTAATCCAGCTGCCCTATCTCCACCCAAAATGTCGACCATCTCTGTCCCTCCACACATGTTGTTTGACCTGCTGAGTTCTTCCAGTGGTTTATTTTCTGCCTGACATTTAGTCTCAGTTTTTTCCTATAAGTCAACAATGGGAGCAACAGCACAGTGGTAAGGGGGATGTCAAGAGCAATAATTTTCAGATAAGAGTTCAAATCCCATAATGCCAACTGGAAAATTGAAATAAATGTGAAGCAACCACTTGACAGAAACAGTGACCTGAAAAATATCACCATCATTTCGAGATACAGCACAGTAACAGGCCCCTCCAGCCCAAAGAGCCCACACTCCCTCATTAACACCCGTGTTGTTAGTAAGCCTACAAACCAGTGTGTCTTTGGAATGTGAGAGAAACCGGAGTACCCAGAGGAAACCCACACGGTCACGGGAAGAACTCCGTATGGAAGCTGTGGGAATTGAACACGGATTGCTAGTGCTCTAAGAGCATTATGCTAATGCAATGCCTCCTTACCACCACAACTACACAGAATTCTTTAACCACTCTGGTCTGAAGCTCTCTGCTGTCTAAAAAGAGTCAGCAAACCAGTTGTGCTAAACTGTTATGAGCTGTTCAAAGAGTCAGCACTATGTTGTAAGGAGATGTCCTCTCCCATATTCAGTAACCAAATGAATGATTGTCACTGCCATTGGGTGTGGGACACTCAACAATCCCTGCTTACACAGGGTCTCAGATTCTCCCTTTCATCATTATCTAGGGTTAAAATTGTCCGTCCAGGTACTACACTCCACCTAGGGTTCACGTTGTCCAACCAGGTACGCTTATGTGCTGTATGCTGTATGTGCATGTGGTATGTCTCCATCTATCTCAGTCCTAGGGTTATTGTTGTCCGTCTAGGTACTCCTACGTGTTGTATGCTGTACGTCCCATGTGCTATGACTCTATGATTCTATCTCAGCCCACAATAGCGTAAGGTTAGTGCAACACATTTACAGCTCGTGGCACTGGTGTTCAGAGTTCAATTCAAAAGCCTTCTGAAAGACATTTGTGCCTTCTCCCCGTGACTGTGTGGGTTTCCTCCAGGTGCTCTGGTTTCTTCCCACAATCCAAAGACGTACCAGCCGGTAGGTTAATTAGTCACCATAACTTGTCACGTGATTAGACTGGGGTTAAAAAGTGGAGCACTGGGTGTTGTGGTTCACTGGGGCAGAGGGATCCGTTCCATGCTGTAGTTCTGAATATAAATAAGCAAATAGTTAACTGTTGTTCTGTCAAATTCTCTAGCCCAAAAGAATTTTGTGCTTTTCAATGAAATCTCCTCTCATTTGCTGAACTCCAGAACATACCAGTCAATCCAGTCTCTCACCTGACAGGAACCAGACTGATGAGATTCCTCTGCAGTATCTGGATGATCGATGCTTTTTCCTCGGATAGCAATGCTCAATACCAGAGGAGATTTGATTAAGGAAAGTTGAGGAGAGATGTCAGAGATAGTTTTTTTATACACGGAGAATGGTGGGTGCCTGGAACAGATGACCAGGGTGGTGGCAGAGGCTGATACTATTGGCACCTGTAAGCGTCTCTGAGATGGGCATGTGGATGTAGGGTAAAAGGAGGGTTATGGGCTGTAGAGGGGGGAATGGATTAACATGGTAAGCTAAAAGGCCTGTACTGTGTAGTCCTGTTCTACGTTCTGTGTACTGGACACAATCCTGTGTTCAGGCCAGGCTGCTGAAAGTTACGTATACAGAGCCCTTGGCACACCACATCTATTCTTCCCGTCAATACCAACCCCATTTGCTTGCATTAGGACTGTGCCGTTGCCTATTAAAGCATCTGTCTAAATGTCTCTTAAACATAATGGTTGTATCTGATTCCAACATCTCCACTGGCAGCAAGTTTCAGGTAACAACCTTTCTCAGTGTAAAAAAAAATAGTCTTTAAAACTTCTCCCTTTGCCTTAAACCTATTCACTCATTTTCGATTGCTGTTTCTTGTGAAAAAGATTTGGGTTGTTTATCTATATCTCTCATCTATCTATCTCATATACCTTTGTCAGGTCTCTGTTCAGCTTCCTTCGCTCCAGAGAAAACAAACCAACTCATCACTGTCTGTAACTGAAGTCCTCCAACCCAAACCACATCCTGGTGAATCTCCTCTGCTTTCTGTCCCATGATACTTCAAGAAACATGTCGTTTGGCCCCAACACCTATCCGACATTAATCCTGCTTTTCCTCCCCATATTCCCATCAGCTCCACCAGCTTCTACCACTCTGCTCCCTTTTAAAAGGAAACCATTGAGCCGTACAGTAAGGGAACAGGTCTTTCGGCCCATCACATCTGTGTTGGCCATCAACCGCCCATTTATACTCCATCCTATTTTTAAATCTCTAGACTTGCTCTCACATTGGGCTGATTATTCCTGTCTGCTAAGGGATGGGTTGTCACTGGACGTGTGCAGTCAGTTGTACTGAAGTGAGCTCCTTGTGGTTGCCTCACAGGGCCCCCCTGCCGAGGTAATCCAGCCACTACCACTGTACAAACGGAAGACCAGGCGGCACTCTGAGGGTGAGCAGGCCGACGACGGTGGGGCGATGTTCCCTGACTACACTGAGGGCATGGAGGAGATCTTTGGGGCTCTGTCCTCACTGAAGGATGAGGTAGAGCAGCTGCGACGGCCGATAGGAACACAGGACAGCCCTGGGCGAACCTGCAAGGAACTTCAGCTCTGCTACCCACACTACAAAGACGGTATGTTTGAATACTCGGTGGAGCAGGAGATCCCCTCCCAACCCCACTGGGTGTGACGGTGGTCAAAGATTCCTTTAGAGACCACTTCTCTCAGTGAGCTTCTCTGTTTTAATTGCTTTCTCCAAACTCAGTTCCAAATCAGAACCAGGTTTATTGTCACTGACGTACACTCACTGGGCACCTCCTGTACCTAATAAAGTGGCCACTGAGTGTAGTCTTCTGCTGTAGCCCATCCACTTCAAGGTTTGACGTATTGTGTGTTCAGAGATGCTCTTCTGCACACCCTGTTATAACACATGGTCATTTGAGATACTGTCATCTCCCTGTCAGCTTGAAACAGTCTGATCATTCTCCTCTGACCTGTCTCATTGACAAGACATTTTCACCCACAGAACTGACACTCACTTAATGTTCGTTTGTTTCCTGCACCATTCTCTGCAAACTCTAGAGAATGTCGTGTGTGAAAACCCCAGGAAATCAGCAGTTTCTGAGATACTCAAACCACCCCGCCTGGCACCAACAATTATTCCACGGTCAAAGTCACTTAGATTGCATTTTTTCCCCATCAAATGTTTGGTCTGAACAACAACTGAACCTCTTGACCATGTCTCCATGCTTTTATGCATTGAGTTATTGCCACATGACTGGCTGATTAGATATTTGCTTTAATGCACAGGTGTACCTAATAAAGTGGCCACGGAGCGTATGTTGTGAAATTGTTTTTGATGCAGCAGGAATCTGTGATGTATATAAAAATCATTATAGGCAGCAATAAGAAATAGTAAAATAAAAAATAACGCCAAAAGATAAGAAAATAGTGAGGTAGTGTTCATGGACCATTCGGAAATCTAACGGTGAAAAGGAAGCTGCTGTTCCTAAAACATTGAGTGTGCATCTTCAGGCTGCTGTTGTCCGATGGCAGTAGTGAGAAAAGCCAGATGGTCAGGGCCCTTAACGGTGGATCCAGCCTTCTTGAACTGGTTAATGTTGGCACACAGCATGGGGCCAATTACTGGCATGATACACTTAGCCATCATACAACTCTAGCACCCTCTCCCCCACCAGTCCCCAGCCCCTCCACCAAGAAACGTCATCTGAGGTGGAATCTGATGACAAATAACTCGCTGAAGAAGCTGAACAGCGGGAAAAAGCCTTGCCTCCAGCTGCAGGAGATCGGAACTACCCACAGAGAATCTACCCACTGTTTCCGTGATTTGCAGGAGGACATTTGATAGACTAATCAAACATTGTCAACATGCTTTAATGAGAGATAAATCATGTTTGACAAATTTGAGGATGTGGCATGGAATGTTGATAGAACCTGTAGATGAAAGGTTTTTATATTTTACAGTATTTAGAGATACAGCACTGTAATAGGCCCCTACAGGCCATGGGCCCACACTGGTGACTTTTACCTGTGTGACCAATTAACCTTCTAGCCCATACAGTTTTGGAATGTGGGAGGAAACCAAACCAAGCGGAGGAAATCCATGCGGTCACATGGAAAACCTACATGCTGCTTCCAGGCAGTGGCAGGAAGTGCAGCCAGGTCACTGGTACTGTAATAGGGTCATGCTCACCACCCCCCATTCCACCTCAGTATATTTTCAAAGGCATTTGACAAGTTGCCACTTGAGGGGTTGGAGCATAAAATATAAACTCAAAGGATTCTGCAGATGCTGGAGATTTAGAGCAACACATACAAAATGCTGGAGAAAGTCAGGCAGCATCTATGGAGAGGAATAAGTAGTTGACAATTCAAAATTCAAAGTAAATTTATTATCAAAGTACATACGTCACCATACACAACCCTGAGATTCATTTTCTTGCAGGCATACACAGAAAATCCAAAAATACAATGGAATCAGTGAAAGACCACACACAACAGGACGGTCAAGCAACCAATGTTGTGCAGCAAACTGTGCAAATACAAAATGGAAAAAAAAGCAATAAATATCGAGAACATGAGATGAAGAGTCTTTGAAAGTGAGTCCATAGGCTATGGGAACAGTGTTTTGCTGGTGCAAGTGAAGTTGTGTGATGTTATCCCCTCTGGTTCGAGAGCCTGGTGGTTGATGGTATAACTGTTCCTGAATCTGTGTGGGTCCTGAGGCCTCTGTACCTTCTTCCTGATGGCAGCAGCGAGAAGAGAGCATGGCCTTGGTGGTTGGAGCCCTTGATGGTTGACACCCTGCTTTCCTGCGACAACACTCCATGTAGATGTGCTCAGTGGTGGTGAGAACTTTACCTGTGATGGACTGGGCCGTATCCACTACTCTTTGCAGGATTTTCCATTCAAGGACATTGGTGTTTCCATACCAGGCTGTGATGCAGCCAGACAATACACTCTCCACCACACATCTATAGAGGATTACCAATTGACATGCTTAATCTTCGCAAGCATTTAAGGAAGTAAAGGTGGTGCTGTGATTTCTTCATAATGGCACGTACATGCTCAGCCCAGGACAGGTCCTGTGAAGTGGTAACACCAAGGAATCCTCTCCACCTCTGATTCCCCCAATGAGGACTGACTCATGGACCTCTGGATGTTGGTGTGACTCCAGTCAGCCAGATTATCAATTTCACTCCTGTATTCTGATTCGTTACTGGCCAACGGCAGTGGTGTTGTCAGCAAACTCAAATATGACATTGAAGCTGTGCGTAGCCTCACAGACATTGGTATAAAGCAAGTAGGGCAGGGGGCTAAGCTGATGGAGATTGTGGAGGCGAGGTTTCAATAGTTCAGTAGTTCTATTTAATATCAGAGAATGTATACAATATACAACCTGAAATTCTTGGTCTTCACAGACATCCACGAAAACAGAAGAGTGCCCCAAAGAATGAAAGTAAAAATGGTAGACCCCCAAAGCCCCCTCCCATGCACAAGGAGCAATCTGAACTGAGTGGGGTCTGCAAATGAGGAAATTGAGTATCTATTTGCACAAGGAGGTATTGAGGCCTAGGCCTCAAAATTATTGATTAATTTTGAGGGGATTATAGTATTGACAACACATCAAACCTTGAAGTGGATGGGCTACAGCAGCAGAAAGTTGGCCACAGTTTATTCATTAAAACTGATAGTTCTGTTTTCTCTCCAAGTGCTTTTATCTGCAAAGATCAAACCACCTTGCATCCCTTATTTTCTCCACCCCTTTCCTTACTAAAGAACGGTACAGTTATTTCATTTAATATTGCACACCTCACATGGTAACTCAGTTGATCGTCTTCTTCCTCCAGGTGATTACTGGATTGACCCGAATCAGGGATGTGCAAAGGATTCCTTCAAGGTCTTCTGTAACTTCACTGCGGGGGGAGAAACATGCATCTTCCCTGACAAGAAGACTGAAGGTGTAAGTTGGTCGGAGGGAGGAGATGCCACAGCAGTGTTAGGATGGATCCTTGTTTAGAACAGCTGCCTCAGTTTCATGTTGTGAGCTTTAGAGCCTTACAGCACAGATGAGTCTGCACAGTTAGAGGGAGAGTGGGGGGAATACAATACTGCTGTGTTGATGGGTGATTAACACTTAGGCTTAGTGGGCTGAAAGCCCTGTTTCACTGCATTTTGACCCTATCTCCATGTTTCTCACAGTAGTACACTATTGGTCTGAAAAAAATATCAAATGAAAGGAAGGGTTGCATTTCTACAGTGACTGTTACATCCTTTTCAGGATATCCCAAAGGTCTCAACAGATATAACCCTTTTCTGAGAGTGTGCTGGTCGGTGTTTAGATTCTATATGAGTAACCCTCTGTTCATCTCTCCCAAGCAACACATCTCTCTGCACCTTTTTTCCCTGTTTTACCAGATGATCTTCCAAAGGAGTTTTCCACAATTATTCAAAGTGGCAGCTTTGAGGGGGAGAAATATTCTTAAGGCCAAAGGATATAGGAACAGAATTAGGCCATTTGGCCCATCAAGTCTACACCACTGTTCCTTCATGGCTGATATTTTTATAATCCCACTCTCCTTTGCATTCTCCCTCTAATTCTTAAATCTCTTACCAATTGAGAACCTATAAATTTCACCAACTGACTTGACCTGCACAGTTCTCTGTAGCAATGAAGTCCTCAAATTCACCACCACTTCTATTCCTCTTGAATATCCTGCTGAACTGACCAACATCGCAGGTTGATCCCCTAATTCTGGTTTTCCAATAACTGGTTAACCCACCAAACAATACTGTGATTTTGAAAAGCTCCTCACAAGCTTCAGTTGAGTCCATTATCCTAGAGAATTCAGTCTGGCATGAGTAGGAAACATGTGCTTTAGTGAGCAAGGTTGAAGTGGTTCCCAGAGGGAAGTGATTCAAGAATCACATGGGACTTGGGGAAGGTGGTGTGGTGTGGTGATGACATCACAGTCACATGGGACGGGGAAGATGATGTAATGACAACATCACAGTCACATGGGACTTGGGGAAGGTAGTGTGATGTAGTGACGACATCACAGTCACATGGGACTTGGGGAAGGTGATGTAGTGACGACATTACAGTCACACGGGACTTGGGGATGGTAGTGTGATGTAGTGACGACATCACAGTCACATGGGACTTGGGGATGGTGGTGTGATGTAGTAAAAGACATCATAGTCACGGGACTTGGGGAAGGTGGTGTGGTGACAACATCACAGTCACATGGGACTTGGGGATGGTAGTGTGATGTAGTGATGACATCACAGTCACATGGGGATGGTAGTGTGATGTAGTGATGACATCACAGTCACATGGGACTTGAGGATGGTGATGTAGTGACGACATCACAGTCACACGGGACTTGGGGATGGTAGTGTGATGTAGTGACGACATCACAGTCACATGGGACTTGGGGATGGTAGTGTGATGTAGTGAAAGACATCACAGTCACATGGGACTTGGGGAAGGTGATGTAGTGACGACATCACAGTCACATGAGACTTGGGGAAGGTGGTGTGGTGACAACATCACAGTCACATGGGACTTGGGGAAGGTGGTGTGATGTAGTGATGACATCACAGTCACATGGGACTTGGAGAAGGTGATGTAGTGATGACATCACAGTCACATGGGACTTGAGGATGGTGAAAGAGCCTGCATGTTATCCTTCCAACCATGTGTCCGTCATCTGGGTGCCCCGGTCTCAAAGACAGATGCATTGACTGGCTAATTGACCACTGAATCTTCCCCAAGTGGAGGTAGAAGATAAATGAGTCAGGGAGATGTTAATGGGAACATGGAATAAAATGATTTACAGAGAAATTATTATTGATTGATTTAAGATTCAAGTCTGTTTATTGTTGATCACCAGTAAGCAAGTGTAAAGGAGAACAAAAATGATTGTTACTCCAGATCTGATGCAGCAGATACAAAAATCACAATAAACATGAGGAATATAATAAAAATGCAATAACTGTAAATATAAAAGCAATCTTATAAAACACAACGTACAAGTAGCTGTTATATACGTAGACTGATTGTATAGCATGTGTATAAAGTGACAATGGGTGATAGGCACGTAATGGTGTTAGGGGATGGTGAGGTAAGAATTATCTGACAGCCTGCATTGAGCCAATGGACCAAATAACACCTCCTATGATGTAATTAGAAACATGGGTACATGGGGTTTAAACTAGAGTTGCAGGGGGATGGGAACTACATTACCAGAACAGTAGTGGGAGGTTATGGAGGTAGATGCTGGTAAGGCCTCACACAAAGTCAGTAATCAAAAGTTTGAGCATGGTGCGACTAGTGTCCTGAGCTGCAAATATTTCAATGAATGAAGTATCATAAGAAAGAGGGGTGAGCCCTGGAATTATGACATTGTAGTGAGACTTAGTTGCAGGAGGGGCAGGACTGGCAGCTTAATATTCCAGGGTTCTGTTCTTTTATTCGTGACAGAGCGTGGGGGGGAGGGGTGGCATTACTAGTCAGGGAAAATGTCACGGCAGTGGTCAGTCAGGACAGACTAGAGAACTCAACTGGTGAGGCGTTATGGATGGAACTGAGAGATAAGAAAGGATGACCACGTTAATGGGGCTATGTTACAGACCACCCAACAGTCCAAGGGAACCATACTTGTAAAGAGATCATAGACTGTTGTAAGAAATATTAAGGGTGTTCTAGTAGGTGATTTTAACTTTGTACATATTGACTGGGAATCCATTGCTGTAAAAGATCTAGATGGGATAGAGTTTGTCAGGTGTGCGCAGGAAAGTTTCCTTCAGCAGTACGTAGAAGTCCCAAAAAGAGAGCGTGCGGGACTGGATCCACTATTAGGGAACGAGATAGACCAGGTGACAGACGTTTGTGTAGGGGAACACTTTGCATCGAATGACCACTGTGCTATTAGATTCAAAGTAAATATGCACAAAGATAGGTCTGGTCTGTGGGTTGAGATTCTACATTGGAGAAAGGCCAATTTTGCTCGTATCAGAAATGATCTGGCAGGTGTGGATTGGGACAGGCTCTTTTCTGGCAAAGGTGTACTTGGTAAGTGGGAGGCCTTCAAAAACAGACTCTTGAGAGTACAAAGCTTGTAAAAAATAAAATGTAAAGATAGCAAGTGTAGGGAAACTTGGTTTTAAGGCCCTGGTTAAGAGAAATAAGGAAGTGCGTAGCAGGCGTGGGCACAAATGAGCTGCTTATGGAAAATAAGAAATGGAAGAGTATATTTCCATGGAAGTGGAAAGAAATCAAGAAGGCTAAAAGAAAGCACGAAGTTGCTCTAGCATACAAGGAGAAGGAGAATCCTAAGAGATTCTACAGACATGTTAAGAGCCAAAGGATTGCATGGGACAAAATTGGTCCTCTGGAAGAATGGTTATCCATGTGTGGAGCCAAAACAGATGGGGAGATCTTAAGTGAATTATTTACATCTGTATTTACTCAGGAGACAGATGCAGAGCCTATAGAAGTGAGACAAAGCAGTATCAATTTCATAAACCCTGTACGGATTACAGAGGAATAGGTGTTTGATAGTCTGGGACAAATCGGGGTGGATTAATCTTCAGGCCCTGACAAGGTGTTCCCTCGGACACTGCAGGAGGCAAGTGCAGAAATTGCCAAGGCACCAGCAGAGATATTTAAAGCACCCTTAGCGACAGAAGAGGCACTAGAGGATTGGAGGATAGCCAATGTTGCTCTGCTGTTTAAAAAAGCCTCTAAACATAAACCAAGAAATTATAGGGCAGTGAGTCTGATATTAGTTGTGGGAAAGTTATTGGAAGGTATTCTGAGGAACCAGGTATATGAGTTTTTGGATAGACATGGACTGATTAAGGATAGTCAGCATGACTTTGTGCATGGTAGGTTATGTCTGAATAATCTTATAGGGTTTTTCAAGAAAGTTACCAGGAAATTTGATGAAGGCAAGGCAGTGGATGTTGTCTGCATGGACATTAGCAAGGCATTTGACAAGGTCCCACATAGGAGGCTGATCATGAACGTTCAGTTGCTCGGCATTCAGGATGAGCTAGTAAATTGGATTAGATATTGTCTTTGCGAGAGAAGCCAGAGAGTAGTTGGTTGCCTCTCTGACTGGGACCTGTGACTAGTGGAGTGCCACAAGGATCGGTGCTGGGTCCTTTGTTGTTTGTCATCTATATCAATGATCTGGATGATAATATGGTGAACTGGATTAGCAAATTTGCAGATGACTCCAAGATTAGAGGTGTAGTGAACAGTGAGGAAGGCTATCATGTCTTGCAGACAGATCTACATCAGCTGGAAAAATGGACTGAAAAATGTTAGATGGAATTTAATGCAGACAAATGTGAGGTTTTGCATTTCAGTAGGACCAACCTGGGTAGGTCTTACACTGATAAGTGTGGTAGAACGAAGGGATCTGGGAACACAAGTCCATAATTAATTGAGAATGATGTCACAGGTAGATAGGATCGTCAAGAAAGCTTTTGGCACACTGGCCTTCATAAATCAATGTATTGAATACAGGAGATGGAATGTTATGTTGAGGTTCTGTAAGACGTTGGTGAGGCTTAATTTGGAGTATTGTGTGCAGTTTTGGTTACCTACCTACAGGAAAGATGGAGGCAAGGTTGAAAGACTCAGACTACAGAGGAAATTTACATGGATGTTGCCGGGTCTCGAGGACCTGAGTTATAAGGAAAGATTGAATAGGTTAGGACTGTATTCTTTAGAATGTAGAAGATTGAGTGGAGATTTGTTAGAGGTATACAAAATTATGAGGGATATAGATAGGGTAAATGCAAGCAGGCTTTTTCCACTGGGATTTGGTGGGATTACAACCAGATGTCATGGGTTAAGGGTGAAAAGCGAGAAGTTCAAGGGGAAATGAGATAGATAGATAGATAGATAGATATACTTTATTGATCCTGAGGGAAACTGGGTTTCGTTACAGCTGCACAAACCAAGCATAGAGCATAAATATAGCAATACCAAAACCACAAACAATCAAACAACAAAAAGCAAACTATGCCAAATGGGAAATAAGTTCAGGACCAGTCTATTGGCTCAGGGTGTCTGACCCTCCACGGGAGGAGCTGCAAGTTCGATGGCCACAGGCAGGAACGACCTCCCGTGACGCCCAGTGTTGTATCTCGGTGGAATGTGGCCGAAGTCTGATAGTAAAAAGTTCAATATCCGGTCTACAAACACGTTCCTCGATCGTAATATGACCTGGATTGCACCATCTGTTGTTAGCCAGAACAGTAAGCACCCAACTCCTTTACGCTTACCGCTCTCAGTGCGCTCCCTGTCAGCCGGAACGGTCTGGAAGCCGTCCATGGAGAAATTTTGATCGGATATGTCCTCGTGCAACCCCGTTCCAGTGAAACTTCTTCAGTCAGAGGATTGTGAGAATGTGAAATGAGCTGCTAGCTCAAGTTGTGTATGCAAGCTCAATTTCAATGTTTGAGAGAAGTTGGGATAGGTACATGGGTGGTAGGGGTTTGGAGGGCTATGGTCCTGGTGTAGGAGGACGGGAGTAGGCAACCTAAATGGTTTTAGCATGGACTAGATGGACCGAACTGTCTTCTCTATGACTCTATTTAAAAAAAACATAATATTTGAGCCGAGATAAAAGGGAGTATAAACAGGAGAGCCTTTTTGACTCAGTGAGTCATTAGAGCCTAAAACTCTCTGCTCGTGGGGGTGTAGGAAGCAAAATCAATCAGGAACTTTGAAAGGGAATTGGATTGACACTAGGAAGAGAATAACATATAGAGCAGTAGAGTTTGGGACTGGTGGGATTCTCTTCCCGGAAAGTCCAGTTGACTTTTGGTCCTAACAATTCCATGATACCTTAAAGTCATGTCCTTGCTTTCTATCTGTTCCAGGTTAAGGTTTCCGCCTGGCAAAGAGACAAACCAGGAACTTGGTACAGCAAATTCAAACGTGGCAAACAGGTGAGGTGATCTTTTTATTATTTATTCATTCAAGGGATTTGAGCTTCACAAGTGGAGCCAGCATTTAATTGCACCCCCAGTCGCCCTTGAGAAGGTGGGTTGAGCTGCCTTCTTGCACAGCTCTAGTCCTCGATATGTGGGTTCCAGGATGTTAGGGAGGGAGCTCTAGGATTTTGATAATGAAGGAACAGAGATTATTTTTCCAAGTCAGGAAGGTGTGTGGATTGGAGAGTGACTTCCAGGTGGTCGTGTTCCCCATACTTTTGCTGTCTTTGTCCTTCCAGCTGGTAAGAGGTCATGAGTTTGAAAGGTAAGGAGTCTTGGGGAGTTGTTCAAGTACCTCATGTAGATGGCACATACGTGGGGGGTGAGTGAATGGTTGTGGATGAAATGCATACCAAATGGGCTGCTGTGCCCTGTATGTTGTCGTGCTTTTTGACTGTTTCTTTGAAGGAGGAGCTCTATGGAGTTAGGAGGCAGTTACTTGCAACAGCATTCCTAGCTTCTGACATGTTCTTGTAAGCTCATTGTGTGTCCAGCTTCATTAGTTCAGTTTCAGGTCAATGATAATCCTCCCACCCAGGATATCGATAGTGGGGGCTTCAGTGATAGCAATCCCATTGCATTTCAGGGAATACTGTCTGGATTTCCTCACGCTAGATATCATCATCGTCTAACGTGAATGTCACTTGAAGTCTGCCAGCCAATACCTGGATATTGTCTGAGCAGTCACAATGGTGTTGGAACATCATGCAGTCATTGGTGAGCATCCCTACTTTTGACCTTACAACTGAGTAAGGTCATCAATGAAAGAGCTGATGATGTTTGGGTCTGGGACACTACCCTGAGATGTTCCTTCACAGATTTCTTGTGGGTGAGATGCTGGACTGATGGACCTCCAGTCACCTCAGCCATCTTCCTTCAGCTAGAAGAATCAGATCTAGCAAAGGATTGGAGCACGATTCTAGGAATGAAAGGGTCAATGTGTGAGGAGCATTTGATGGCTCTGGGTCTGTACTCACTGTTTAGAAGAATGAGGTATCTCTGAACCTGTTGAATGTTGAAAGAAGAGTTCTGAAGAAGGGCCTCGGCCCAAAACGTTGACTGCCTATTCATTTCCATAGATACTGCCTGGCCTGCTGAGTTCCTCCGGCATTTTGTCTGTGTTGCTTTGGATTTCCAGCATCTGCAGACTTTCTTAGGTTTATGAATATTAAAAGGCCTAGACAGAGTGATGTGGAGAGGATATTTCCTATAGTGGGGGAGTTTAGGACCAGAGAGTAGAGCCTCAGAATAGAGAAGGAATTTCTTTAGCCAGAGGGTGGTGAATCTGTGGAATCCATTGCCTCTGATTCCAGTGCTCCCTAATATCTTCGAACTAATGTTGTCTTGTTATCAAAGTCAAAGTAAAATTTATTATCTAAGTACATATATGTTACCATATACTATCTTGAGATTCAGCTGTTTGCACACGTTTACAGGAAAACAATAGAATTGACGAAGACTGTCAAACAACCAATGTGCAAAAGTAGACAGATTGTGCAAATCGTGAAAAAAAAAGTGAGAACATGAGTTGTAGAGCCCTTGAAAGTGACTCTGTAGTTTGCAGAATCAGTTCAGAGTTGTGGTGAGTGAAAATATCCATGTTGGTTCAGGGGGCCTGATGGTTGTTCAGTAATGGCTGGTCTTCAGCCTGGTGTCTATTGATTCTGTACCTTCTGCC
Organism: Mobula hypostoma; assembly: GCF_963921235.1. Lineage (NCBI taxonomy): Eukaryota > Metazoa > Chordata > Chondrichthyes > Myliobatiformes > Myliobatidae > Mobula > Mobula hypostoma. Next base: position 1,711,855 of record NC_086125.1, read on the forward strand.
TGATGGTGGTGGTGAGAACAGCAAGGCCTTTTGATGGATGCTGCTTTCTTGTGGCACTGCTCCCAATAAATGTGCTCAGTACTGGGGAAAGATTTGCCTGTGACGTAAAAACGACAAGCGTCCACACCAGGCGTTTTTGAAAATACCTCCGTCCACATGAAAACGGGTATTTGGGCGAATCTCCTCCTACTGGGCATATGCAGGACACATCTACAGAAAAGAAGCGACATGTTTGGTGTTGAATCTCGCTGTGGAAATGCGCGTTTGTGCAGTTACAGACTAGAAAAACTTAAAAGGAAATTGCCAAACGACGGACAGCTGTTGGCTGTCACGCAGGAGGACTTAAAACTAAAAAAAACAAATACTGGAGCGTATGGAGGCAACCAACAGGGAGTTCACAGACAGTATGACCCGGCTGACGACGAACATTGGAAAACTGACTCTGTTGCATTAATAAATCACCTTGTTAAATGTATAAAACATGTCTGCATCAGTGTTATCTTGTATTTCCATACAATGTTACATTAGGCTGTTACACATCCATTGTCAGAGAAGTACTTGCATAAATAGGTAAACCACCTTCATACAAGCAAGGACAGAAAACAGGGCAAAGTGAGTATAGTTATTTATTCAGTAAGCTATGGGTCAAAGTATTTGGTGAGTACATTTCTAGCTCTTCTGGCTTCAGTCTCGTTGCTGTCTGTTCTGAAATGGTTAGGCGGTGTGGGGGAGTTGCGTTGAAGAAAACAACGAAATGCCGCGCTGCTGCTATCTGTTCCGGCACGTCATGACAGCGTTTTTAGAAATCTCTGGTTACTCCGTCCACACCACTCTGCCCAATCGGAGTTTTCAAATTTACACACTCTGGGGGGCGTTTTACAAAAGCTCCGTTTTCGGGGGAGGAAAACGCCGTTTCAGTGTGGACGGAGGGTCAAAACGAAGAGAAAAAGCTTTGGTTACGGATTTATCCGGTCTGTGTGGACGTAGCCTTAGTGTCATAAGAGTAAAGCATCATGTGGCAACAACTCAACGGATAAATATATTCAAACATGGTCAAGAGGTTCAGTTCTTTTTCAGACAAAACATTAGAATGGGGAAGAAATGTGATCTTAGTGACTTTGACCTGGAACAGTTGTTGATTTCCTTCAGGGTGGTTTGAGTATCTCAGAAACTGCTGATCTCCTGGGATTTTCACGCACAGCAGTCCCTAGAGAGTTTACAGAGAATGATGTGAAAAACAACTAACACCCAGAATGTAGTTCTGTGGGCGAAAACACCTTGTTTCTGAGAGAAGTCAGAGGAGAATGGCCAGACTGCTTCAAGCTGACAGGAAGGGAACAGCAACTCAAATCACCAGATGCTACAGCAGTGGTGTGGGGAAGAGCATCTCTGAACGCACAACACAACGATTCTCGAAGTAGGTGGACTACAGAAGTAAAAAACTACACCAGCTTCAACTCCTGTACCTAATAATTTGGCCAATGAGTGTATAATCATAGTTCTGGGACACTACAGAGTGAGATAAATCAAATTCAAGTTTTTTGTCATCATAGGCATACAGACACGGTATAAATACCACAAAAATTATCTTTTTGCAGAAGTAGCTCAATACATTACAAAGATAATTCAACAGAAGCTATTTAAATTAACATAAGTTGCACATGTGCAAAAATAACGAGCAAAATAAAGATAAAGATGCTAGTGAAGGATTGGGAACGTGAGAAAAAATACAGTCCGAGCTGCTGTTAGGGTTTCTTTGGCCAGTTCAAGAACATGATGAAAGTGGGGAAGAAGCTGTTGTTGAAGCTTAAGATGTGGGTCTTCAGGCTCTTGTACCTCCTGTCTGATGGCAGCATAGAGAAGTGGTGGGGTCCCTGATGATGGGTGTCAGCTTCCTGACACATCACCTCGAATAGATGGCCTCGATGGGGGAGAGAGAAGCTTCAACCTATAAAGTATATATTGACTCCCTGACAGCAATCCTGAGCTGGCACTGCAGTGACTCAGTATTTCGGAATCACAGAATGATCATAATGCAGAAGAAGGCCATTTGGCCTGCAGATGATACTGGCTTACCAGCTTTAGCAAGAGAGTGGTGAAGCTGTGGATTGCTCAATGCTGGAAGGTAGATTACCGGCTCTAACAGTAGCAGAACCTGATCTAAAATTTTTAAAAATGGGAACATAGAAAACCTACGGTACAATACAGGCCCTCAGCCCCCAAAGTTGTGCCGAACATGTCCCTACCTTAGAAATTACTAGACTTCCCCATAGCCCTCTATTTTTCTAACCTCTATGTACACATCCAAAAGTCTCTTAAAAGACCCTATCGTATCCACCTCCACCACTGTTGCTGGCAGCCCATTCCACACACTCACCACTCTCTGAGTAAAAAACTTACTCCTGACATCTCCTCTGTACCTGCTCCTGAGCACCTTAAACCTGTGTCCTCTTGTGGCAACCATTTCAGCCCTGGGAAAAAGCCTCTGACTATCCACACGATCAATGCCTCTCATCATCTTATACACCTCTATCAGGTCACCTCTCATCCTCCGTCGCTCCAAGGAGAAAAGGCCGAGTTCACTCAACCTGTTCCCATAATGTAAAATAATTGAAAGGAATTGCTTCGTGAACCATCTTGAAGATGTCACCTGTGGTAGCGTTGTTCACTGGTGCCATCTTCTTCAGGACCTTATAATTGAAAATGCCTCCGTTTCTCCGGAGAACAGTCCATTCCAGACCTCACCATTCATGTCTGAAAATAAAATTGACCACGTGCGACATTTGGTTATTTAACCAACCGCCTTCATTCTACTTCCCCTCCACCAATGGGAAGGATTTCACTGCCGGTTCTAAAAATGTCCTTCATTTCAAATATCCCGTGGGATTGTTCCCTGGTCCCAGGGTGGAAGGTTGTGCAAACTTGGTTTGTTTTCTCTGGAGCAGCGGAGGCTAAGGGGGGATCTGTTCGAGGTTTATAAGATTATGTGAAGCATAGATAGAGTATCTTTTTTCCAGGATTGAAGTGTCTAATACCAGGAGGCATGAATTGAAGGTGAGATGGGGTAATTTCAAAGGAGATGTGTAGAGCAACTGGCTTACCCAGGGAGTGGTGGGCACCTGGAATGTACTGGCACCTCACGGAGGTGGGGCAAATGCCATAGAGGTCTTCAAAAGGATCTTGAATAAGCACAAGACTGTGCAGGAAATGGAAGGATTATGGACATCATGCAGGCAAAAGGGCTTAGGTAAATTGGACATTTGATTGGTAATGTTTGGCTGAAGAGCCTGTTCCTGTTCTAGGTTCAGTGTTTCGTGTTCTAATCCAGGGTTCTTCAGTCTACCCACATAACTAAAGTCCCTCATTCCTGGAACCATTTTGGCAATGCACCAAGTGTGATACATGAGGTTAACACAGAGTGACCAGCTTGGGCTTGATGGGCTGAAGGGGTTATATCTGTGTCATAATACTTCATCTCCACCTTCGCCAGAGCCTAAGGTTTGGAGCCCAGAATTGGGTACAGTATATTGTTGCAGCCAAACCATATCAGATGAGATATTAAGCCTTTCAGGGTCCTATGACAATTAACTGTGCCCATTCCACCTCTCCTCATTATCTTGGCAATCTTCCTTCTCACTCTCAGTCCTAAGGCAGATGCTGAACCCATAGTGTTGACAACTCCATTCTGCCCCATCCCACAAATTTAACTTGGCACATCAACTTCCCCCATCTGATTGTGAATTGCCGCAGATTCCAGCATCTGCAGTCCCTCGTGTGTCTGGTTGTATTATCGGGCCGGCAATTGTGACAAAAACGACCGGTAATCCAGAGACACAAGTTCAAAGCCGATTATGCCAGGTGTGAAATCAGAATCGGGGGTATTATCACTGATATGATCTGAAATCTGATACTTTGCAGTAGCAGTGCAGTGCAAAGACATAAAATTAGAATAAAACGCAAATCAAAAGAAATAGTGACGTGGTGTTCATGGGTTCAGGAACATTCGTAAATCTAATAATAGAGGGCAATTGTTGAGTGTGGACCTTCCACCTCTTTGGTGGTAATGAGAAGAGGGCATGTCCCAAATGGCAGGGGTCTGTAATGATGAATGCAGCCTCCTTGAGGAACTGCCTTTTAAAACTGTCCTCAGTGGTGAGAAAGCTTTGTGCATGTTAAATAAATGAGGGCAAAAAAAGCTATAGGAAAACAAACCTGCCTTTAGAAAGATGTCTGTTGGGGAAGGGAATGTGACAGTCGCACAGCAATCTGTGAGACTCTGAACTGCCCCGTGCAGTGGCTCAGCAAGCAGCTCCATTTATTGATGGGCATTCAGTGCTGACTTTGAGCACAGTGGTTCATGTAATGCCGTACAGCACCAGCATGTGAGGTTTAATTCCTGCCGCTGTCTATAAGCAGCTTTTACATTTTACCTCTGACCAGTTGGGTTTTCTCGTGGCGTCCAGCTTTCCCCCACATTGTTAGTAAGTTGTGGGCACGCTACATTGGTGCCAGAGGTATAGAATGCTTACGGGCTGCCCCCAGCACATAGAGTCATAGAAGAGTACAGCACTGAAACAGGCTTTTCTGCCCATCTAGTCCATGCTGAACCATCTAAACTGCCTACTCCCATTGACCTGCACCATGACCATACCCTACCATCAGTGTACCCATCCAAACTTCTTAAAGCACGTGTTTCAGCTGTGTTGGTTGTTGAAGCAAGCGATGCACTTCACTATTATGATTTAGAAAAAAGATCATCTTTAATCTTTTCCGGATGAGTTGTTAACTGCCATTCCTACTCCTGTAGCTAACGTACACCGACTCCGACGGTAACCCTGTGCACGTGGTTCAGATGACATTCCTCCGCCTTCTAAGTGCCACCGCACGACAGAGGTTCACCTACAACTGCCAGCACTCCATCGGCTGGTACGACATGACCACACAGAGCTACCAGAGAGCAGTGCGGTTCCTGGGAGCCAACGGCGAGGAGTTGTCGCACAACAAGACGTCGTACATCCATGCTGTCTACGACGGCTGTAAGGTAAGAAATGATTCTTCTGATTGCTGTCACTTGGAATAAGTTGAGTTGATTTACAATGTTCATAGTTGTCACTTAGTGCTTAGATGGGGGAGAAATCAGCATTTAATTGCTTGGGTTATACGGGTGATACTGTACTAATGGATTTTATGCTCTGCTTTCGAAATTTAGTTCTGTTGGTTTCATTGGGAGTAGATTTCATAAATGGGGTACAGCTGATATAATACTGTATACTTCATAGAGGCAGCCAAGGGTGAATTGCTTCCAAGTTCATCTCAGTGTTGTTTTAAATTGGTACCAGGCCATACCCAGGGAGTACTGCACTGATTCTGCCTTCCCGCTACAAGAAGCCAATTAGGCAAATTCTCTTTTAGGGCCTGTCCGTTGTATATTTCTCAAAGTCACCTCCAATCATTCTAAAGAAGAATCGCCTCTTCCCAAGGTAGCTTGGCTACTTGCTATGTCGAAGAATGGTCAACATTACAGCAGTGTCAGCACTTCAGAATAAACCCTCTTGAAGTGTCATGCAACATAAAGCAAACACTCTCCAGTAAGTTGGTCCAGTGCCCATTCTTTTCATAAGGAAGCACTAATGTAGAGGGTTTGTGCCCAAACCATGATACTTGAGAGGCATTGCTTTCGGTATCCTGATTCACTAAATGCATGACATGAATGAAAATTTTTTTACATTTTTACAATACAACCTCCTTTATTGAAGAATGGATGTCAATCAAGGATGATGTTGGGTCTTCAGGACCTGAGTTATAGGAAAAAGTTGAATAGATTAAGTCTTTATTCCCTAGAGTGCAGGAGAATGAGGAAGGATGTGGAAGCATTGGAAAGGGTACAGAGGAGATTTACCAGGATGCTGCCTGGTTTAGAGAGTATGCATTATGATCAGAGATTAAGGGAGCTAGGGCTTTACTCTTTGGAGAGAAGGAGGATGAGAGGAGACATGATAGAGGTGTACAAGATAATAAGAGGAATAGATAGAGTGGACAGCCAGTGCCTCTTCCCCAGGGCACCACTGCTCTATACAAGAGGACATGGCTTTAAGGTAAGGGGTGGGAAGTTCAAGGGGGATATTAGAGGAAGGTTTTTCACTCCGAGAGTGGTTGGTACGTGGAATGCACTCCCTGAGTCAGTGGTGGAGGCAGATACACTAGTGAAGTTTAAGAGACTACTAGACAGGTATATGGAGGAATCTAAGGTGGGAGCTTATATGGGAGACAGGGTTTGAGGGTCGGCACAACATCATGGGCCAAAGGGCCTGTACTGTGCTGTACTATTCTATGTTCTATATGGTAGAGGTATCCAATGGGGGTATAGATAAGATAAACACACTGAGGGTGGATGAGAATGGAACCAGCGGTCGTGGGTTAAGATGACATTTTTAAGGTAAACCTCTTCACTCAGAAGGTGGTGAGAGCTGCCAGCAAAAGTGGCAAATGTGGGTTCAATTTGAATATTTTAAAGGGATGGGAGGGGTATGGAGGGTTATGATCCAGGTGCAGGTCAGTGAGACGAGGCAGAATAATATTTCCACAGATGCTGCCTGACCTGATGAATATCTGTAACATTTTTTGTTTGTTTCCCCGGGCTTGGAGGGTCAGCTTTTAGGGCATGACAGGGCTTGGTAGAAGTCTCAGTCAATCACACCATAACAAGACCAAAGCCAACTCACCCCAGGATAGGCCTCAACTGTTGTGGAATACAGAATTATAGCTGGCCTCAAACATCACTGTCTTGGCTCCCAGACAGTGACAGTGAGCTCAGAATTAGATTCATCTGTAGGATTTACCATGCCCCAGTGAAGATGATATTGCCAGTGACACAAAGGTCCTGGTTTAGTGCCATAACAGCACTGGTTAGGAATATTGATGTATCCTGGCAGTTGTCAACCCTCCAGGATCAAAAAGAAGAGTCCCTGATTGATTGCTCAAAATGTCACAAGCAACCAGATTGAAATGAAGTAATATAAAAGAATGAAAAGGGAATTAGTAGCATTGAAGATTATCAAAGCCATTTCAAACAGAAAGGAGGAGAGTGAAGGGATGACTGGAAATGTGAATACGTTTGTCAATAATTTATATTGGACCAGTCAGACTTCTGTACAGTAGAGATTGTGATTTCTGGGTTGGCTCTGAGAAAGGGAGCTTGTAAAAATTGAACCTAGGTAATCTTAATTGGTGTATTTTTATCACATGTACCAAATATCATCCAGAGAGATAATTTCATCACATCAGTACATTGAGGTAGGACAAGGGAAAACCAAATGCAGAATGTAGAATATAGTGTTATAGTTGCAGAGAAGATGAATGGTACTTCAAAGTATATTTATTATCAGAGTATGTATATGTCACCATATACTACCTTGAGATTCATTTCTTGCAGGCATTCACAGAACAGCAAAGAAATACAACAATATCAATGAGAAACTATACACAAAGCCTGGCAAACAACCAATGTTCAAATAGATCGATGGATACATAACACTAGAAATATGAGTTGTAGAGTCCTTGAAAATTAGTCCACAGGTTATGGAATTAGTTCAGAGAAGGGTTTCAGAATCCCACATCCAATATATTTAATGCAGATCAGCTTCATTGTTGTAATTGAAGGAGCTCACAATACTTTATTGGAGACTGAGGGGGAGAAGAGGACACAACTCGCCAGGTAAATGGCTTTGGCTTTGTTTGACATTTCCCATCCTTCACTGCTCTCCTCCCCTTGCTTTGCAGCTGAGGAAAGGTTCTGAACAAACAATCCTACAGATTGACTCTCCGCGAGTTGTTGACCTGCCCATCAAGGACGTAGCTGTGACCGATTTTGGCGAGCATCAGCAGAAGTTTGGGTTTGAGGTTGGCCCGGTGTGTTTCAACAGCTAAACCTCAGGAAACAAACTTTGGGCCCAGCCTTTCATCCCTTCCCTTTCGTTATGCAAAATGCACATTCTCTTTGTTGTCTATTGGGTCTTTATTAACCACGCTACAGATGGGGTATTTTTTTTATTGTGTATGAGTAACAATAAATAATTGCTGCCCTTGTAGGGCCAAAATGTTATGACCTGTGAAGAGGCCAAGTCAAGGATTGACATAAATGGGATTTTCCCAATTCCATGTCCATCAGCAATGAGGGTCTTCCTCTAAACGCCCTTTAACACCCAAGGAGGCCTTGAACACCGAATATCTTCCCGTCACAAAGAGTTCTTCCTCTAGCAAGATTTGGCCGTTAGCTTAACTCTTTTACATGTGGACATTGATCTTTGAAATGTTAAACAGTGGACATTGGGATCTAGAGATACTCCTAGCTTTACTCTGCTGTCTTGGTAAAGAAGAAAACAGAATATCAAATGATATACATTGTATAGACTCCTTCTCCAATGTTCAGAGTTCCTTGTATCTTGTTGAGGTACAGCAGCATAATAGTTATGGTACTTGACTGGTGTCTATAAGACTATTGATCCAGAAATATGGGTTTAAATCCATTTGAGGCAATAAATAAATTTGTAAGAAACAAAATCTTCTATCATTTTCAAAAACTTTGTATTGCTATAAGGCCCATCTGGCATCAGGTAAGGAAATCTGTCTGGCCTGGACCACATATACTTTGTTCTTATCTACTTTTTGAAGCTGGAAGGATAAAAAGTGGCAACTGTGAACAAAGAGAAAAGGCTTGTTCATTGCTCCCTGAAGCTTTATCAAAGGCTCCTTGATGAAACATATTCATCCCATCCATTCAAACACTCACAAGTCCATGGAACGCTACATTACCTCATGCCCACAGACCAGCAGAGCAAAGGGGAATATGTGATTTAGCTCTGATGTGGCAGGTTTCTAGATGTCATCCGATCCCCCGGTGGTTGCTCATGATGCTTGCAATAGAGCTTTGGTTCCCCCAATTCTCCAAGAAATAGACTCGTTCTGAGTCACCACACGCATCCTCGGGTGTCTCTGTGCTATCTCAGACAGTTTTCTGAAGGACCTTTTCTACTTTTTCTTCAAGTTAAATGTGTCAGCAGAGGTATGAGCACTAGAAGTGAAGTTGGTTTGAGTGTTTATTTAGATTATGAAGACACGCAGTCCTCTTTTATTGTCATTTAGTAATGCATGCATGTTTATTCTCATCAATGCAGACATTCTCCCCACAATGAATCTGTTACATTTTCAGACTCTTTCCGCTTGGACTTACGTGACTTCTCAACATAAATGTCTATGTTCCTGACAAAACTCACAATTTGCAGTTGGAGTTTGGCACAGTCCTGTAAGATGCAGCCATTATTCAGAATGATACTTTACATGAAATTTATTGTTAGTCAGAAGGGTAAAACTAACATTATAAACTAGCTTATGTTCTTCTTCTGAAGTTTGGTTTGATAAACTTCAGTGGAGTGGAGATTCTGAATTCCAAATCAAACAATCAAAATAAATGCTGTGGTTAAAAAAAACTTTCTCCAAGTATCCATTACTACCACTGCAGGACTTTGGGCATCAGCCTTGACCATTCTCCCAGGATCAGTGTCTAGGTAATCAGAAACATAAGAGATAAAGTAATTCTCTGCAAAAATCTGCAACTAACCTTTACTTGCAATTTAGCTTTAACTTGCGCTAAATGTTATTTAAAAAGATGTTTCCCTGCATCAGTATTAATACAGTCAATTGCTGTATCTCTGAACCCCATCATTCCTGGTCTTGTTAGAAATTGATCTTGTCTTCCTCTCAGTCCACTATCCCTGGTGTCTCCCTGATGAGAGAGAAAAAGGAAGAAAAGAAGATTGGCGTTCTTTGTGCAAAGTTATAATGCCCTGACTGGAAGAGTGGCAACTGACAGTGATTTGCAAAGGGAGCTGGTTCAGTATCAGAATGAGTGAAAATGACCAGAAATCCTGCAAAAAGGCAGGGAAACGGGCAACTTTGTTGGCACGAATGAATTGGGCCAAAGAGCCTTTTTCCATGCTGCATAAATCTGACTCTAATTAGATAGTACTTATGCGGGCTGGCACAACTGAGAAGGGCTGATTGGCCTTCTGTTGCTGCATCACTCTGTACTAGGATAAAGATTGAGCTTTCAACTGTAAGCAGCTCTTCTGTAACACAGGATGTCAGTCAAATGCAGTTTAGCTGTACCCATTACACTCTTTGAAAGGAAGGTGTCATGTAAAACAGTTGGCAGTGGGTTGGAGTGACCTGTTGAGGATTTCAATGGAATAACAAACACTTCCATAAGTAGGATGGTTGTTTCTGTATCTGCCAGCTTCATACTTTGATAATCCTGGCCCATCTCCCATGAGACCAACTGAACATCAAGATGAACCATTCCATCTAGGATCAGATCTAATGGGGATGGATGAATGGGGCCTGATGCCAGTAATGCCTATACAGTACCACATGTACGGTAGTTCTTCATACAGTGAGATCAGATGATGGTTTATATTACAAAAAGATAGAGCAGGAAAGGTTAAGTTGCCACATAACAATCCAGAGACATGAGGCTGTGTTCCACCAAGGTTGCTGAGAGTTTAATTCATTGAATAGATTTCTGGAAAATATAAGCTATCTGTGAGATAATTGTCTAAAATCCTATCAAACATTGGAGAAACTGAGTGGGTCAGGCAGCATTTGGTCGTCCAACAATGACAGGTCCTACCTACAATGTCAGCTGTCCATTTCCCTCCAAAGATGCTGCCTGACCCATTGAGTTCCTGCAGTGCCTTTGTATGTTGCTTCAGACTCCCAGTATCTGCTGTCTCTTGTGTGTCTCTCTGTTTGAGTAATTCCACTGCCCATCTCCAGCTTTGTGTCCAAATGCCAGAGTTGGAGACACAGAATGTTTCCAAAAGAGAAACCCCTAGTCGAGGGTAGAAGGTGTAATGCTACCAGCCACCACAGGCTCTGAGTCTGACTGTACACAGCTAAATGGAATGAAGGGTTTCTGCCTACGTCACCCTGTGGAGCAGTAGGATACCCCCTCCACCCTATGAGTGAAAAATACTCATCTGCACTCCCTTTTTACCCTTATAAAACCCACTTTAAACCATTATTCCTCAGGTTTTGACGGAGGGAAGTGGAAGCTTCCTATTCAATGTAAGTACCCCCATAATTTTATCTCACTTTCATCGCCTTGTTCAAAATAAAATTATACTTATTTATACAATCTTTCTTCACAGCTGCAGTCTTACAGTTGGGATATTTTCCTTGTAAATTTCCCTTGCGTGGCCTCTAGCACAATAGCATTGTTCCTGTCATCTGTTGGCCAGGCCTTATGTAGGTAATTATTCATTCAGGGTAGCATGTTTTACCCTTGCAGCACCTATACCTCCACAAGATCAGAGCTTCCACCTTAAATGCCAGCTTCCTACCCTTTCCCTGTAACTAATTGCTCTAACACCCAAAAACATGTCAGTCTCTTGTTTACCACTAACTAAACTGCACAGCCCCGTGGGGTAGAGAATTCCAAACATTTGCTGTCTACTGCGTGTCAAAGTCCCCCTCCCGAGACCACCCCTCTGTCAGCCTGATCTGCTGGGTGTTTGCAATATCAGTTTGTTGTATTGGCATCATACACTGACGATGCCAACAGTGCCCACACCCTGTGACGGAAAACTTTACAATGGACCTGTAGCTGATCTTTGAGGCTGAGGTCATAAGTCAGAGGATTTTTTTTAAACTGCCTATATCTACCAGAATTGGAGGGAATCTTCCCCTCTGTGTTAGAGGGAGAAACATTAAGCCTGCAGCACTGGATGTAGTGCCTCATTGGAAAATTGAAAGCTCAAGGATGTACACACAGGCTCACCAGGCTCCACCTGTAACTCGGCCTGATGTTCAGTAATTGAAAGTTTCCTTAAAGGAAAGGCATTCAAATTTATTCCTTTGGTCTCATCAGGGGACTCAAAATTGTACAAGTTTATCACATATCAAGGTCCTAACTTGGGATTATTAGTTTGTATGGAAAGACCATCTTAGCTGTTTGGACAAACAGGTCAATGTAAACCAATATTCTCGATATTTCCTCCAATTGCTCTTGGTCATACTGTGACATGGTGATTCTTCTTACAACAAAGGTGGAGTAGATTTTAAATGGTGCTAATCACAATATACCAAAACTGTATTAAACTGTGTTGCTTAACTGTTTTTTGTTGCAAAGATAATTTATGGAGTTGTGTTATTTTTAGATGCTTCTTGAATTGATTGTTGGCATAATTTATTTCGGTTTAAGATGCCTTTGTGTACATAAATAATTTTGTTTTAAAAATGGATTTGATCTATTAAGCCAAGGGCCAGAGCTAGAAATTCACGTTAATATTTAAGATCAGTAGCCTCGGGCTATTTAGATATCGTCTGCCTTGAAACCTGTTTTCTTCATTATTTACCTTACTCATTTTCATGAGCCAACTACCTTGATGGCTGCGATGCAAAGTTCACCTAAGATGCTATATAAAAAAAATTCCAATAGCTGTAAGCTGTCTCTGGGTGAGGGAGAGAGAGAGAATGAACACACACACACACACACACACACACACACACACAATCATAGGTGCTACAACACAGGAACAGACCCTTCAGCCCATCATAGTCTATGCCAAACTGTTATTCTTCCTAGTCCCATTGACCTGCACCTGGACCATAACCCTCTGTACCGTGTACTTATCCAAAGTTCTCTTAAACGTTACAATCATATCCACCACTTCAACTGCCAGCATGTTCAACACTCTCACTATCCTCTGAGTGAGGAAGTTTCTCTTGAGGTTCCCATTAAATATTTCAACCTCTACCATGACGTGCAGCAAGACCATGGACAGCCGCAGTTTAAATGGTACCTCCTTTGAACATTGCCTTCCTTGTTTTGAGGGAGGGGTGGGGGTAGTGTGTAAAATCATTGAAATTCTTCATCATGACAATGGACTCCAACTGCCCAGTTGGTTATCTTACAGCAAAACGGGCATTGTGGAGGAGAAGGCTTTTGGGCCAATTGAGCCAATGGAAATTCATTAAAGACCAATCGCATTGGTCCTTTCCCGTCTCACACTATTAGTCTCCCTACAAATCAGTGAGAGAAGGAGAACATTGCAAAGGAGTGTCTGACCTCCCATCCTCAATATTGACTTACCAGAACTCTGCCAGTTGCATCTTCTCTCTGGGAGCTTCTCTGTCATCTGGACAGGAGCCAAAATGCTCATGTCCATTTCCATCCACAGGAGCTGCCTGACCCACGGAGTCCCTCCTGCAGCTTGTTACTCCGGGTTGCAGTGCTTGGTGTCTGTTGCGTCTCCACCTGCTCCTCATCCTCATCCTCATCCTCATCCTGATGCTGAAGGTTGAAACATAAAACTCCCAACCCTCTCTAGCCTCCTCCAGCCTTCCCCTGACCTCATGCACACCCCCATTTTCCCAGCTCCCTTCACCCCACCAAGTAGTGAGCTGACGGTCCTGGTTGTTCAGTCATCAGAACGTAAAACAGTATAGGCCCTTCAGCCCATGATGCTGTACCAACCCTATAAACTATTCCAAGATCAATCTAATGCTTCCCTTCCATAGAGCCCTCCATTTTTCTTTCATCCATGTGTCTATGGTCTCTTAAGTATCTCTACTGTATCAGCCTGAACCACCGTTCTCTCTCTAAACCTCACTCTTTTCTTCCAGTGTTCTTACCCACTTTTAACAACTGACTTGGTGCCAGAGATTTTTCAAATTATGCATTGCATGAATCAGAACATTTGTGTAGGTGCACTTTTAAGATTGTGGAGCTACTGATCTTTGAGGTTCAAGAACCCAGAATTAAAGAGAATTTCTTCCTCACCCTGAATGCTACTGTATATAAACGTGCCACTATATCCTATGCCATTCTGTAAGTTGCTGCATGCTGCAAGAGACTTCTGTAATGTGTTTAGTCTATATACTTTGGTTGTTTTATAGGGGAGGAGAAATGATAAGCAGGAATACCTCTGGATATTTTTCCATACTGTCTAACATATAGTTAGCTCACTTATAGGGTGCGGGCAATTTCTATTTTGTATCAGTAAGTTCGGAGTATTCATATATTGTCTCTGCTGAGTTAAATCTGCCCAGACCCATACATTGCAACCTAATCAAGGGCCAAGTTAAAACAAAACAGGTGTGATATGCTGTACGTGCACTGGAGCCGGAAATGCAGACATCACAGGAAGGGGCAGAGTTTTATTTAAAGGTATAATTTGAGGTATGCAACTGAAATTAAGCAGGGGGGATGAACCGACTTTGATTGGAAGTTTAAAGGACAATTCAATGCTGTATATTCATCCGCACTTTTGTTGAGACCCAACCCCATAATTCACAAGACTGGAATGTCACTATAAAGACACTTAAATTTTGCTTATCTTGGGTTGGGGGGAATAGAAAAGACCTCAATACCATTGGACAAAGGAGACTGGGAGCAATGGGGTTGCAGTAAGAACCATCATTCACTCCATCCTTTGAGAATATCATTGGATTATAAGGGCAAATCTAGCCTTGGCGGTGAACCCCTTCCATAGTTGCATGGCTGTAGGCATGTCCTCTGGCTCAACGTTGAAGCTAAAATCCACAGCATTCCTCCCCCAGCTCACCAGGCTCAGAATCCTGCCTAAAGGAACAGTTGTATTCTTCTGGATTTCCAGCAGGGTCACCCTTTGCACCCCACCTCAGTGATGTCATGGTGCTAAATCTCTGTGGTGCTTTCAATGACCTAGCCCTCTGTATTATGACATGTGAGATATGTACATTGAAACGTCAAGCACTGATTGAACACAGGTTGTTTTGCTAAAAGGTCTGCAGCATATTAAAAAAGTGATATTCAGGAAAAATATGTAAATTTAGTCATAAAAATTAAAAACAAATTGCAACCAATTTGCGTCCTAGAATGCTGTTTCTTTCACAAGATGAATGGAAGAGGGAGAACTGAATCAGAATCAGGATTAATATCACTGACATTTGCCGTGAAAGTTTTTTTTTCTTTACAAACATACAAAAGTTAAAAGTTCAAAGTAATTTTTATTATCAAAGTACATATATGTCACCATGTACAACCGAGATTCATTTTCCTGCGGGCAGACTTAGCAAATCTTTAGTATAGTAACTATAACAGGATCAATGAAAGATCAGCCAGAGTGCCGAAGACAACGAACTGTGCAAATACTAATATAAATAAATAACATCAGCATGAGGTAATGAGATAAAGAATCCTTAAAGTGAGATCATTGGTTGTGGGAACATTTCAATGATAGGGCAAGTGAACGTAGTTATCCCCTTTTGTTCGAGAGCCAGATGGTTAAGGGGTAGGAACTGTTCTTGAACTCGATGGTGCGAGTCCTGAGAGGTCTTGTACCTTCTACCTGATGGCAGCAGCAAGAGGAGAGCATAACCTGGCTGTTGGAGTTTATTCACTAACAAAAATACATGCAATACTCAGGTGTTTGCAAAACTATTTGCAATTTCAAGTTAAAATATGATTACTGCATTTTATGACAGCAGTACAGTACAAGACATGATAGCCACAACTAACAATATAGTATGAAAGAAGAACAGCAATACTGTCCACAGGTTCATGGACCATTTAGAAAGCTGATAGTAGAGGGGAAGAAGTAGTTCCTAAAACATGAATTTGAACCTACAGCCTCCTCCCTGTTTGATGTAGAAGATTGATTGGAACTGAAACAACTCCACAGGAAGCAAGAAACGATGAGCTAATATGAACTTCACTGTCTCTTCCTGTCCTCGTGGGCAAGTGGGTTTGCTGTAAATGGGCAAAAATGTCTACAGAGGGCAGGGTTATTGGGCCAGTGAGACAGCTGCTGCTCTTTCACCACCGTGCTGACTCGAACGTGACGGGAAGATATGAGAAGTATTTTTTGTATTGTAATGACCCGAAGCTGGCTCTCTGGAAGGTGGTCGACACCAAGTCAATCCAATAGGAATGGGATCAGTAGATGAAGGTAAGTATCTTGCTGTGTGGCGGGGGAATGATCTGAATGTATTGCTGTATAGGGTCGAATGCCTTCTTTTTGTGCCACGACAGATCGATAAATCGGGATCAGAACAGGGGCAGTTTATTAAATCTGGGACTCTATGAAATGAAATTGAAGAAAAGGTCACAGCGTTTGTATCCAATTATTAACAAAATGTCAAATTAGCACGATGAAGTCTGCAGATGCTGTACATCCAAAGCAACACACACACAATGCTGGAGGAACTCAGAAGGTCAGGCAGCATCTATGGAAATGAATAAAAAGTTGATGTTTTGGGCTGAGACCTTTCTTCAGCAGTCAAATTAACAGCTTTTTAGATACAGCCAAGGTTACTTGACCAGCACCTCCAAAACTCATGACCACTACCATACAGAGAGTAGATTAATTGGTGAATTGGTTTATCATTTACCAAGGAACAGTGCAAACTGTGTTTTGCTTGCCATCTACACAGATCATTTCACCACATTAGTACATTGAGGTAATACAGGGGAAAGGCAATAACAGAATGCCAAATATAGCATTACCATGCAAAGCAAATGCAGAGCTGGCATTGTCTACCTGCAGGTGGATTAAGGTGCAAGGTCAAAAATACACTGTATCTTATTGTACAATTGATTGGAGTACTGTGCAGATGCAACAAAACCGTTCCCGCGCAGGTTCAGCAAAGGTCTTTAAAAGCCTAGTCTCTCTCTTTCTATAAAAGAGGGGCTCTGCCTAGCAGAGTGGCCTGCGTGGGAGTGGTGGTTGTCAGAGTAGTCTGAGGCAGAGTAGTAAGGCTTTGGCTCAACAGCACATCAGCGAGAACAGGTGAAGGCAAGGTAAGTGAGCAAGTTTATTCCTTATTTCTTATTTAAATGTTGAGAAAATAGGGGGTATGTCTACAAAGCTAGTGTTCTGTTCTGGGTGTCAGATGTGGGATTTTGGTTAAAGGAACAATAGTGTGGACTATTATCTAAATGGGAAGAAGGTTCAAACATCAGAGGTGCAGAAGGACTTTAGAGTCATCGTGCAAGACTCCCAGAAGGTTAATTTACAGGATGACTCTGTGGTAAAGAAGGCAAATGTTGGCAGTTATTTCAAGGAGAATGGAACATAAAAGCAAACAGATAATGCTGAGCTTTTGTAAGACAGTAGTCAGGCCTCACTTGGGGTATTGTCAACAGTTTTGGGCCTCATATCTCAGAAAAGATGTATTGTCATTGGAGAGAGTCCAGAGGAGGTTCACAATGATGATTCTGGGAATGAAGAGGTTAACGTGCGAGGAAAGTCTGGCAACTTTGGGCCTGTACTCTCTGAAATTTAAAAGAATGGGGGATCTCCTTAAAACCTATCGAATGTTGAAAGGACTAGATAGGGTGGATGTAGAAAGGATGTTTCCTGGGGTTATCCAGAACTGGAGTGCACAGCCTTAAAACTGGGGGGGTGACCTTTTAGAACAGAAGTAAGGAGGAATTTTTTTAGTGAATCTGTGGAATGCTCTGCTGCAGTCTGCAGTGGAGGCCAAGTCTGTGGGTATATTTAAGGCGAATGTTGATAGTTTGCTTATCAGTCAGGGCATCAAAGGACATGGCAAGAGGGCAGATGTGTGGGGTTGAGTGGGATCTGGGATCAGCCTTGATGGAATGGTGGGGCACACTCAATGGACTGAATGGCCTAATTCTGCTCGTATGTCTTATGGTCTTAGTAGGTCTATTAATGATAGGGGTCAAATCCAATACTATTTGAGAAATATAACCCTACCTCCTTTGATGAAGAAATCAATAATTGCACTTGCAAATTTCTGAGGATTACTGTAGATCAGAATCAAATTTATTACCACTATGTCATGAAATTATGTTGTTTTCCAGCAGCAGGAAGTGTAAGACAAAAATTACTGCAAGTTGCAGATATAAAGAGTGCAAATGAGGTATTGTTCATGGGTTCCTGGACTGTTCTGAAATCTGATGGTGGAGGGGAAGAAGTCATTCCTAAAGCATTAAGTGAGGTTCTTCAAGATCCTGTACCCACTCCCTGATGGGAATAATGAGAATAGGTTATGTCTATTGGTGGTGACAATCCTTAATAGTGCACACTGGTTCTTCAGGAACTGCCTCGTGAGGATACCGTATCCGTGACGGTTGTGCCTGTGATGGAGTTGGCTGAGTCTACAATCCACTGCAAACTCTGAATACAGAGGGAAACCTGAAGCAGATATAATTCTGTCACTTTGTCGGTAATTCCTTCATCTTATTCCCTCCATCTTCAAGGATCAGTTGCCTGCAATGCCTGCCTCTATGTCAGAAAGCTGCTGGTTCAAGTCTTGCTCCAGAAATTGGAGGACACCATCTAAACCAGCTTGCATGTAGTGGCAAGAGCGAGCAGGAGTATTAGCAGTGCTGTCTTTAGATAAGGCATTAAAACCGTGGTGTTCTTGGGCAGATGCAGAAAATCCTGTCAGTTTAATTCAAGGAGCAGGGGAGTTAAAGACACATACAGCACAGAAATAGCCCTTTCAGTGCATCACGTCTAAGCTGACCACTCAGCATTATCTGCACTAATTCCTGTTGCCAGCACTTTGACCCATAGCTATGAAGCCTTGACCACCACCTTCTCGAAAAAGAGATCTCCCCAGTGTCCGAGGCAACGTCTATCCCTTCAGTCAGCATGAGAAAGGATCTGATCACTGTCACCACTTTGATTGCTCTGTGCAAACGGGTTATTGAAATTACAGCATTAGAACAATAACTGTGCTTGTAAAAGGAAATACCTTCACAGTACTGGGAGATATCCCGAGCTCTTGAGTTGTAAGAGACAATATGGAGAATGAGCTGCCAAGGGTGGAAATAATTAAAATATTTAGACGAGCACGTGGATAAGTCAAGAGCAGAGAATCAAAATCTGGCTTATTGTCACTGACATGAGTCATGAAATGTGTTGTTTTGTGGCAGCAGTACAGTGAAGATATAACAAATTACTTTAAGTGACAATAAATGAAGGAATAGTACAAAAGAAGACTAATGAGGTTGTTCATGTTCACGGGTTCATGGACCGTTCAGAAATCTGATGGCGTAGGGGATGAAGTTGTTCCTAAAAAGTTGAGTGTGTGTTTTCAGGTTCCTGTACCTCCTCCCCAATGGTAGCAATGAGAAGAGGGCATGTCCTGGGTGATGAGGGTCCTTAATGATGGATGGCACTGTATTGAGACACCACCTTTTCAAGACGTTCATGTGGGGGGAGGGGAGCTGGTGGCTGTGATATGAGCCTAATGTGGGCAGATAGGATTAGCAGAGATAGACACCACAGTTAGCATGGATGGGTTGAGCTAGACCGTGTGTCTCTGTACTGTACAGCTCTTTGACTGTTAGACCCAGCCAGATGCATGTAAAGCTGAGGCCAGTGGTAAAGCACACTGACATCAGGTCTAATATCACAGTACAGACCTCTGATTTTACAAAACTGAGAGTCTGTGTATTTCAAAGTGTGGTAGGTCAGAATTGTGTATAAATACATGGCTTAAGCATACACAAGTTGTCTGCTGCCTTATCACAATGCAAGCTATCTTTCCTCTCTAAACTCTGCCGAGTCTCACTGGGAATCAATCCGTCAAACATCTCAATCCAGCTTGTTCTTTCCTTTTTATTCTCATGGAACAGTTCACAAGCATTCTGTCCATATTATGTGCATTCAATTTTGTCGACTCTGTCAGTCTGAGTTGATTCTACTTCCCTTATTGCTGGGAACTTTCTGATAATTCAGCATACATTATTTCTCCATATTGTCCACTTTATCTTTATGTATCCCTGCAAAGCTCATCTCCTCATAACAACCTCCAATTGGGACCTACAGGTACTTGCAGTTGGATCTAATTTTAACCACTTATGCCCCAATTCTGGATGCAACAAAGGGTTCACTTTCTACATAGAGAAGAACAGTTGGCTCTAGTTAGTCCAGAATTGGCCACTTGTCAGAAACTCTGATATACTGAGCAATGCACACATTCTGCAAGGCAACCAGGATTATGGACCCCGGGTAACTGAAGAACTTCAAGGGCTTTTTCAGGACTGTTTACTTTCTTATATTTCTAATGACGCAGGAGGCCATTTGGCCTGTTGGGGCAACGTGGGCCCACCAGCAAGTAATCCCATTAATACCATCACCTTCTCCTTACTTCCCTATGCTCTTGCAATCTTCTCTCTGACATATGCCTATGACATGGCTTTTTAGAGCAGCTCATAATTGAGACCACTAGTGGATTAGCTATTCTGAATTGGGTGTAGTGCAATGAACTAGTAGATCACCACAATAGGTCAATGGCAGATGCAATCTCAGTGGCTCTCCACATGGCTTTAGACCACCTGGAAAACACAAACATCTATGTCAGGGTGCTGTTCATTGACTATAGCTCAGCATTTAATACCATCATTCCCACAATCCTGATTGAGAAGTTGCAGAACCTGGACCTCTGTACCTCCCCCTAACCGGAAGACCACAATCTGTGTGGATTGATGATAATATATCCTCCTCGCTGACGATCAACACTGGCGCACCTCAGGGATGTGTGCTTAGCCCACTGCTCTTCTCTCTATACCCATGACTGTGTGGCTAGGCATAGCTCAAATACCATCTGTAAATTTGCTGACGATACAACTATTGTTGGTGGAATCTCAGATGGTGATGAGAGGGTGTACAGGAGTGAGGTATGCCAACTAGTGAAGTGGTACTGCATCAACAACCTGGCACTCAACGTCAGTAAGATGAAAGAGCTGATTGTGGACTTCAGGAAGGGTAAGACGAAGGAACACATACCAATCCTCATAGAGGGATCAGAAGTGGAGAGAGTGAGCAGTTTCAAGTTCCTGGGTGTCAAGATCTCTGAGGATCTAACCTGGTCCCAACATATCAATGCAGTTATAAAGAAGGCAAGACAGTGGATATACTTCATTATGAGTTTGAAGGGATTTGGCATGTCAACAAATACACTCAAAAACTTCTATAGATGTACTGTGGAGAGCATTCTGACAGGCTGCATCACTGTCTGGTATGGGGGGGGGGGGTGGGGGCTGCACAGGACCGGAAGAAGCTGCAGAAGGTTGTAAATCTAGTCAGCTCCATCTTGGGTACTAGTCTACAAAGTACCCAGGACATCTTCAGGGAGTGGTGTCTCAGAAAGGCAACGTCTATTATTAAGGACCTCCAGCACCCAGGGAATGCCCTTTTCTCACTGTTACCATCAGGCAGGAGGTACAGAAGCCTGAAGGCTCACACTCAGTGATTCAGTTTCTTCCACTCTGTCATCTGATTCATACATAGACATTGAACCCTTGAACACTACCTCACTTCTTTAAATATACTATTTCTGTATATTGCACATTTTTAATCTATTCAATATCCATATACTGTAATTTATTTATTTATTTATTTATTTATTGTCATTTTTATTTTATTTATTATTTTTTCTCTTCTATATCACGTATTGCATTGAACTGCTGCTGCTAAGTTAACAAATTTCATGTCACATGCCAGTGATGATAAACCTGATTCTGATTGATTCTGAGGAGCTGGCCAAAACTGATCGGAAGGGAACACTAACAGGGATGTTGTCACAACAGCAATGGCTGGAGATTCTGGAAACAAATCAGAAGGTGCAGGATAGATACATCCCAAAGAAAATGAAGTATTCTAAAGGCAGGATGACAAAACTACTGTTGACAAGAGAAATCAAAGCCAACATAAAAGCCATAGAAAGGGCATATAATAAAACAAAAATGAATGAGAAATTAGAGGATTGGGAAGATTTTAAAAACCAACAGGAGGTAACTAGAAAGGTCATAAAAAAGGAAAAAAAATGGAATATGATGGTAAGCTAGGCAATAATATTAAAGAGGATACCAAAGATTCTTCAGATACACAACGTGTAAAAGAGAGGCGAGAGTAGATATCGGTTTGCTGGAAAATGATGCTGAAGAGGTAATACTGGGGGACAACGAAATCACAAATGAACTGAATAAGTATTTTGCATCATTATGAAAAACCCCAGCAGTGTGCTGGAAGTTCGAAAGTGTAAGGGAGCAGCAGTGAATGGAGTTGCCATTACTAGGGAGAAGGTGCTTGGGAAACTGAAAGGTCTGAAGGTAGCTAAGTCACCTAGACCAGGTGACCTGAGAGTTCAAAAAGAGGTAGCTGAAGAGATTGTAGAAACATTAGTAGTGATCTTTCAAGAATTGCTAGATTCACTAGATTCTGGCATGATTCCAGAGAAATGGAAAATTGCAAATATCGCTCCATACTTCAAGAAATCTGACCTCAGAGGTTGGGAAGATTTTGCAGTCGATTGTTAAGGATGTGGTTTTGGGGCACTTAGAGTCATAGAAAAGAACAGCACAGAAACAGGTCCTTCACCCATCTAGTCCATGCCAAACCATTTAAAGTGCCTACTCCCATCAACCTGCACCAGATGGTAGCCCTCCATAACACTGCAGTCTATGTATCTATTCAAACTTCTCTTAAATGTTGAAATCAAGCTCGCCTGCACCACTTGTGCCAGCAGCCTGTTCCACACACTGAGTGAAGAAGTTTCCTCTCATATTCCCCTTAAACTTTTCACCTTTCACCCTTCACCCATCAACTATGGTTATAATCCCATCCAGCCTCCATGGA
Organism: Mobula hypostoma; assembly: GCF_963921235.1. Lineage (NCBI taxonomy): Eukaryota > Metazoa > Chordata > Chondrichthyes > Myliobatiformes > Myliobatidae > Mobula > Mobula hypostoma. The sequence continues at coordinate 1,734,510 of NC_086125.1, forward strand.
AAAACCTGCTTGCATTTATCCGACATATACCCCTCATAATGCTGAACAGTATCAAATCTCTTCTATGTTCCAAGGAATAAGTCCTAACCTATTCAATCTTTCCTTATAACTGAGGTTCTCCAGACCTAGCAACATCCTTTTGAATTTTCTCTGCACTCTTTCAACCTTATTTACATTTTTCCTGCAAGTAGGTGAGGCCCAAAATGGAATATTGCACACAATACTCCAGATTAGGCCTCACCAACATCTTATACAACTTCAACATCACATCCCATCACCTGTACTCAATACATTGATTTATGAAGGCCAATATGCCAAAAGTTTTCTTTATGACCCAGTCTACCTGTGATGCCACTGTAGCCCCCTTGGCCAGCCTCAGGGTCGCTCAGCCCGCTGTCGTCTAGGGAAACAGCCCTCGGCCCCACCAAACTGGGTAATTAGTTTGTGTGGATGCTGTGTGATATACCCCACCCCGCCCAAATAACAGACAATACACCTGATACGATTAAATGAAGTACAGTTTATAGATATTTCTAGAACTATATAATTAATAGAGAATAAAATATAAAAGGAAAATAAAAGGCGCCACACTTATCAAAGTTCAATCTCTTCGTGCACAAACAGTTGAAGCTCGAGACCCTTTCTTCGCCTTGCGATCCCCTCAGACCACCTTGACCTGTTGCCTGGGACCAACAAAAGCGGTCGACCAGACGCTCCACACAAGTCCGTCTCTGTCTCCTCTCCTCGTCGAACACCCTGGACCTCGGACTGCTGCTCAGGGTCCGACCCCGTTAGCGAACTCACAGCACCTGGTCCATCCTCTGTGTCTCTCTCTCTCTCTCTCTTTCCTGCCTTCTCCCCAAAAACCTGCGCATCACAATATCTAACAGACACACAGAAAGCATAACATCTATCCCAATTGGTTGTAACATCCTCTTATCAGTAACATAATCCAAACAAAATGCTAGCGGGAGGACTTTCTCAGCAGTTAACATAAAGAAGCCATTTCAAAACAAAGAAGCCATTTCAATTAGACTACGCAGTAACATAAAAGAAGAAACCCCTTACACCACTTTCAATGAATTATGGACCTGTAGTCTGAGATCCTTTTGCTCTATAGCACTCCTCTATGCCCTACCATTCACTGTGTAAAGGCCTTCCCTTGTTGGTCCTACAGAAGTGCAACACCTCACACCTGTCTGCATTAAATTCCACCTACCATTTTTCAGCCCATTTTTTCAGCTGGTCCAGACCCCGCTCGAAGCCATGATAGCCTTCCTCACTGTCCACTACACACTGCAATCTTTGTATCATCTGCAAAGTTGCTGATCCAGTTAACTACATCATCATCCAGATCATTGATATAGATGGCAAACCACAACAGAGCCAGCACTGGTCCCTGTGGACCTCCACTAGTCACAGGCCTCCAATCAAAGAGGCAACCATGTACTCATGTACTACTATTCAGTGGCTTCTCCCACAAAGCCAATGTCTAATCCAATTTATCACTTCGTGTTGAACTGGGTCACCATCTTGACTGAACCTTCTTGTCTAACCCCCCAGGCAGGACCTTGTCAAATGCCTTGCTAAAGTCCATGTAGACAACATTCACTGCCTTGCCTTCATCCACTTTCCTGGTAACCTCCTTGAAAATCTCGATAAGTTTGGTTATACATTTGGAAACCCTTGATAATATAGGCCATAATTAGTACGGTTTCCTTAAGGCCAAATATTGTCTGACAAGTCTGTTGGAATTCATTGAAGAAATAACAGGCAGGTGTTACATGCTCAAGGAGACCTGTTTTTTTTTGTGAGAATGATGTAATGGTCTTTTGGAGGTCACCTGATGTGACTTTCCCGCCGATGTGAGGTCACGTGATGACATGTGCCCCGTGACTATATAAGGGTTGACTCAGGTGATGCAGTTAGTTTTTGAGTTTGTAGATTTCCAGGTAGAACGTGTTGTGCCTCCGTTTCTGTTGCGTGTTTGTTTTTTGTGACGCAGTTTCATTTTTAAAACGGAAGGTGCGTTCTCTTACAAGATATCGTTTTATTGGACTGGAAATTTGTGGCTGGAAGTGCCAATTTGTTCAATTCTGACATTTGAAGGAAGAGTGAAGAATTCATCGAAGGATCGAGAGAAGTCGGCATCGTTTGGCAATTTAATAAAGAATCGACCTTATTGAGTCTTCGTTGGAGAGAACCTGCATCGAGATAACTCTTGCAAAAGGGCAATGAGTTCATGCGAAAAGGTGCTCTCTCTCTAAAAGGAATCTAAGGTCAGTCGATTTAAACTGTTTATTTTCGGCATCGGGAATCCTGTGGACAGAAACAGCAGTAAAGTTGCGTCTGTGAAGGAATCCTTCTCCAGAGAAGTCTCTCTCAATTGAATGTGTAAATCTGTTGGATTTTCGAAGTTATCGCTTTAAGAACTATATCTGACTGTATCGCTTTAAGAACTGTTTTCGCATTTAACGCTTTAAGAACCGGAGCCGAGTGGAGTTGGTGAATAGCTGCGTACCTGTTAACCTCCGGTTAAAGTTTTCCTTTTTTTCTCCTTATCGTTTATACGTGTTTAATAAATGTTTGGCTGTTGTTATATAACCCATCTCGATTGATATTCATTGTTGCCTGTTACGTAACACAGGATAGACAATGAAGAATTGGTGGATGTTGTGTACTTTCATTTTCAGAAAACCTTTGACAAGGTGCCACATATGAGGCTGCTAAACAAGGTAAGAGTCCAGGGTATTACAGGAAATTTACGAGAATGGATAAAGTAATGGTTAATGGCAGGAAGCACAGAGTGTGAATAACAGGAGCTTTTTCTGTTTGGTTGCCTGTGACTAGTGATGTTCCACAGGAGTAAATGTTGGGACCAATTCTTTTCACATTATATGTCAATGATTTGGATGATGGAATTGATGGCCTTGTGACCAAGTTTGCAGATGATACAAAGATAGGTGGAGCAGCATGCTGTGTTGAGGAAGCAGAGAGGCTACAGAAGAACTTAAACAGATTAGGAGAATGGGTAAAGGAGTGGCAGATGGAATACAGTGTCAGGAAGTGTATCGTCATGCACCTTGGTAGAAGAAATAAAAGGATAGATTATTTTCTAAATGTAGAAAAAATTGATAAATCTGAGGTGCAAAGGGACTTGGGAGTCCTCATGCAGGATCGCTTAAAGATTAATTTGCAAGTTGAGTCAGTAGTAAGGAAGGCAGATGCGGTTAGCATTCATTTTGAGAGCACTAGGATATAAAAGTAAGGGTGTGATGTTGAGGCTTTATAAAGCACTGGTAAGGTCTCATTGGAGTATTGTGAGCAGTTTTGGGCCCCTTATCTAAAAAAGGATGTGCTGGCATAGGAGAGGATTCAAAGGATTTTCACAAGAATGATTCCGGAATTGGAAAGCTTATCATATGAGGAGGGTTTGATGGCTCTGGGCCTGTTCTCAATGGAATTCAGAAGAATAATAGGGGGATCTCATTGAAACCTATCAAATGTTGAAAGTCCTTGATAGAGTGGATGTGGAGAGAGTGTTCCCTGTAGTGGGTAGTCTGAGACCAAAGGACACAACCTCAGAATAGAGGAATGTCCTTTTAAAATGGAGTTGAGGTGGAATTTCTTTAGCCAGATAGTTGTTAAATCTGTGGAATTCTTTGCCACAGGCAGCTGTGGAGGCCAATTTTTTGCATATATTTAAAGCAGAGGTTGATAGATTCTTGATTAGTCAGGACATGAAGGGATACGGGAGAAAGCAGGAGACTGGAACTGAGAGGAAAAATGGATAAAGTGGTGGAGCAGACTCGATGGGCCAAATGGCCTACTTCTGCTCCTATATCTTATGGTGTTATGGTCTTATATGCCTGAAAACTCTCCTGTGGTCCTGTCTGTTATTAAGTTACACCAAGGCATAATGTATAGTGGTTAATCAATCCAGCTACATGTTCACGGTCAATGACAGGGCCCTGGGGAGTGCTGTGGAATGGAGGGAGCTGGAAGTAGAAGTACATAGTTCCCTGAATGTGGCATCAAGGGTAGACCGGGTGGTGAAGAAGGTGGTTGTTGAGCTGGCCTTCAGACAGGACATTGAGTGTAGGAGTCGGGATATTATGGTGCCATTGTATAGCACATTGGTGAGTTCTGGTTACCCTGTTATCACAAAAATGCCAGTAAGGTGGAAACAGATCAAATAAGATTTGCACTAATGTCTTACAAGCTAGAGAGCCTGAGTTACAATGAGAGGTTGAGCAGGCTAGGACTGTATTTGTTGGAGAATAGGAGGCTTATGTGTGATCTTATAGTGGTGTATAAAATCACGACGGACATGTAAGAACAAGGTATGACCAGGTTGGTGGAGGTCCTTAACAATGGATGCAGCCTTTTTGAGGCATCATTCCTTGAAGGCGTCTTGTATGCTACAAGGGCTAGGGCTCATAATGGAGCTTAGCTGGCATGGGCAATTTGGACGTAAGGCCCTGTATAAAACAATAGGACCATAAGACATCGGAGCAGAATGAGGCCATTCAGCCCCTCGAGTCTGCTCCACTATTCTGTCATGGTTGATTTATTGTCCCTTTCAAGCCCATTCTTCTGCCTTCACCCCATAACCTTTGACACCCTTACTAACCAAGAAGCTGTCAAACTCTATCTTAAAGGTACCCAAACATTTGGCCTCCACAGCTGTCTATGGCAATACTTCACCACCCTCTGGCAAAATAAATTCCTCTTTAGCTCTGTTCTAAAGGGACATCCTTGTAATCTGAGGCTGTGCCCACTGGTCCAAGACTTCCCAACTATAGGAAAGTCCACTCTATCTAAGCCTTTCAATATCCAATATGTTTTAATGAGATCCCACTCCCCATTCTTCTAAACTCCAATGAGCATAGGCCCAGAGCCATCAAATGCTCCTCTTACATTAACCCTTTCATTCCCAGGATTATCTCATGAACCTCTACTAGATCCTCTCCAATGCCAGCACAATGGGCAAAAAACAAAGCTATGAGGAAAACGATTTAGTTGTAGGGAAATTGTGCAAATTTTCAAACTTTACAGAGACAGCGCCAGAGATGAGAGCTGAACCTAGCTCCCAGAGCCTGTGAGGCTGCGGCTCGGTCTGCTGCTCCATTGTCCTGTCCTACAGAAACGAACTTTAAAACAGCTTATTCAGAGATCATTAATCTGACCTTCTGATTCATAAATGTCTTTCTTCAGTGAGAATTAAAAACCGACCAGAAATATGCATGAGTAACAGTTTCAGTACAGTATGAAAATGTCTGAGAAAAAGCATCTCAAAATGATTTTGAACACACACCAGACCTCATGGAGGGATCAGCAGTGGAAAGTGTGAGCAGTTTCAAGTGTGATGGGATCCTGAATTACTCCTATGAACTGTGCTCATTTACCCCTATTAACTGTGCTTTTGAAAAGAGAGAGAGTTATTTAACACCAACAACTTGTTTGTAAGAGAGAGCGAGACGAAGACTAACTGTTGGACTGTCACTTTAAGGCACTGGAAGTAGCTTTTGGATTTCTGCTGAGTTGGAGATAGCACTGAGCAGCTCGTAAGTTGCTATGGTGACCGAAGGCAGTGTTATCTGATGGACACTCGATGTCATGATTTTTCGACAGGGTGTTGATACTTTTCAAGGACAGTCGCCTGCTTGTGCATTTCTTACGCAGAGAGAGGAGGGAGGAGATATTTGAATGACAGCTGGTATCCAGTACGGTGAGATAAATAGGAGGTCAGATGATAGACCTCAGACACATGTTTTGGACACTGAATGAGCATTTTTGTGCCCGCAGAAAGAGTGGGTTTTCGAGGATCGATCAGTCACTCTTGCAGTGAAAAGAGGAAAGGGGTTGACTGGTGGGGGGTTGTCCATGTGTCCACCCCGCCTGGGGGATAGCTCCAACACAGAAAACCATTCCCCTTTGTTAAAGTCACTTTTAAAGGATTTCGAAGGACAACGAGAAGATTGACGGCGTCAGCTCACCTAAAGACTCAAATCTCTCTCTCTCTCTCTCTCTCTCTCCATCACTATTCAACTCAATACCACGAACTGAACTGAACTTTACTCATCATCGTTAGACTGTATCTTTTTACCCCTAGACTTAAAGAAGCTTGGTTTTTCACATATATTTCCACACTTACTGATTTACTTACTTATATATATAATCATTGCTAACCTGTTTGATTTATCTACATTTATATTGCTGTATTGCGTAGTTACAAATAAATATTATTAGTTAACAGCAATACTAGACTCCAAAGTGTTTTCTATTTCTGCTGGTTCTTTATTCCCATCACGGGATATGTGACACAAGTTCCCGGATGTCAGCATCTCTGAGGACCTATCCTGGGTGTAACATCTCAGTGTAGTTACAAAGAAGGCACAACAGCAGCTATATTTCATTAGGAGTTTGAGGAAATTTGGCATGTCCCCAAAGACGCTTGCAAATTTCTACAGGTTTACCGTGGAGAGCATTCTTACTGGTTGCGTCACTGTCTGGCACAGAGGGGCCACAGCATAGGATCGGAAAAAGCTGCAGAAAGTTGTAAGCACAGCTAGTTTCATCATGGCTGCTGGCCTGCCCAACATCAAGGACACCTTCAAAAAGCTTTGCTTCAAGAAGCTGGCATCCATCATTACTGACCCCTGTCATCCAAGATATACCCTCTTATCATTGCTACCATCTGGGAGGAGGTACAGGAGCCTGAAGACACACACTCAATTCTTTGGAATTCTTTGAGGAGGTTACAGGTAGGATAGATAAAGGGGATGCAGTGGATGTTGTATATTTGGGCTTTCAGAAGGCCTTTGACAAGATCCCACACATAAGGCTGCGTACCAAGTCAAGAGCCGTGGTATTACAGGAAGGTTACTAACATGGTTAGAGCATTGACTGATTAGAAGGAGGCATCGAGTTGAAATAAAAAGATCCTTGTCTGTGACTAGTGGTGTTCCGTAGGGGTCGGTGTTGGGACCACTTCTTTTTATGCTGTATATAAATGATTTAGATGGCTTTGTTGCCAAGTTTGCGGATGATACAAAGATTGGTGGAGGGGCAGGTAGTGTTGAAGAAACAGGTAGGATACAGAAGGACTTAGGCAGATTAGGAACTTGAGCAAGAAAGTGGCAAATGAAATATAATGTTGGAAAACGCATGGCCATGCACTTTGGTAGTAGAAGTAAATGAGCAGACTATTTTCTAAATGGAGAAAAAATTCAAAAATCTGAGATGCAAAGGGACTTGGGAGTCCTTGCGCAGAACACCCTGAAAATTAACTTGCAGGTTGAGTCAGTGGTGAGGAAGGCAAATGCAATGTTAGCATTCATTTCAAGAGGTATAGAATACAAGAGCAGGGATGTGATGCTGAGGCTTTATAAGGCACAGGTGAGGCCTCACCTTGAGTATTGTGAACAGTTTTGGGCTCCTCATCTTAGCTGTGCTGGCATTGGAGAGGGTCCAGAGGAGGTTCACAATGATGATTCCAGGAATGAAGGGGTTGTCATACGAGGAACATTTGATTGCTCTGGGTCTGTACTCGCTGGAATTCAGAAGGATGAGGGGGGATCTCATTGAAACCTTTCGAATGTTGAAAGGCCTAGACAGAGTAGATGTGGAAAGGATGTTTCCCATGGTGGGAAAGTCTGGGACAAGAGGGCACAGCCTCAGGATAGAGGGGCGTCCGTTCAAAGCAGAAATGCAGAGAAATTTCTTTAGCTAAGGGGTGGTGAATTTATTAATCAGTTAATAACTCATCAGGAGTGATTGATAAATTCGTGGCCTAAGGTAGAAGGAGATGAGTTATTAACTTCAAACATTCTGCACAATCACTCAGAGTTGACGTGCATGTGAATGTAATGAGAAATGTATAACTCATCCCCTTCTACCTTAGGCCACAAACTTATCAATCACTCATCTGTGGACACCTTCTGGAGGTTCAAGATCCGTATGCTGCACCACCGCTGGACTGTGTGTGTAGGAGGGGACTATGATGAAAAATAAATGTGCTATGTTTTCTAAAATCGACTCCTTCTACGTTAGGCCACAAACTTATCAATCACCCCTCGTACAATGCATTCCTTTGAACAAAAGGAAAATAAACGATGTAAGAAACAATGGAAGAACCCGGCAGGTCAGGCAGTATTTACAGAAATGAGTAGGTAGTTGACTTTTCAGGCCAACACCCTTCTTCTGGACTGACAAGAAAGGGGGGGGGGGCGATGCCTGAATATAGAGATGTGGGAGGGGAAGGAGGCTAGTTGGAAGGTGATAGGTGAATCCGGGTGGAGGTGAAAGGTCAAGAGCTGGTGAAGAAGGAATTTGACAGGAGAGGACAGTGGACCACAGGAGAAAGGGAAGCCATGCTACCCATTAGCACTTGTTGCTCAGAGGGTAAAGAGTTATTCAGTTTGAAGTGATTCCCTGTTCAATGTATTTAGAGAAGAGCTTGTTGTGAAGATGACCTGGAGATTTGTTACTATAACAATCTCACCGGAGGTTTACCATTCTGGACAGAGCCTGCTGATACCTGTTGCTACGTTCCAGAAGCCTGCTGAAATCCCATTCTGATTCTGGTTCCGTCGCTATGCTCCTCACTGCCTGCAACACTTGGTTTTGTGTGGCTCCCTCACTGTTGCCCCAACATCGCAGGCCATCTGTCTCTGAGTTTGATGTTTGACTGAGGCCTGGGGCACAAAACCTCCATTTAATTGGCTCTGCGCATTGGCAAGGCTCAGGAGAGTACACAGCCTGCATTCACAGAGTAACGTTTACATCTGGTAGAGACACACGTCCTGTATCCCAGCTGCCACATCTTGACTATCAGTGTCTTCAACATTCACAAACAAACTGACAAAAACATTTGTTCAAATATTTAAAAAGATATTTGCACTTTAAAGCTCCTGAAACGAATACAGACAGAAAATCAAACTTGAAGTATTTAAATTAGTTTAATTAGATAAAAAGAAAAGTTTGCCTTTCTCCCAGAATTTAAGTTCTCCCCTACTTTAGTGATCTACTGGGAGCACAAAACAACACAGCGCAGGGACAGACCATTTGGCCTATGTTGACTGTGCCAACAGGATGCCAAATTAGCTCACAGTTTACTGGAATATCCACAGGAATATGTTGATCCTGAATTCTAACCAGCTGGCCTTTAAATGATTCCCAGGTATCCAACAAGGATTTATTCAGTAACATCACTCCCAATCTACTCTTCCTCATTCCTACCTCAAACTGTTGTTATTAGCCTTCCCACAATTTTACAATTTTCCCAAAGTCCAGTCCTATCCATAATTATTTTAAAACTTACGAAGTTATAAGAGTTGTTCCCAAAAAGTTGTCCCACTCACATCAAATCAGCCAGGTTTAGCTGTCCACATAAGGTCAGTTATCGTCTCTTCACCAGATGGATCTTCTGCGTGCTGTTTCAAAAAAATTTCATAGGTGTACCTAACAAATTCTGCCTCATTTAAGCCTCTAAATAAATCCCAGTCAATATTGGGTGATCAAATGTAACCTCTGCAACAACTCTGTTGTTTTTACATCTTGCCACAATTTGCCGACACATCAGCTCCTCTATTTGCCACTCAGTGTTGAGAAGCCTAGAGTATAACCCCATCATAGTGATTGCAACTTTCTTATTCCTGGGCTGTGCCCATATTACCTCCCTGCACGAGTTCTCCAATCTGTCCTCTCTCAGTGTTGCTGTGGCATTCTCCCTGATCAGTAGTGCAGCTCCTCACATCCCTCTGGATCTCATCGGAAACCATTTAAACTCCAGAGCACTCAGCTGGCAGTCCTGTACTTCTCTCAACCAAGTCTCTGTAAAGGGCGCAGTTTCATGCACTAATCCAGGCTCTAACTGTAGTACTCCTTGTTTTGAAATAAATACGCATCAGCTTATCAGCCCCACTGCGTCCATCAACCTGGCCCTACCTGTCCATCCTCTCACCTAGCGTCACAATCAGAATCCGGTTTAACATCACTGGCGTATGTTGTGAATTTGTTGCTATGTGGCAGCAGTACATTGCAAAGCATAATTAAAATAGTGAATTGCGATAAGTATATATCAATTAAATAGTTAAACTAAATAAGTAGTGAGAAAGAAGTAGAGAACTTGTGTTCAACATCCATTCGGTAATTGGACAGCAGAGGAGGAGAATCTGTTGCTGAATCACTGAGTGTGTGTCTTCAGGCTTCCGCTCCTCTTACCGGACGGTAGCAATGAGAACAAGGTATGACCTAGTTGATGGGGGTCCTTGGCGATAGATGCCACCTTTTTGAGACATCATTCCTTGAAGATGTCCTGGATGCTACGGAGGTGTGCCCATGATGGAGCTGACTGAGTTCACAACTTCCTGCTGCCTATGTGATCTTGTGCAGTGCCCTCCCCCCACACCAGACGGTGATATAGCCAGTTAGAATGCTCTCCATGGTACATCTGTAGAAGCTTGTGAGAGTCTTTGGTGACATACCAAATCTCCGCAAACTGCTAATGAAATATGCCCACTGGTGTGCCTTCTTTGTAACCGCGTCAACATGTTGGGTTCAGGATACGTCCTCAGATATATCGACGCCCAGGAACTTAAAACTGCTCAGTCTTTCCAGTTCTGATCCCTCTGAGGATTGGTTCTTACCCTTTCTGAAGTCCACAATTAGCTTTTCGATCTTACTGGCGTTGAGAGCAAGGTTATTGCTGCCACACTACCCAACTGATATATCTCACTCCTGTATGCCCTCTTGTCACCATCTGTAATTCTGCCAGCGATAGTTGTATGGTCAGCAAATCTATAGATGCCATTTGTAAAGGCACAATGTCATGGGTGTAGAGAGAGTCGATCAGTGGGCTAAGCACACATCCCCGAGGGGCAGAAGTGCTGATTGTCAGCGAGGTGGAGATGTTATCTCCAATCCGCACGGACTCTGGTCTTCTGCTGAGGAAGGCGAGGATCCAGGGAGCTGCAGCGGCTCAGATTTTGGAGCTTTTTGATTAGACCCGTAGGACTGATTGTGTTAAACACTGAGCTGTAGTCAATAAACGCCGGCCTTTGTATTAGTATTGTCTACCTTCCCCTCAACCGCTCCGCTTGATAACCTGTTACCTAGTTACAATTCCTTCCACCCACTACCATCATGAGTAATACTAATAAACTTCCCTGCAAGGATATCATTTTAGTTTATCTCCCTCTGTGTTTTATTGGGTAAGATTGGGTAGTCTAAGAGCAGGGAATTCTGTGCTGCCTCTGCAGTCCTGCTACATTTAGCAAAGAGTCCCCATTTGCCACTCATCTGACAGCTGGAGATATGATAGATGGCACAGATTACCTAAACTCAGACAGCAGGAGGTAGTGTGAGGCCAGGAGTTCATCTTAACCTGCTAAACGACTATTAGTGACCAAGTCTTATAACCGCGGGAACAGTGGGTGAAAGTCACCCTTAAGCCTGAGTGTTTCGAGCTTTCTGCCTGATGGGAAGGGAGAGAAGAAGAATGTCCAGAGTGGAAGGAGTCTTTGATCATGCAGACTGCTTTACCAAGACAATGAGACATGGAGGGAACCTAGGAGAATGAATCATTCATTAAATGAATCTCTTTCTTAGAGAACATTTGTCAGGACTGTGGAAATTGGCTTTATTAGTTGCTGAATGCAGATAAAGTAACAGAGCATTGAGAGCTCCATCAACTTAATAACATGAGCAATTTCACTCAGTAGTCACCAGAGCCATGTCCAATGTCTGTGCTGAATCTCTATAAAAGGTCTCTTGCCTATTTACATAAAAGACAGGGAGTGAAGGTAAAAAAGGCCAACATGCAAACTCAACGCTTGGCACAAACATGTAGCTTGAAGCAATTTAATTCCAATTATAAATAATTGCAACAATGCTTCATGACTTAGAAGCCTCCCTAATAAGCTATTAAACAAGAGAAAGTTCACGCTGCTATTATTAATAGTGGTCTGCTGATCACTCCCCTGTAAAACAACCATCTTCCAATTTAGCCCCTTCCCTGTTGCAAACCTAGTGCCCATAAATCTGAGACTATAAGCCAGATATCAGAGAGAAGGAATAATAACATATCCTAATGAACTCATACCATTGTGGGTATCAATATGTTTTCTTTATTCATTTCTTCAGATTGATATATACTGCAGATCACATATCCATAGTTATCCAGCACTGTTACAGGTACTTTGTCCCAATTCATCCATGCTGACCAAAATCTAAGCTCATCCAATTTGCCTAAATTAGCCTATTTCCATCCAAACCTTTTCCATCCATGCACCCATCCAAATGTGTTTCTTAATATTGTAATGAACAAGCTTTTGCAATTTCATCCAGCAGCTCATTCCATTTACACACCTCCCTCTGTGTGTAAACCTTCCGACAGCTCATTCCATTTACACACCTACCTCTGTGTGTAAACCCGACAGCTCGTTCCATTTACACACCTCCCTCTGTGTGGAAATAGGGATAGGGGAAGGGAGGGGGAGGGAATTACCGGAAGTTTGAGAACTCTATGTATATACCAAGGGGCTGGAGAGGTAGTCTCCAGCCCCTTGGTATGAACATAGAATTCTCCAACTTCCGGTAATTCTCTCCCCCCATCCCACTTTCACTCTGCCCCCTCCCCCAGCTGCCTACTACCTCCCTCATGGTTCCGCCTCCTTCTACTACCCATTGTGTTTTCCTCTATTCCTTCTTCACCTTTCCTGCCTATCACCTCCCTGCTTCCCCTCCCCCAACAATTTATCTTTCCCCTTACTGGTTTTTCACCTGGAACCTACCAGCCTTCTCTTTCCCACCCTCCCCCCCCCCTTCTTTATAGGGCCTCTGCCCCCTCCCTCTTCAGTCCTGACGAAGGGTTCCGGCCTGAAACGTTGACTGATCGTTTCCACAGATGCTGCCCGACCTGCTGAGTTCCTCCAGCGTGTTGTGAGTGTTTCTTGGACACCGCTCCATTCTGCCCCCTGGTGGAGCACACTGGCTCTGACGCCTCTCTCCTGACTACTGTAAACAGGACACTGTGGCTGAGGCCCAGTCTTTGCACATACAAGATAGCAAGCACGTATGGGATATCAGTAAAAATACAACCGCACAAAAGTCCATGCTGCCGACATCTGTAGTCACCCACAATACAGCTTGTCTTCTTCCAAGTGAACACTGGGCGGGGTGTGGTGGGGGCAGCCTGGACGCCTTACCACTCCACACTTGGTGAAGCGCACCAGCTCTGATGCCTCTCACCTGTAAACAGGTGACACCATAGCCTGAGGCCTAGTTCTTGCTATGACCGTGGATACGTAGCTCTCCGACCTTGCGCCCCTGCTTTCAGCCAATAAATCAGTGAATCAAACTTGCAGTGTACCAGATTAACGATGTCTAAAAGGGTCTTGTGATCACAAGGAAAGTGACCAAGATGATCACTCGCTGTTAGACTGTACGCCTCTTTCAACTCAAGCAGCAGCATCATGTGCAGCTCCCTCAGTATCAGTGTTAGCGAACAACTCTAATGGGGTAGGCCTACAGTACTTTATGTTCTTAATGTAGAGAAGGATCTTGTGATGATCAAAAAAATGGTTAAAAAGGACAGTAGCACCTTGGTTGACCCTGCAGAGGTTGCTGCAATCAAATGTGCCACCATCTTACTGGAACTTTGATCTATACCGCTGTGAATCAGTGGCAGAGTCAGTGGAAGGCTGTGGATGGGCTGCCTGGCAAACGAGCTGCTAGATTTGGTTTGGTGTGCAGTCACGAAGGCTGTTGGATGTTCATGTGAAAACACTTTTTCATATTTCCATATTCTGTAGACATTCAGCCCGTCAAATTACGCTAACTCAGAGAAATTCCGTCAATCCCATTCCCTGCAAAGTCACAGGGAGAAGGGGAAACTACACACAGACAGCAATGAAAGTGGAGAGTGCACCTGGATCACTGGAAGATGATTCCCCTCCCTTCCAGAATCAGGTCTATGCACCACAAAAGAGCAGGAGTAGCTCAGCGTAAAGTCACAGGGAGAAGGGGAAACTCCGCCCAGACAGCAATGGAGGCAGATCACTGGAGGACGTTGCCCCCTCCCTTCCAGAAACACGGCTACGTACCACAAGAGAGCAGGAGTAACTCAGCGGGTCAGGCATCCTCTGTGGAAGGAAATGCAAAGCTGACTGCTGTGTTCATCGTGAAATGTCAACTGTCCAGCACACTCCATAGATCCTGCCTGACGTGCTGAGTTCTTCCAGCTTTTTGTGTGTTACTCGAGGTTCTAACATCTGCAGCCCCTTGTGTCTCCACTGTCCCCGGTATTTATGTCTGTTTGTACATATCCAGGTTTCATTCAAAATAATGAATGTTCCTGCCTATGACTCCACATTGGCAGTACCTGAGATCAGGACCTTACCTGGGTACCCGAAGCTGGGAATTAGCAGCACTTACCCCACAATTGTTCCTTCAAAGTGATGAGAATTTTCTTGATGAACGAGTGGACAAAAACAGCTCAGGTTTGATGTGGATAGTCAGAAACGAAAGGACAAAGTACATAACTCTAAAAGTTGAACAAGCTGCAAATGTTTAACTGTTGATGAAGTTGAAGTTATAACACCATCCATAGAATATCTGTGTTGTGTGCTTCTGTGGCCTCTTGCATTTGGCAGAGAACATTTCTGTTCACCAGGGAGGTCTCGAATTAATTTCGATAAATTGCATCTTATCACGCACTCAACCACCTAATTATGTTATTTTGGAACTAATTGGATTGGGGATTATTTTATTTGAGCATTGATTACTGCCTGGAGAATAACACTCCAGCCCTGACAGTTGAGAGGAATTGACTCAGCTCAATACATCACAGGAACATCGCTCCCTACCGGTGATAATATGTTCACGAGGCGCAGCCTCGAGGAGGCAACATCTATCATCAAAGACCCCCACCATTGGGCCATGCCATCTCCTCGCAGCTTCTCCTTGGAGGTATAGAGGCTTGAGGTCTCACACTGCCTGGTTCACAAGCATGTACTTTTCTTCAACCACTTGGCTCTTAAACCAAGCAGGATAACACTAATCTCACTAGTATTGCAACATTATGACTGTTTTGACCAATTTGTACTACAATAGACCTATTTTGTTCAAATTATGTTCTTTCTTGTGCAACTTAAGTGGAAGGCTGTGGATGGGCTGCCTGGCAAACAGGCTGCTAGACGTTTACGTTTTTCTTTTCAGTTCTGCTTATCTGATGCTTTGTGCCTGCTACATTGCTGAAAATAAGCTTTTCGTTGTACCTGTACACAACAATGTAACCACTCGAGTTGAGTATGAAGTTGCCCGAAGAGTTGTCCATTGGTTGCTCCTCAAGTGGCAGTGGAGGCCAATCTAGATTCCAAATACTCTGGTGCAGAGTGGGTAAGAGTAAGTGGTAGCTGTGGTCAGTGGTTGGGTCATTTGGTAGTTCATAACATAAGAGCGTAAGAAATAGGAGCAGGAGTAGGCCATCCGGCCCATCGAGCCTGCCCCGCCATTCAATAAGATCATGGCTGATCTGTCCATAAAGTCAGCTCCATCTACCTGCCTTTTCCCCATAACCCTTAATTCCCCTACTATGTAAAAACCTATCTAACTGTATCTTAAATATACTTAGTGAGGAAGCCTCAACTGCTTCCCTGGGTAGAGAATTCCACAGATTCACCACTCTCTGGGAAAAACAGTTTCTCCTCAGCTCCATCCTAAATCTTCTCCCCTGAATCTTGAGGCAATGTCCCCTAGTTCTAGTCTCACCTACCAATGGAAACAACTTTCCCACTTCTATTTTATCTATCCCTTTCAAAATTCTGTATGGTTCTATAAGATCCCCTCTCATTCTTCTGAACTCCAGAGAGTATAGTCCTAGGTGACTCAATCACCCCTCATAGGTTAACCCCTTCATCCCTCGAATTATCCTGTCAAACCTCCTCTGCACTGCCTCCAAAGCCAGTATATCTTTCCTCAAGTATGGAGACCAGAACTTGTTCTCTGCTGCACGGCGAGATCGTTCTCATGTAGCGCAGCTCCCTCTTGAACAGATTTCCTCCAGGTTCATTTATAGAGTGCAATGTCTGTTAGATGTGATGTTGAATTCCTTCAGGCTGATTTTGATGTTATCTTTGAAGTGTTTCCTTTGCCCACCAAGAGCTCACTGATCTTCCTTCAATCTGTTTGGGGAGACGTGAATACTCGTTAGCCTATTGCTAATTATCCATCCCCTTCGGCCTATTCCTGATTTCCTGGCATCGGAAACTAAACTGAAGTGACTGATGGATTTAGATCATTGGTCAGTAAATAACACAAACACTTTAATTACAATTGCACAGTAGCCTACCGATCAAGATGTGTTCAATAGAATCAGCATAGATGGGTCCTTGATGGTTGTCATGGACACAGTGAGCTGAAATGTCTGTCTCTGTGCAGCATGGCCCAGTCTTTGATTTCCCCTGGCACAGAGTTCTGGAACAAAGAGTCAGCAGCTCAGAACAAAGACGAATAATTTCAGAGATTTCTTTACTCAAATGGTGGTGAATCTTCGAAAGCTCAGTCCTTGAGTTCATTCCAAATAGAGATTTCTGGACTTCCAGGAAATCAAGTTAGAAAGACCAGTCATGACCTTACTGACCTTAGGACCATGTCTCTACTTCACTGGGAGTTTGAGAAGGTTCAGTATGAAATGGCATAACTCTCACAAATTTCTACAGATGTACTTGGAGATCATTCTGATGGGTTGTATCACATCCTGGTATGGAGGTTCCGATGCAGAGGGTCACAAGAGGGTGCAGCGGGTTATCAATTCAGACAGCTCGAACATGATCACAACGCTCCCCACTATTGAGGTCAGCTTCGAGAGACACTGCCTCAAACAGGCGGCATCTCTCGTTAAGGACACTCACCATCCGGGCATGCCCTCTTCTCATCACTACCATCAGGGAGGAGACAGAGGACTCACATGCAGTGATTCAGGAACAATTTCTGCCCATCACACATCAAATATCTGAACAGACCATAAATCTATAACATTAGCTCATCGTTCCTTTTCCTGTACTATTTGCGATTATAATTGAGATTTATAGTAACGTTCTGTCTTTACACTCAGATCTCACCTGGGGCTTCAAGTAGCTGTTTGCATGTGACAGCGGCCACACTCCTGTACACCGCTTCAACCAGCAGGCTAAAACGAGTGAGGGTAGCCTCATACCCCATTGAGACAGGGTCATACCTGCCCAAGCATGCAGGGTCATCTCTGGCAGACGTGGTGGATGAGATCTACAGTGAGATCCAATGGTCAAGAAGGCGGTTCTGCAATGCTCCATGGAGAGCAAAGGGCGTAATGAGGTACAGAAGTCATGGTGATCCACTGCAACTGAGGAAGTCCCCAGCTGTTCATCCCACTGGACTCAGACTTCTGAGGTCAAAAGAGTGGAACTGCTCCTGTGCAATGGTTTTTCCACTTTAAAAACTCTCTCAAACAGGTTTCCATAAGATTCTAACACTGTGAGATATAGGAGCAGAATTAGGCCATTTGGCTCATCGAGTCTGCTCCACCATTTCATCCTCTCAGCCCTAATCTCCTGCCTTCTTCCTGTATCCCTTCATGCCCTGACCAATCAAGAAAGAATCAACCTCTGCCCCAAGTATGCATGAAGACTTGGCCTCCACAGCTGCCTCTGGCAACAAATCCCACAGATTCACCGCTCTCTGGCTAAAGAAATTCCTCCTCATCTCCGTTCTAAAAGGACACCCCTCTATTCTGAGGCTGTGTCCTCTGGGTTTAGACTATCCCACCATAGGAAACATCATCTCCACATCCACTAAATCAAGGCCTTTCACCTTTTGATAGGTTTCAATTAGATCATCCCTCATTCTTATAAATTCCAGTGAATACAGGCCAGAGCCATTAAATGCTCTTTATAGGGCATGCTGTTTAATCTTGGAATTATTTTCATGAACCTGCATTGAATCCTCTCCACTTTCTAAGTTAAGGGGCCCAAAACTGCTCACAATACTCAAAGTGAGACCTCACCAGTGCTTTATAAAGTCTCAAAATTTCCTGTCATTGTCAGACACGACGGACAACCACCAAGTTTTTGTACTGTACTGCTGTTGCAAAACAACGAATTTCACATCCTATATGTCAGTGATAATAAAGCTGATTGTGAGTGTCAGAGTAGTCTGGCTGGGCTTCAGAACCTTGTGTTATTACACCACTTCGAGACACTCATCTACTCTTGCGAGTTTTCGTTTGAACACTCTTTGGTTTGCGATTGGTGATGTGTGGTCAGTCAGCAAATCATAAATGCAAGAATATTCTGTCCTTACCAAGTTCAAACTGCCTTAACAGGGAAAGAGTTCCTCTGGTTCTTACCCACCACCCCATGAGTCTCTGCATTCAACATATCATTCTCCACAACTTCCGCCATCTTCAACTCATCTTGACCTCCCATTCTCCACTCTCCATGCAACAAGGACCACTCTCGCTGTGATTCCCCTGTCATCCTACCCACTAATTCCCCCTCCCCGTCACTTAATGTTGCAAGCAGAAGTGCTATACTTGCTCATACACCTCCTCCCTCACCTCCATTCAGAGCCTCAAACGGTCCTTCCAGTTGAGGCAACACTTCACCTGCAAGTCCGTCTGGGTCATCTACTGTATCCCGATGTGGCCTCCTCTACATCAGTGAGACCCAAAGTAGATTGGGGCACGCTTTGTCCAGCACCTTCGCTCCATCTGCAGCAAGCAGCATTTCCTGGTGGCCAGCCACTTTAATTCCGATCCCCACTCCCATGCTGACGTGCCAGTTCATGACGTCCTCTACTGCAACAATGTGGCCACTCTCAGGTTGGACGGGCAACGCCTGATATTCTATCTGAGTAACCTCCAACCTAATGGCATGAACTTCACTTTCTCTCATTTCTGACAATTCTCACCCTCCCCCTTCCCTCTACATCACAGACCTATCCCTCTTGCCCAAGGCCAGTACATCACAGACCTATCCCACTTGCCCAAGGCCAGTATATCACAGACCTATCCCTCTTGCCCAAGGCCAGTATATCACAGACCTATCCTACTTGCCCAAGGCCAGTATATCACAGACCTATCCCTCTTGCCCAAGGCCAGTATATCACAGACCTATCCCACTTGCCCAAGGCCAGTATATCACAGACCTATCCCACTTGCCCAAGGCCAGTATATCACAGACCTATCCCACTTGCCCAAGGCCAGCATATCACAGACCTATCCCATTTGCCCAAGGCCAGTATATCACAGACCTATCCCACTTGCCCAAGGCCAGTATATCACAGACCTATCCCACATGCCCAAGGCCAGCATATCACAGACCTATCCCACTTGCCCAAGGCTAGTACATCACAGACCTATCCCACTTGCCCAAGGCCAGTACATCACAGACCTATCCCTCTTACCCAAGGCCAGTACATCACAGACCTATCCCACTTGCCCAAGGCCAGTACATCACAGACCTATCCCACTTGCCCAAGGCCAGTACATCACAGACCTAT
The DNA here is from genome assembly GCF_963921235.1 of Mobula hypostoma. Classification (NCBI taxonomy): domain Eukaryota; kingdom Metazoa; phylum Chordata; class Chondrichthyes; order Myliobatiformes; family Myliobatidae; genus Mobula; species Mobula hypostoma. Next base: position 1,754,052 of record NC_086125.1, read on the forward strand.
CCCACTTGCCCAAGGCCAGTATATCACAGACCTATCCCACTTGCCCAAGGCCAGCATATCACAGACCTATCCCATTTGCCCAAGGCCAGTATATCACAGACCTATCCCACTTGCCCAAGGCCAGTATATCACAGACCTATCCCACATGCCCAAGGCCAGCATATCACAGACCTATCCCACTTGCCCAAGGCCAGTACATCACAGACCTATCCCACTTGCCCAAGGCCAGTACATCACAGACCTATCCCTCTTACCCAAGGCCAGTACATCACAGACCTATCCCACTTGCCCAAGGCCAGTACATCACAGACCTATCCCACTTGCCCAAGGCCAGTACATCACAGACCTATCCCACTTGCCCAAGGCCAGTATATCACAGACCTATCCCACTTCCCCAAGGCCAGTATATCACAGACCTATCCCTCTTGCCCAAGGCCAGTATATCACAGACCTATCCCACTTCCCCAAGGCCAGTACATCACAGACCTATCCCACTTCCCCAAGGCCAGTACATCACAGACCTATCCCACTTCCCCAAGGCCAGTGCATCACAGACCTATCCCACTTGCCCAAGGCCAGTATATCACAGACCTATCCCACTTGCCCAAGGCCAGTATATCATAGACCTACCCCACTTGCCCAAGGCCTGTATATCACAGAACTCCCCCACTCGCCTAAGACCCATACATCGCAGAAGAGTCCATTCAACCAATCCAGTCTGTACTGTGGCCCATCCTCTCTCCCCATTTCCATGTCTCATTCTATAGCTCTGCTATTGCTTTGACACATTCTTCATTGAAAATTGCAATTGAATCTGCTTTGACTACGCTTTCAGGTAGCATTTCCCAGATCAGAACAACCCACACTGTACACAACACAGCTCTTTAGGCAATTATCTTAAATCAATGACTTCTGCAGTGAAAGCAATTTCTCTTTCTACATAATCCATCAAAACTGGTTTAAAATGATTATTAAAAGATCCTCTGTCAAATTCCATTGTACTCTTTTCCTGAGACATAGCGACAGAACCAACAGGAGCGAGAAGAGAAATTCCGGCACTTCAAGCCCATTCCACCTCTTGCTGGAACTAAATATAACATTGTCCATACCCTGCCACTGACCAATTTACTGGTGGAGACCTCCCATCGAAGTGCCAGTGACTTCCTTTTTGACCTTGCCAGATCAACCTGTTGGTTGGCTTTGCTATTTTTTCCTCATGCTAGGATGCCTGTGGTTTCCTTTTAATTGCAGAGACTGCTCTACAGTGTCAAATACAAACAGAAATAGGCCACAGCCCCTCAAACCCTGTCTCTGGTTAATTCCATACATCTGTTCAGCCTGGTTCTTCACCAATCGCAAGTGGTTTGCTGGCTTTTGCCTACAATGGGCGACACCTTTGCAATCGGTGCTGGCTGCACATCAGTAAGGGCCATGTACTGGCCCAGTTCCTGTAACAGCAGTGCTATGGAGAGTTTGAGATCTGTCTGGGCAACCTTAAGGTAACTGTGTTCATGAGATTAGACGACATACCAGAAAAAAAAGCTGCTTGAGACTAAATACTTGCATTCATAAAGCACTTCATCTTGCTGACATGAATATTTCAAAGGATGAAATATTTTTGGAAAGAAATGGATTGTAGAGAAAACAAAAATGGATTAATTAGTACCAGGGTGTAGTGTGTCATTGGAGATGGATTGTGGTGGTTCTGTGGGATGCTGGTGATCACTCATAGTGAACCTGAGCAGCCAGCTTGAGCCACTCAGTTTTCCAGCCACACCCCACAATCCACAGAATGTCCTGGTATACATTCCAGGCTTTATTGAGGCTGAAGGTTGGTGGTGCTATAAAGGTTTGGGAGCAGAGGATGAGGATATGACTTTGGATCCCCAGATGGTGTTTGGGTTGGAGGCTATGGGGAGGAGTGCTAACACTGGATGTTTTGTCTGAGGGGGTTGCAGGGTTTACGTTTCTGACCTGTTAGGGGTGAGGTTTAGCTGGCTGGAGATCAGTGGTTTTTGGGCCATTGTTAGGATTGTTTGAATAGCATCCAGGGGCTCAGTGCATTCAGGGATCCATGATACCTGGGGCAAGAGAGGAGACCAAAACTCCATTAACACCTGAACCACCTCCTCATCCCACCCACACACCAACTCCCAAACCTTCCTCCGTTAATGAAATAGTATTTTAGCAATAGAGGGAAGAACAAGGAGAAATGCTTGTGATTGGAGGAATGGCAGGAGTAACTGAATGATACAAAAAAACAGAGTAATTCTTTCAGTAAGAATCTTTCACTAATTCTCACCTGAAGGTTAAATTCCCAGCCCTGCTGTGCATTCTAAGCTTCTACCAAAGGTTAACACTTGAATTGTGTCATTAGTCATCTGAAACCCTTCCTGCACTGTTATTAAATTAATGATACAGAAGAATGTGTTAGACTCCCTCACTCACCCAGTGGTAGCTGAGTTCAAGCTCCACAGTGCTTGTAATGATTGGGAGTGACAGAAGTTTATGGCTTCTCCACTGAATAAAGAGCAATTTGGATTCTGCAGCTTGTGATGATGTCTTCGATATGTTTACTTGTGGAGGTGCAATAAACACAGGCCTAATGTGGGGTTTGCAATAAAACAGGCCTAACGTGAGGTTAGCAATGAAACAGGCCTAATGTGGGGTTTGCAATAAATATCAGTCTAACATGGGGTTTGCAATAAAACAGATCTAACATTGGGCTTGCAATAAACACACACCTAATCTGGAGTTTGCAACAAAACATGCCTGATGGGGGTTTGCAAAAAATACAGGCCTAACGTAGGATTTGCAATGAAACAGACTTAATGTTGAGATTGCAATAAACACAGGCCAAAAATGGGGTTTGCAAACAACACAAATCTAACGTAAGTTTTGCAATAAATCATGGGCCTAATATGGGGTTTGCAATAAAAAAACAGGTGTAATGGGGGGGGGGTTGCAATAAAACAGGCCTAACATGGGGTGTATAATAAACTAGACCTAACGTTAGGTTTGCAATAACACAGGCTTATCATGGTGTTTGCAACTAACAGAAGCCTAATGGGGGTGGGGGGGGGTGTTTGTAATAAACACAAGGCTAACATGAGGTTTGAAATAAAACAGACCTAAGGTAGGGTTTGCAATTAAACAGACCTAATGTAGGTTTTGCAATATAACTGACCTAATCTTGGGGTTTAAATAAACACAGGCCTAAAATGGGGTTAGCAATAAAACACAGGTGTAACGTTGCTTTTGCAATAAACACAGACCTAATGTGGGGTTTGAACTAAAACACAGGCCTAACATGTGATTTGCAATAAACCACAGACCTAATCTGGGATTTTGAACTAAAACAGGCCTAACATGCAGTTTCTAATAAAACAGTTTCTAATAATGTAGGTTTTGCAATAAAACAGGCCAGACATAGGGTTTGCAATAAAACAGACGTAACATGGGGCTTGCAATAAACACAGACCTAATCTAGGGTTTGTAATAAACACAGGCCTAACAATAGGTTTGCAAAAAAACAGGCATAATGTTGGGTTTCCAATGAAACAAATGTAATGTTGAGATTACACGAAACACAGGCCTAACGTGGGGTTTGCAGTAAAACACAGGAGTATCATGGGGTTTTCAATAAAACAGGCCCCACGTGGAGTTTGCAATAAACACAGGTCTAATGTGGGGTTTGAAATAAAATAGGCCAGTCGTGGGGTTTGCAATGAACACATTCTCCACCATTCAATCGGGGCTGATCCTTTGTTTTTCTCCTCCGTAACCCCAGATCCCAGCTTTCTCCCTGTAACCTTTGATGTCATGTCCAATTAAGAACCTATCAATCTCTGCCTTAAATACATACAATGACCTGGCCTCTACAGCTGCATGTAGCAACACATTCCACAAATTCATCATCCTCTGGCTAAAGAAATTTCTTTGCATCACTGTTTTGAAAGAGGGCCCTTCTATCCTGAGGCTGTGCCATCTTGTCCTGGACTCTCCCACCATGGGAAACATCCTTTCCACATCTACTCTGTCTAGGCCTTTCAACATTCGAAAGGTTTTAATGAGATCCCCCCTCATCCTTCTGAATTCCAGCAAGTACAGGCCCAGAGCCATCAAACGTTCCTCGTATGATAATCCTTTATTCTTGGAATCATCATTGTGAACCTCCTCTGGACCCTCTCCAATGCCAGCACATCTTTTCTGAGATGAGGAGCCCAAAACTGTTCACAATACTCAAGATGAGGCCTCAGCAGTGCCTTATAAAGCCTCAGCATCACATCCTGTCTGACCTGCTGAGTTCCTCCATTTTGTGTATGTTGCTCCATCTATTTGTATAGAATCTTTAGACATTGACCCCAATATCCCTCTGTTACTCCACTTTGCTGTGGATTTCCAGCATCTTCAGAATCTCCTGTGTGACTATGACGAGTGATCTGGTGCTTTGTATATTGCTCCAATAGCAAAACATTGTAGAGGCTGAGTATCTGAGTTTAAAAAAAAACCTCTCACTCTTTCATTCAGTGTATGTGGAGAGGAACGCAAATTTAATGCTTTAACTTGGTGAATCAGAACTTCAAGTTGGTTATGATTTTCATTTTTCTGTACCTTTTATTTATCTATTGTACCTACTCAAGTGGCCACTGAGTCTTCTGCTGCTGTAGCCCATCCATTCAATGCTCAACATGGTGTATGTTCAGAGATGTTCTTCTGCACACCGCTATTGTAACTTGTGGTTATTTGAGTTACTCTCACCTTCCTGTCAGCTTGAACCAGTCTGGCCACTCTCCTCTGACCTCTCCCATTAACAAGGTGTTTTTGCCCACAGACCCACTGCCCACTCGAGGTTTTTTTTTTTGTTTTTCACACCATTCTCTGTAAACTCTAGGGACTGTTGTGTGTGAAATTCACAGCAGATCAGCAGTTTCTGAAATACTCAAACTACCCCGTCTGGCACCAACAATCATTCCATGGTCAAAGTCACTTAGATCACATTTCTTCCCCATTCTTATGTTTGGTCTGAAAAACAACTGAACCTCTTGACCATGTCTGCAAGATTTAATGCATTGAGTTGCTGCCTCGTGTTTGGCTGAACACGATATTTTCAGTAATGAGCAGATGTAAAGCCGTACCAAATGAAGTGGCAACTGATCGTCCAAAGTGCTGAAGATGATCATCAGGCCAGACAACATCCATGGAGGACGATGCTTTGGATGTCTGCCTGATTGGCTGGGGTCCCTCCCTCAGTGCTCAGTGTGTTGCTGCAGATTCCGGCAGCTGCTGTCTCTTGTGTCATCATTTATTGTTAAGTGAAACTGTCACAATATTCAATGCTCAATTTTTAAACACAAGAAATTCTGCAGTTACTTGAAATCCAGAGAAACACAAAAATGCTGAAGGAATTCTACAGGTCAAGCGGCATCTATGGAGAGGAATAACGAGTTGATGTTTCGGGCTGAGACCATTCATTAGGTTTAACTGTTTATTCATCTCCATTGATGATGCCTAAGTTCTCTGCGTGTTACTTCAATACTCAGTTACTTTGTTTGCCTAACTAAACACACATCTTCCCTTTCTGTCCTTTCCATCTCTAATAACCCCATGCCCATCCCACCAATCTCCAATCTCCCTCTGCCACTTCCCTCCTGCTTCTCTCTCTGCAGACGACACCTGAGCTGCTGACAATCTCACCCTCACTGTAGCCTGAGAGCTGGCTGGACCCCTGCCGTTCCTGCATCTTTATCAGTGCACCGGAGTTTCAAGGAGAAAGGTTTCACTGGAAAATCAAGGCCACGATAGCAATGCAAGCAGAGTAGAACCGTGATAATCTGACATGCTCAGGAATTTGGTGAGGCTTTCCCGGCAGGTATTCTGGACCAATAGAAGTTAATCCCCTCATTGGCAGGATGTCAGGCTGTTAAGCACTGTGGAGGAACACCAGCAGGGGACCCCGCCGGTCAGTGTATTACCACTCCCCAGCATGGTGGGTCTCGGGATTAGAGGTCTATGCAAGCATGAGGGCCAGTGACACTATGTTCCACCTGCCAACTCGTTGCCCATTCTCATAATCTGTCTAAGTCCTTCTGTAGCCTCTGTACTTCCTCAAAACTACATGCCCCTACACCTACCTTCGTATTGTCCAGAAACTTTATAGCAAAGCCATTAATTCCACCATCCAAGTCATTGAGATATAATGTAAAAAGAATCACAGACCCCTGTGAAATACCACCAGTCGCCTGCAGTCAGCCAGAAACTGATTCCCTTTATTCCCACTCTTTGCCTCCTGCCAATCAGCTACTACTTTATCCATGCTAGAATCTTTCCTGTAAGACCATGGACTTGTTAAGCAGTCTCATCTGTATCACCTTGTCAAACGCCATCTGAAAATCCAAGTACACAAAATCCACTGATTCTCCTTTTTTCTATCCTGTTTGTTATTTCTTCAAAGAATTCAAATAGATTAGTCAGGCAAGATTTTCCCTTGAGGAAACAAGGCAACTATGGCACTATTTTATTATGTGTCTCCAAGTTCCCTGAAAACACATCCTTAACAATCGACTCCAACATTTTCCCAACCACTGAGGTCAGACTAACTGGCCTAACCTTTCTTTTCTTCTGCCTCTCTCCCCTCTTGAACAGTGAATGACATTTACAATTTACCAGTCTTCTGGAACCATTCCATAACCTAGTGATTCTTGAAAGATCATTACTAATACCCCCACAATCTCTTCAGCCACCTCTTTCAAAACCCTGGGGTATACACCATCTGGTCCAGGTGACTTATCTACCTTTAGAACTTTCAGTTTCCCAATAACATTCTCCCTAGTAATGGCAGTTCATGCACTTCTGACCCCAGACCCTCTCAATCTTCTGGCATATTGCTAGTATCTTCCACCGTGAAGGCAGATGCAAAATACATGTTCAATTCATCTGGCAATTCCTTGTCCTGCATTAATACCTCTCCAACATTGTTTTCCAGCAGTCCAGCATCCACACTCACCTCTCTTTTACACTTAATGTATTAAAAGAAACTTTTGGCATCTTCTTTTTGGTTAGTTTACTTTCATATTCCATCTTTCCTTTCTTAATGACTTTTTTCATTACCTTCTGTTGGTATTTAAAAGGTTCCCAATCCTCTAACTTCCCACTAACGTTTGCTCTATTATAATGCCCTCTCTGTGGCTTTTATATTGGCTTTGACTTCTCTTGTTAGCCACAGTTATGTCACCTTGCCTTTAGAATACTTATTTCTCTTCAGGATGTCTATGTCCTGTGCTTTCCGAATTGCTTCCCGAAATTCCAGCCATTGCTGCTCTGCCGTCTTCCCTGCTAGTATTCTTTTCCTATCAATTCTGGCCATCTCCTCTCTCAAGACTCTGTATTTTTGATATTTCTGACTTTAGTTTCACCTTCTCATATTTCAAGGTGAATTCTATCATAATATGATCACCCATCCCAAGGGTTCTTTTACCTTAAGTTCTCTGATCAATTCTGGTTCATTGCACAACATCCAATCCAGAGTTGCTGATCTCCCAGAGGGCTCAACCATGAGCTTCTCCAAAAAATCATCTCATAGGCATTCTAGAAAATTCCCCTCTTGAGATCCAGCACCAACCTGACTTTCCCAATCTAAATGCATATTGAAATCCCCATGACTATTGTAACATTTCTCTTTGCCATGCATTTTATATCCCCCGTTGTAATTTGTGGACTGCATCCTTACTACTGATTGGGGGTCTGTATAAAACTGCCATCAGTATCTATTTCCCCCGGGATCAATAAAGTATGACTATGACTATGACTATGACTATTTACCCTTGCAGTTTCTCAGCTCTATCCACATCGATTCAAAATCTTCCAAGCCTATGTCACCTCTTTCTAATGATTTGATTTGATTTTGTTAACAACAGAGCCATGCCACCCCCTCTGCCTCTCTGCCTGTCCTTTCAATACAATTTGTATCCATGGACATTTAGTTCCCAGCTATAATTTTCTTTCAGCCATGAGTCAGTGATGCTTATAACATCATACCTGCCAATTTATAATTGTGCTACAAGTTCATCTACCTCATTCTGTATACTGTGCGCATTCAGATATCACATCTTCAGTCCCGTATTCACCCTTTTTGATTTTGTCCGTCTTTTACGTTGCACCTCATCCTATTGACAATTTTGCCCAATCAACAGCCTACACTTTGCCTTTGTAAACCAACGACCTCATCTTCAGCACTGTCACTTCAGTTCCCGTACCCTGGGTATGGGAGGCAGCGAGTTCAGAGTTCGAGACCTGGAGTTCGGAATGCCATCGTTGGAGAGTCTGGAGTTCGGAGTCCTGTTATTTGGGACGATATGGAAGATTGAAACCCAAATGTCGATCGGAAGTCTGTATATTGAGGCCTGAAGGCTGAAGCTTTGACTCTGTGGGTCTCCAAGTCCACTGGGGACGTTAGAGGCCCGATATCTGTGAGTCCGTGAGGTGCCCTGTCCTGGAGTGGCAGGGTTATCTGCATGTGTGAGTGGGTGGGTAGGCGGGAGAGAGGAAAGGGGCTCCTTTTGCTGCTGTTGTTCTGTTACTGTTGCTCTGTTGTTGTTGTTGTTGCTTTATCGCTGAACATTGCGGACATGCTATGTTGGTGCTGGAGTATGTGCGACACTTGTGGGCTGGCCCCAGCTGACCCATAGGTGTGATGGTTGTTAAAGCAAAGAAGACATTTCACTGTATGTGCCGATGTTCACGTGATAAATAAATTAATCTGAATCTGATACCCCAGCACTCCTTTGTTCAAGAGTCTGATGTTTGTGGGGTAGTAACTGCCGTTGAAACTGGTTGGGAAAATCCTGAGGCTCTTGTATCGTCTTCTGATTGGCAGCAGTGAGAAAAGAGCTTGGTCTGGGTGGTGGTGTTCTCTGATGATGGAGCTCAGCATCTGTGGAAAGCAATAAAGTGTCCCGATGAAGGGTCTCAGTCCAAAACATCAGTTCTTTATTCCTGTCCATAGATGCTGCCTGACCTGACGAGTTCCTCCAGCATTTTATGTTTGTTATTCTGGATTTCAGTGGCTGCAGAATATCTTGTGTTTATCAGAGTTTTTCCCTCCAGTGATTTTCCAGAAATGCACAATGTATACGTACATATGTGTTTGTGTGGGATGTCTATATTTCTCCCTTCCTACCCTTGGGACGACTCGGAGCGTTTCCAATAATTAACATGCTCTAAGTTAATGCATTGGAACTTCCATATATATATACTGTGAATTAATAAAGTCATTTATAGTTAAATATTGCTTCTGTATTAAGTCTGTTGATAAGTCATTATAAACCTCCATCAAAACAATTTATCAAAAAAATCCCTTTAGGAATTTCCTTATTGATTTCCCATCAATGGAAATCTTGAGCTTAAATGGTCTTTAATTTCATGTTATCTTTACAGAGAGTAAATGTGGCGTCTAAGTGTGGACATTCTCTGAAGTGGCAAATTGATTAGATGATTTGCTGTAGGAGCCATAATCCACACTAGTGAAGATGAGCAGCTGAATTATTAATTGCTTTTAACAGCAACCAAGAAGAAAATCAAAGAAGAAAATATCCTTCATGTCTACCTTAGAGATCAGTCTAGTAAACTCAATTTCTTTGGTCTGAGAATTGTGGAAGCATCATTAATATCTTTTACTGGCTAAGTCAGAGCACAGTTGGCAAAGAATTAGTGAGAGATGCATCACCACCCAATCCCCATCGATGTACAACAAAGCTTGCCACAGTTCACTGAACTCATTCCAATAGATCCGAAACCTTGATTGATGGTCTCCTGTAGGGTGCACCACTAAAGGAATCACAAGCTTGTAAGGCAGCAGAAAGTAGGTAATCGACCTAGTCTCTCAGCATCATGACTGCTCATCGCGCAGCAATCAATTGAACAGCTGGTCACGTTTGGATATTTTGTGGCCAGAAACACAGGAGTTGAAAGACTAATGAGGATATTGATGAATTCTGAAATGCTTCAGTAGTTGCCAAAATTAATTGGCACCAGGAATCAGACATAATAAAGACCACGGAGACAAAAGGACTTCTATTTCTACACTGGTCTTCACTCCTCTTTCAGCATGACCTGAAGGGTTTTATAGCCAATGTCCATCTGATAATCTTAGAAACACAGCACTTATTTGCTCCCACTTTAACGATATGGTATTGACTAGATAATTGTTCCACGTGATACGTCTCATTAGCGGGACAGAAGCATGGTAGCATTGTGTATTCCAGGGACCAGCTGATTGCGGTTATGCCGGCCGGCTTAGCGAGCAGAGTGGCGGACAGCCCTGCTGAAATCTGGAGGAAAACACACAGAGGATGCAGAGGGGGATCACAAAGTCGAGGAAAGAGGACCCAGTCGAGAAAACAGAGATTTATGGAGAAGAGGAGTTCGGTGTGTAATGAATTGGACGAGTTCACAGCGCTAGCCAGGCATCAGAGAACATTTCAGGATCAGTGTTATGTGTTTCATGGGAACGGGGCTGCACGAGGACATACCTGATCAAAACTTCTCCATGGACGGCTTCCAGACCGCTTGGGCTGACCGGATGTGCACTGAAAGTGGTAAGCGTAAAGGAGTTGGGTGCTTACTGTCCTGGTTAACAACAGATGGTGCAATCTGGGTCATATTACGATCGAGGAACATGTTTGTAGACAGAAATTGAACTTTTTACTGTTGGACTTCGGCCACATTCCACCGAGATACAACACTGGGCGGCACGGGAGGTCGTTCCTGCCTGTGGCCATCGAACTTGCAGCTCCTCCCGTGGAGGGTCAGACACCCTGAGCCAACAGACTGGTCCCGGACTTATTTTTCATCTGGCATAGTTTGCTTTTTGTTGCTTGATTGTTTGTGGTTTTTGTATTGCTATATTTACGCTCTATTCTTGGTTGGTGCGGCTGTAACGAAACCCAATTTCCCTCGGGATCAATAAAGTCTATCTATCTATATTGATTAACTGTTGGGTAGTACAGCAGACTCCTGCCGTTCCCTGATAAAACATCGTCTGAACTTTTTACCTACACTCAGTGGCCACTTTATTAGGTACACCAGTACACCAGATCCCCTCCACCACTCTCCTCCATCTGGTGGAACTAGTCTTCACTCTCAATAATTTCTCCTTCGGTTCCCCCACTTCATTCAAACAAAATGGACACTTGCGTGGGTCCCAGCTATGCCTGCCTTTTCATTGGCTACGTGGAACAGTCTATGTACCAAGCCCAGACTAGTGTCCATCCCTGACTTCTCCTACGCTACATCGACGACTGCATTGGTGCTGCTTCCTGCACCCATGCTGAGCTTGTCGACTTCATCAATTTGGCCTCCAGCTTCCACCCTGCTCTCAAATTTACCTGGTCCATTTCTGACTCCTCCTTCCCCTTTCTCGATCTCACTATCTCTATTTCTGAAGAAGAAGAAGAATAGCCCTTAACCAGGTCAGGTCTCAGATCTCTCAGTGGGTGAGCATCTGGGCGACAGTGACCACCACTCCCTGGCCTTCAGCATTATCACGGAAAGGATAGAATCAGAGAGGAAAGGAATATTTTTAACTGGGGAAGGGCAAATTATGAGGCTATAAGGCTAGAACTTGCGGGTGTGAATTGGGATGATGTTTTTGCAGGGAAATGTACTATGGACATATGGTTGATGTTTAGAGATCTCTTGCAGGATGTTAGGGATAAATTTGTCCTGGTGAGGAAGATAAAGAATGGTAGGGTGAAGGAACCATGGGTGACAAGTGAGGTGGGTCTATTGAGGAATATAGGGTAGCAAGAAAGGAGCTTAAGAAGGGGCTGAGAAGAGAAAGAAGGGGGCATGAGAAGGCCTTGGCAAGTAGGGTAAAGGAAAACCCCAAGGCATTCTTCAATTATGTGAAGAACAAAAGGATGACAGGAGTGAAGGTAGGACCAATTAGAGATAAAGGTGGGAAGATGTGCCTGGAGGCTGTGGAAGTGAGCAAGGTCCTCAATGAATACTTCTCTTCGGTATTCACTAATGAGAGGGAACTTGATGGTGAGGACAATATGAGTGAGGTTGATGTTCTGGAGCATGTTGATATTAAGGCAGAGGAATTGTTGGAGTTATTAAAATACATTAGGATGGTTAAGTCCCTGGGGCCTGACGGAATATAACCCAGGCTGTTCCATGAGGCGAGGGAAGAGATTGCTGAGCCTCTGGCTAGGATCTTTATGTCCTTGTTGTCTACGGGAATGGTATCGGAGAACTGGAGGGAGGTGAATGTTGTCCCCTTGTTCAAAAAAGGCAGTAGAGATAGTCCGGGTAATTATAGACCAGTGAGCCTTACGTCTGTGGAGGGAAAGCTGTTGGAAAAGATTCTTAGAGATAGGATCTCTGGGCATTTGGAGAATCATGGTCTGATCAGGGACAGTCCGCATGGCTTTATGAAGGGCAGATCGTGTCTAACAAGCCTGATAGAGTTCTTTGAGGAGGTGACCAGTCATATAGATGAGGGTAGTGCAGTGGATGTGATCTACATGGATTTTAATAAGGCATTTGACAGGGTTCCACTCGGTAGGCTTATTCAGAAAATCAGAAGGCATGGGATCCAGGGAAGTTTGGCCAAGTGGATTCAGAATTGGTTTGCCTGCAGAAGGCAGAGAGTCGTGGTGGAGGGAGTACATTCGGACTGGAGGGTTGTGACTAGTGGTGTCCCACAAGGATCAGTTCTGGGACCTCTACTTTTCGTGATTTTCATTAATGACCTGGATGTGGGGGTAGAAGGGTGGGTTGGCAAGTTTGCAGACAACACAAAGGTTGGTGATGTTGTAGATAGTGTAGAGGATTGTCGAAGATTGCAGGGAGACATTGATAGGTTGCAGAAGTGGGCTGAGAAGTGGCAGATGGAGTTCAACCCGGAGAAGTGAGAGGTGGTACACTTTGGAAGGACAAACTCCAAGGCAGAGTACAAAGTAAATGGCAGGATACTTGGTGGTGTGGAGGAGCAGAGGGATCTGGGGGTACATGTCCACAGATCCCTGAAAGTTGCCTCACAGGTAGATAGGTAGTTAAGAAAGTTTATGGGGTGTTAGCTTTCATAAGTCGAAGGATAGAGTTTAAGAGTCACGAGGTAATGATGCAGCTCTATAAAACTCTGGTTAGGCCACACGTGGAGTACTGTGTCGAGTTCTAGTCGCCTCACTATAGGAAGGATGTGGAAGCATTGGAAAGGGTACAGAGGAGATTTACCTGGATGCTGCCTGGTTTAGAGAGTATGCATTATGATCAGAGATTAAGGGAGCTAGGGCTTTACTCTTTGGAGAGAAGGAGGATGAGAGGAGACATGATAGATGTATACAAGATATTAAGAGGAATAGATAGAGTGGACAGCCAGCGCCTCTTCCCCAGGGCACCACTGCTCAATACAAGGGGACATGGCTTTAAGGTAAGGGGTGGGAAGTTCAAGGGGGATATTAGAGGAAGGTTTTTTACTCAGAGAGTGGTTGGTGCGTGGAATGCACTGCCTGAGTCAGTGTTGGAGGCAGATACACTAGTGAAATTTAAGAGACTACCAGACAGGTATAATGGAGGAATTTAAGGTGGGGGCTTATATGGGAGGCAGGGTTTGAGGGTCGGCACAACAATGTGGGCCGAAGGGCCAGTACTGTGCTGTACTATGTTCGATCATGTGCATAAAAACATGCAGGCATGGTCAAGAGGTTCAGCTGTCATTCAGGCCAAAACTCGGAGTGGGGAAGAAATGTGATCTAAGTGACTTTGACTGTGGAATGATGGCTGGTGGCAAACAGGGTGGTTTGAGTATCTCAGAAACTGCTGATCTCCTGGGATTTTCACACATAACAGTCTCTGGAGTTCACAGAGAATGGTATGAGAAACAAGAAGTATCTAGTAAGCCGCAGTTCTGTGGATAAAAATGCTTTGTTAATTAGAGAGGTTATAGAAGAATAGCAACCCCTGTTTCAAGCTGATGGAAGGTGACACTAATTTGAATAATCATACATAATAGCAGTGGTGTGCAGGAAAGCATCTCGAAATGCACAACACTTCAGACCTTGAGGGGAACGGGCTACAGCAGGGAAGGCCATTAGTATGTAGTAAGTGCATATCTGGAAAAGCTAATGGAGCCTCCATCTTATCGGGCCTTGGCATATCCAGCAGTGCAGCACCAGGTAGCCAGGGGGACTTACAGCTCAGTAGCCAATGTGCTATTGCTAGAAATAATAGCTGTTAGTCACTTCATGCTCAGATCTAGGAACAACTTGTGGATAAGTGACTCAGTCAGTATTTCACCAGTTGAGTTAACCATTGGGTTGGAGACAACAGAAATAGAAAGAGTTACGGTATACAGGGTTAGACTGTGCTGGAATGGTTTTTGACATGAATCCCCATCTAATACATCCATTGTAGGTAGAACGTCAAACAGATAACTGGTTATTGAGCTTGGAAAAATTAGGGGTGATCTCAGTGGGACCCAAAGGGATGGAGGAGGATCCTGTTCCACAAGCTAATGAGTCTAGAACCAAGGAGTCACAACCTGGGGAAAGAGGGGTTGTCCACTGAAATGAGATGGGATGAACTACCTCTTCTTCTAAGAGCTGTAGACATTCATCTATTGAACTGTATCAAGGTTGCAATTAAGAGATACTTGTAATGAAAGGATATGAGAATCAGGATGGAAATGGATGAGGTAGAATCAGCCTTGACTTTATTGGATATTAGAAAGGGCTTGAGACAGTCATCCATTCGTGAACCTTTGTTGAGTTTTTTGGGAACTGTTTTTATGAAGTAACTGTTAATGAAGCAGGTGTCTCTAGCAGGACTCAATAATCATTGTCCATCATTTGGTTTATCCTAATCTACTGTATATGGCTATTTAGGAATTGTTTAATTTGACAACAAATAGTACATTTGAGGGCAGTGCCAATTTGTTCACTATTGCCACATGTCCTGGGCTTTTGTTTGCATGCATCCAAACATATCATACCAAACATCAAGGCAACACAAAAGGAAATCAGCAATATAATGCAGAATATAGTGTTACAATAACAGGGCAAGTGCAGTGCAGGCAGACAAATACGTGAAAAGGTCAGACAAGGTGGACTGAAGAATCAAGGGTTCATCTTTACTGTAAAAGAGATCTGTTCAATAGTCTTATAAGAATGGAATAGAATCTGTCCTATAGCCTGGTGGTACCTGCTCTTGTATCTTCTGCTTGGTGGAAAGGAGGAAAAGAGAGAATGCTCAGGAAGATAGGAGTCCTGGATTATTTTGGCTGATTACCCAAGGCAGTAGGAAGCTCAGGTAGAAACAATAGAGGGGTGACTGCCTTTTGTGATGAGCTGGGTTGCATTCACAACTCTCTGCAATTTCTTGTTGTCTCGGGCATAGCAGTTGCCAAACTAAGATGTAATGCATCTGGATGACAATCTGAAAAAACTGGTGAAGGTCATCTGGGGCAATGCCAATTTTCCTTAGCCTCTGCTGAAGTGAAGGCTTTCAAGTTGTACTTTCTTGGCCAGAGCATCTACATGGTCTGTCCAGGGCAAGTTGTTAGTAATAGTTACCCTTGGAATTTGAAGCTCCCAACCATTTCCACTTCGGCATTATTGATGCAGGTAATCTGCCACGTATCATGAATCATAGCTCACTGTGTGCTCCCTCACAAGTAAAATCCACAGCACAATATACAGACAAGTATGTGTGAGCCACAAAGAACTTTATAGGGTAAAGGTGGTCTGTTCAGTGTTATAAACTTTATGTAAATATTATTATAATCCAGGGAGCAGTTAGTCATAGTAGTTAGTTATACAGGTCAGTTATAGATTATTACATGAAGATTATCACCCCTTTAATGATACAACCATAAAAGAAATAGCAGTCTTAAAGGAAGTCTCATTGTTCATAATTGACATCATCTAGGCCTGACCTTCTGAATATTTCTGACATTTTCTGTACACATTCTACTCTGCCCATGAGAAACCCTGCGATTTCAGTGAAATGTCACTTTAAATCTCCGTTCACTCTTTGTCTTTGTGCTCTTATGTCTTTTCAACACAGTTCAATGTTAACTAATGGAAAACACTTGGTTTTCTGACTGGGCACTGTTAAATACAACATTGAATTTAACGATTTCAGATATTCAGCCATTCTAGTTTGTTATTTCACATCTCCTAGACCTGAGAGAAAAGATTTCATTCACTTACTTCTATTTTCGCTGAATGCAGGCATTCATTTTCACTGACCTTTGTCAAATTGTCTCAGCCGATTCCCCCGCAGTCTCTCTTTAGATTTCCTTGTGTCTTTCCACTGTCTTCACAACTTGATTCCTCCTTAACTTCCTCATCAGCCATTTCTCTTACCACACATGCTAGCTGACATGCTGAGCGTTGATGGCACGTATGCTTTTCTTTCAAGGATGTGGATCAATGGTCATAGAACATAGAACGCCCTTTGGCTCTCTATGCTGTATGCCAACCCATGTAAACCTACTCCACAATCAGTCTAATCCTTCCTTCCTACACAACCAACAACCCTCCATTTTATTTTCATCATGTGCCTGTGTAAAAGTCTCTTAAATGTCCTTAATATATCAGCGTCTACCACCACTCTGAGCTATGCATTTCAAACACACACCACTCTCTGTAAAAATTACTATCTCTGACATCTCTTCTAAACTTTCATCCAGTCAGACAGATGGTTTCTTGTATTAACCATTGCCACCCTGGGAACAAGGCACTGGCTTTCTGTTCTCTCTGTGCCTCTTACAATCTTATACACCATCTTCATTCTCTCCAAAGAGAAAAGCTCAAACTTTCCTCACAAGACAGGGTCTCTCATCCTCGCAGTATTCTGGTACATCTCCTCTGAATCCTCTCTACATCCTGGCAGTTTAGAGATTGTATTCTGAAACAGATCAGGTCATAACATATAAACATTTTTCCAAATATCAGATGCCGATCAGGAGCTACAGAGAGGTAATTTTGCCAAATAATATTTTCCCCAGCACATTGAATTTTGTCCAGTTTCCTTGCTCCAAAACTGTACTGCAGCAAGGTTCTGCATCTGTTATTTAATGCATGCATGAAGCAAATAGGGAGAGAGGGAGAAAGAGAAAGAGGAAAATATAGAGGAAAAGAGAAAAGAAAAGCAACGGGGAGTGAGAAAAACAGACCAAATTAGAGACAGATAGAGAAAGAGTAAAAGAATGAGAGAAAGAGGAAGAGAAAAACAGAGAGACATAATTAGAGAGAGAGAAAGAGAAAAAGACAAAGAGAAAAGGGAAAGAGAAAAAGAGAAAGGGGGAAAAATGGAGAGCCAATTAGAGGGAGAGACAGAGAGACAGAGAGAGACAGAGAGAGACAGATAGATGGTGTACTAACGAGCAGATCCATCTCAGATCTTGAACCAGTCCAGTGCCGACTCTATGTGCTGTTCATGAGCAACGCAATCAGAAATCAGCCAAGTAACTACAGCATCAGGTAACTAGAAGGCACTCTCCCTGTTACTGTGTGAACTACTCAAAGAAGAAAGAAAGCCATTGATTTACTGATGCAAACTGACAAAAGAGACAAGGTGCCAACAGGAAAGATAAATTGAAAAGTTAAGCAGGATTATGTAGCCTCCAGCCACAGTCTGATTTGTTTTATCTTTGCGAATAAACTACACTCAGTGGTCACTTTATTAGGGACACTTGTACACCTGCTCATTAATGCAAATATCGAATTAGCCAATCGTGTGGCAGCAACTCATTAAAGCCTGAAGACATGAACAAAAGGTTCAGTTGTTCTGACCAAGTATCAGAATGCAGAAGAAACGTGTCTTTCTCTGCGGAATGATATGATTATGAAGACACGTAGTCCTCTTTTATTGTCATTTAGTAATGCATGCATTAAGAAATGATATATTATTTCCTCCAGTGTGATATCACAAAACACATGACAAACCAAGACTGAAAAAACTGACAAAACCACATAATTATGCATATAGTTACAAACAGTGTAACAATACCATAACTTGATGAAGAAGCCCGTGAGCACAGTAAAGTTCAAAGTTTCTCAAATGTCCCACATCTCACACAGACGGGAGAAGGAAGAAAAACTCTCCCTGTCATGCCGACCACAATCCGACTCTGAGTCATCCGAAAACATTGAGCTCTGATCAGCTCTCCGATACCGAGTACTGAGTGCCATCTCTGTCCGAACGATTCGACCTCCTTCTCTGTCGCCAAAAGCAGGCAAGGCTGGGGATTTTGAGGCCTCCCCTCCGAAAGATTCCTGACCACACAGTAACGACAGCAGCGAACGGGCGTTTCAGAAATTTCTCCAGATGTTCCTCTGCTTTCACGTCCATTCTCTATCAAATCAGAATTGTCCACGGCCCGTATTTAACGGACACGATATCATTTTCACCGGAGAGCTGCGCACGCACGGCACGCTGCCATCTTCTCCTCCCACCATGAGTGTTTGAGTGTTTGTACCAGATGCCATAATTTGAGTATCTTAGAAGCTGCTGACCTCTTGGGACTTTCATGCTCAGCTGTCTCTGGAGTTTATAGAGAATGGTGCAAAAAACAAAAGAAATCTAGTGAGCAGCCGTTCTGTGGGCAAAAATGTGTTGTTCATGAGAGACGTCAGTGAAGCATGTTCTGTGTATGAAAAAGACTTGTTAATGAGAGAGCTCAGAGGAGAATGGCCAGACTGGTTCAAGCTGTTATAGGCAGTACCTCAAATAACCACGCGTTACAGCAGTGGTGTGCAGAAGAACATCTCTGAATGCACAACATGTTGAACCTTGAAAGAGATGGGCTACAGCAGCAGAAGACCTACCATGTTCCACTTTGGTACCTCAAGAAGTGGATAGAAAGTTTAATTTCCAAACTCCCAGTCTGTGCAGACAAGGAGCATCAGAACACTAAACCTTCTGGCTTGGTAAAATACATTGCCATTTCTGTGCAGACAAGGATTACACTAATCACCTCACATCCAACCGCCCCCCCCCCCCCCGTTCCCCTCAGCTGTTCTCACATATCACCTGCCAGATGGTACTCCCAATTTCCTATTCTGGGTTCCGTCTCCTTCATTTCCAGTCCTGATGAAGGCTCTCAGCTCGAAACATGGTCTGTTTTTCCCCTCCATGGAAGCTGCCTGACCTGCTGAGTGCCTGCAGCATTTAGTGTGTGTTACTCAAGATTTCTAGCATCTACCAAATCTCTTGTGTCTATCACTTCTCCTCATCGGTATCCAACTCTCATCTGCTGGCTCTTACTCCACCCTTTTCCCTCACCTTTCTAAACTAGCTATCTCCGCTCTATTTTTAAGCTGTCCATTTCCCTCCACCAGGGCTACCTGGCCCACTGAGTTGCTCCAGAATTCAATACGCTGTTCCAAATTCCAGCATCTTCAGTCTCTTACCCTACAGTGTGAGTGGAACTTAGCTGAGTGCATTTTGGTCTTTGCTTTTCCCCTACATTGCTGACTGAAGCAGAATTACCACCTTGCCAGTAAAATGCTTTGGCTCATCCTGAAATTGTGAAAGACATGATGAAAATGCAAGTGCTGCGTGTGATGTATTGTACGTATTGTGGGTGCATGGTAGCCCGGAGGAATTTTGTGTCATTTGGTTGTATATGTAGATGTACAGTCAGATGACAACAAACCTGAACTTGATTCCTTCAACCTGGTATCAAGCAAAACAAACTCACTGCAAATTTGAAATTAAAACAGAAAAGGCTTCAGATCCTGTCTGACTCAACAGGTCAGACAGGACCTGAAGACAGAGAGTTTAACCTAATGTTCTGGGTCAATAACATTGCATCAAAACAGTAAAAGAAAGAAAAGTGGTCAGTTTCATCTTTCCAGTGACAGTGGTGTTCAGTATCTCATAGTCTAATACTGTACAGGCACAGCACTCCCCGTCATCGGTATATCTATTGAAGGTGCTGCTTCAAGGTAACAACATCCATCATTAAAGATCCCCAATCTCCCGGCCGTGCCTTCTTCTCACAGTTACCATGACAACATCCATCATTAAAGATCCCCAATCTCCCGGCCGTGCCTTCTTCTCACAGTTACCATGACAACATCCATCATTAAAGATCCCCAATCTCCCGGCCGTGCCTTCTTCTCACAGCTACCATGACAACATCCATCATTAAAGATCCCCAATCTCCCGGCCGTGCCTTCTTCTCACAGCTACCATGACAACATCCATCATTAAAGATCCCCAATATCCCGGCCGTGCCTTCTTCTCACAGCTACCATGACAACATCCATCATTAAAGATCCCCAATATCCCGGCCGTGCCTTCTTCTCACAGCTACCATGACAACATCCATCATTAAAGATCCCCAATATCCCGGCCGTGCCTTCTTCTCACAGCTACCATTGGTCAGAAGGGACATAAGCCTGAAGTCCCATGACATCAGGTTCAAGAACAGCTACTTCACTTTAACCTTCAGTTCTTGAACCAACAAGCAAAACCCTAATCACAACAGGTTAGCAACATTCTGACCACTTTGATCATTTTAAACTAAAATTATCTTTCTTTTGTTTTAATTGTGTTCCTTGGCTGAAAAGTTGTGCATAATTTGATTTTAATATATGTTATTCTTGTGAATGTTGTTTATGTGATGTTCTGTGCTTGTGAATGAATTGAATTGACTTTATTTCTTACATCCTTCACATGCATTAGGAGCAAAGACCTTCCTGTTACATCTCCGTCTAAATGTGCAATGTTCAAATTATAGTAATTTGTAATAAATAGTATGTATGGTAAAATATACAAGAGGACAGTCAATTTACCATAGAAATACAATTGAGTCAGTGTGAATTAATCAGTCTGATGGCCCGGTGGAAGAAGCTGTCCTGGAGCCTGTTGGTCCTAGCTTTAATGCTGCGGTACCGTTTCCCAGATGGTAGCAGCTGGAACAGTTTGTGGTTGGGATGACTCAGGTCCCCAGTGATCCTTTGAGTCCTTTTTATGCATCTGTCATTGTAACTGTCATGAATAGTGGGAAATTCACATCTACAGATGCACCATCTCTACATTGGTGAGACCCAGTGCGGCCTTCTCTGCATTGCAGAGACCCAGTGTGGTCTTCTCTACAATGGTGAGGCCCGGTGTGGCCTCCTCAACATCAATGAGGCTTGGTGTGGTCTCCTCTACATTGGTGAGTCCCAGTGCAGCCCCTTCTGCCTTGGTGAAACCTAGTGGGGCCTCCTCTACATTGGTGAGACCCAGTGCGGCCTTCTCTGCATTGCGAAGACCCAGTGTGGTCTTTCCCACAATGGTGAGGCCCGGTGTGGCCTCCTGAACATCGGTGAGGCCCGGTGTGGCCTCTTCTACATCGGTGAAGCCCGGTGTGGCCTCCTCTACATCGGTGAGTCCCGGTGTGGCCTCCTCAACATCGGTGAGGCCCGGTGTGGCCTCTTCTACATCGGTGAAGCCCGGTGTGGCCTCCACAACATCGGTGAGGCCTGGTGCGGCCTCCTCTACATCAGTGAGTCCCGGTGTGGCCTCTTCTATATCGGTGAGTCCCGGTGCGGCCTCCTCTACATCGGTGAGTCCCAGTGCAGCCCTTTCTGCCTTGGTGAAACCTTGTGGGGCCTCCTCTACATCAGTGAGTCCCGGTGTGGCCTCTTCTATATCGGTGAGTCCCGGTGCGGCCTCCTCTACATCGGTGAGTCCCAGTGCAGCCCTTTCTGCCTTGGTGAAACCTTGTGGGGCCTCCTCTACATCGGTGAGGCCCGGTGCGGCCTCCTCTACATCTGTGGGGCCTGGTGCAGCCTCCTCTACATCGGTGAGGCCTGGTGTCACCTCCTCTACATCGGTGAGACCCGGTACAAATTGGGGGAATTGCTTCATTGAATGCCTTCACTGTTCCAGTCGGTATCTCCCAGTGGTTACCCATTTCCATTTGACTTCCCATTCCCACACCGGTATGCGTGTCCACAGCCTCCTCTCTTGCTAAATGGTAGTCAATGAGATTAGAGTAACAGCACCTCATATTTTGCCTTGGTAGTTTCCAACCTGATAACTTTGACTTCTCTATCTTCTGGTAACCATTCCTATCTTCCCCTTTTCCTTTATCCCACTGGTCCCACCAACTTTTCCCCTCCTGTCCCATCTCCATCTGCCCATCAACCACATACTCCTCTTACCGGTTACCCTCCTTGCCTCCTTCCCTTTATTCCATGGGCCACTGTCATCTTTGTCAGTTGCTTCCACCTATCACTTCTCAGTTTCTGACATTATTCTCACTCTCCCTCTTCCAGCCATCTGCACATCACTGCCTTACCTGATACACCTATCACCTTGGTGACTGTGGAATGTGGTGACCTGCTTCAATGACTATCGTCCAGAAGCACTTACATCCACAGTGATGAAGTGTTTTGAGAGGTTGGTGATGAAACTTCCGCTTGGATCTGCTCCAATTTGCCTACCAGAGCAACAGGTCCACAGCAGATGCCAACTCATTGACACTTCACTCAACCCTGGAACATCTGGACAGCAAGGATGCATACATCAGGATGTTCTTTATTGACTACAGCTAAGCATTCAATATCATCATCCCCTCAAATCTAATCAATGAGCTGAAGATCTGGGCCTCAACTTTCCCTTGTGCAAAAGGATTCTGGATTTGCTCACTTGCAGGTCCCAGTCAGTTTGGATTGGCAGCAGCATTTCCTCCAGGACCTCCATTGGCACAGGTGCGCCACAAGGCTGTGTGCTTAGTTTCCAGCCCTACCAGCATTACACTGATGACCGTGAGGCTCATCATAGCTCAATGCCATATTCAAGTTTGCTGATGATACCACTGTCGTACACCAAATCACAGGTGGTGACGAGTCAGCATGTAGGAGGGAGATTGAAAATCCGGCGAAATGGTGCCACAACAACAACCTATTGCTCAACGTCAGCAAGACCAAATAGCTGACTATTGACTTCAGGAGAAGGAAGCCAGAGGTCCATGAACCAGTCTTCATAGGAGGATCAGCAACTTCAAACTCCTCAGTGTTACTACT
The DNA here is from genome assembly GCF_963921235.1 of Mobula hypostoma. Classification (NCBI taxonomy): domain Eukaryota; kingdom Metazoa; phylum Chordata; class Chondrichthyes; order Myliobatiformes; family Myliobatidae; genus Mobula; species Mobula hypostoma. The sequence continues at coordinate 1,777,085 of NC_086125.1, forward strand.
TTGGAGGACCTGTCCTGGATCCTCCAAATACTACAACAAGAACTGCTAATGGCCCAGTCCATTGCGAGAATACACCTCCCCACCATTAAGTACATCTATACAAAATCCTGTTGCAGAAAAGCACCATATATGAGCAGAAGTAGTCCATTTGGCCCATCGATACATCTCTGCCATTCAATGATGAGCTGATCCAATTCTTCCAGTTATCCCCACTCCCCTGCTTTCACCCCATACACTTTGATGCCCTGGCTAATCAAAAACCTATCTATCTCTGCCTTAAACACACCCAATGGCTTGGCCTCCACAGCCACTCGTAGCAACAGATTCCACAGATTTCCACTGAAGTAACTTCTCCGCATCTCAGTTGTAAAAGGACGTCCTTCAATCCAGGAGCGTGCTCTCTTGTCCTGGAGTCACCTGAGCCGTGTGTGGGTCATCCATCATCAGGGTCTCCGACTGCCCAGGTCATGTTCTCTTCTTGCTGCCGCCATCATGAAGAAGGTAAAGAAGCCTCAGGGTTCACACCACCAGGTTCAGGAACAGTTATCACCCCTCAAACATCAGGCTCCTGAAACAGAGGGGATAACTCCACTCAACTTTACTTGCCTCATTGTTAAAATGTTCCCACATCCCATGGAATCACTTTTAAAAGCTCTTCATCTCACGTTCTTGATATTTATTGCTTATTTATTTATTATTATTTTTTGTATTTCTTTTTCTATCTTTTGCACAGTGGTTGAATGCTCAAGTTGGTCATGTCTTTCATTGATTCTGTTATGGTAATTATTCTATAGGTCTATTGAAAATGAATCTCAGGTTTGTAAATAGTGACATATATACAAACTTTGATAATAAATTTACTTTGAACTTTGAAGCTGCTAGCTCTTGCTTCACCCTCTTTCCATCAGCTTTATATACTGGCTGTTTTCCCTCTTTCTTTCTAGTCCTGAAAAAATGTCTCTACCAGAAACGTTAACTGTCCACTTCCCTCCATAAATGCTGACGAAACTACCAAGGTCTTCCAGCTTTTTGTTTGTTGCTGCAGATTTACAACATTGGCAGTTCTTGTGTCTCGACTCCTGAATCGTCCAGCATTTCTTTTAACCAGCTACCATCGTGATTGATTGTACCTACTTAGGACAAAGACAGAGTGTTAACTCAATGTCTTGCCTGTGTGACACATCTGACTCTGCTATACTCTCCAGGTACGACACGGGACGGGGGGCTGTGGGTAGAAGAAATTCAGCTCTAATCTAATGTTCAGGTCTGTGGAACTAAGCGTATCACGCATGGCAAGAAATGGAGGGTGCTTAAAATGTCCTTATGTATGATTGCAGCACAATGGATTAGTTAAGACTATTGATTTGTACAAGAGTACAAATCATCGCTTCTCATTGTTACTATCAGGGAGGAGGTACAAGAGTCTGAAAGCACACACACGTAGCGATTCACGAACAGCTTCTTCCCCTCTGCCATCTAATTTCTGAACGCACATTAAACCCATGAACCTACTTCAATACTTTTTTACTTCTATTTTTGTAATACTTATTTCATTTAACGATTCTATATATAATGAATACTGTAATTTACAGATTTTTTTTCTATTATTATGTATTGCATTGTACTGACAACAAATTTCATGGCATATGTCGTGATTCTGATCCCACCATAGCTGTGTGTTTAAAAAAAAGCAAGTGCTGGACAGAGAGTTAACATACTAAGTTATGGACCGTCAGGCCTGGTGAAGGCTCTGTGTTCTGAGGCACTGTTCATTTTGTAAAAACGTCACTTTCTGTTCATAAATTGCTCTTACGTCATTTTCTGCACGGGTTAATTTTGACTTGGAGCAAACACAGTGGAAAGACAACCGTCTCCATCCACTCTTTATTTGCCCATGAAACAGCAAAATCTGTCGGTCTTAAGTTTTCTTAATATTGGTAAACATTTAGTAGATGTACTCTGAAGGGAGTATTTTGTTTATTGTTTATCACTATCAGGGTGGAGCTGAGGATGACAGCGCCTAACGGCGACTCCTTTACTTGCATCTTCGGAAACAGCTCTATTTTCATCTTTAATATCTGTATTTTCCCTTTTAGGGTTCTTTTGAAGACCCTGACCTGGAGTTACACACTGACTTCGGTTCTTTGCGGGAATGGGACCCGCTCTCGGGATCTGACGACTGGCCGGTATTCTATATACCAAGGATGCAGCCTAGAAGACTGGCGCGCCTTCAGGTTTCCGGGATTTCGTGGCTCTGGAAGTGGGCAGACTCGAGGTCAGTGCCTCCGCAGGAAACTGATGTGTCGTGGGAGTACGCAGAAGATCGAAAGCAGCGAGCTGGCCGCTGGCTGTGTACCCAGAGTCCCGAGTTCTTTGGGCACAAAGCAACGCAACAGGCTTTTAACATAGTAAGTCGGCGAATTGTTTTTCTTGCTGATGGGGGGGTGGGATTGTTGCTTTGGTGCTGCTTGTGCATGGTGGGGGAGCTGGGGGGCTTTGAGGTTCTTACAATTAACCGTCATTCATTCTTTGGGGCACTCCTCTATTTTTGTGGATGCTTGCAAAGAAAAAGAATTTCAGGATGTATATTGTATACATTTCTCTGACATTAAATGTACCTTTATTATTCTACCATTCTACTATGAGCTGGCTCTAGTCCATGGCACAGCGATAGAATGTTCCATGTGTATATTACTTTGTGTAATGCTGATTGTGAGAATAATCTATAATATTAGTGTTGAAGGTGCATTACAATTTTTTTTAATGTAAAATATGTTTTACTTAACTTTCTGCAGTTCACAAAGTTTTCTTATTAAAAATTCCAAAGAAAGCTTCCAGCTCCAGCGGTTTTTGAGAAGGTGTTTAACCTCTTGTATCAGACAGCAAACCCTGTTATCTGAAACATTATCTCTCTTTGTCTCTCTCCACAGACACTGCCTGACCTACTGAGTGTTTCCAACATTTTCTGTTTTTTTTTATTTGTGGTTCTGAATGTACATAGTTCTTTTGATATTTCTAGCAGTAACATCATTTGAATTCATTTAATTAAATAAATCAGGATTAAACAGTTCCTCTCAATCTTATTGACCAGGAAACCGCAATCTATCTAGTTTGCTAATCTGGTCTGCTCTGTGTTGGAATTGGAACTCAAATTTGTTTATCACAATCGTGGGTACTGAGGTAGAGTGAAAAGCTTGTTTTGAATATTATTCATGCACATCAGTTTATCGGTCAGAACATTGAGGTAGCGTAAGGTAAAATGGTAACAGAATGCAGAATAAATGCGACCGCTACAGAGGAAGTGCAGTACAGGCCACCTGAGGACCCGCCAATAAACAACCCCTCAGGAGAACATTATATTTGACTTGAGTGATCGCACTCTATTACTACTGCAATACAGGGAGACAAAATACATGCAGTTCACACCCACAACAATATGATCCATACTTAAACAATTTCTGAAATGGCCTAGAAATTTTCTCAATGCAGGGGACAATTAAGAATGGACCATAAATGTTGATCAATGAGTCCAAATCTCATCAGTGAATCATAAAAAGGTAAAGGAAAAGAGAGCCATAAATGTGATATGATATAACAAGTGTTACTGGTGTAAGAAGGCTATATAAATGAATTTCACTCTAATTAAGGTGCTCGCAGGAATACTGAAACAATCTTCAGTGAATTCTGTGATTGCATTGTTCTGAGGAAGCCTTAAAGCATGCCCTTGGTAATCTCATAGGATAATCATTAGCATGAGACACGGCAAAATGATTGAAAAATTCATAAAGGCCTGTCAAACCCACTGCTTTAACAATCTCTATGCCATCAATGCATAACTATATTAGAATACCAAGCATTCAAGGAGAAATGAAAGCCTCGTGGCTATAAAGAAACTTTCATGACTTCAGCGTGGCCTAATTACAGATTTAAAGTGTAGTCACTGTTGGAAAGTAGGGAGCCTAGCAGCGAGTATCTGCACAGACATTAATATCACTAATCTGGTGTTAGGCATCTCCCAGTCTTCACTCAGTGAATAGGAGTTACATGCCTAAATTATCGTGATAAGAAATGAATTATCACCTGCAACCTATTTAAACCTAGCTCTCATCCCCAGTCCTTGTTCACCAATATGAACCGGACAACCACCCTTAACCTTCTGTTGCCTTGTGTGTTTAGTAGCTGTTCTCTCTTGCTCTACGGCCCCTCATGGCTTGTTATTTTGCAGTTTACTGTTAATGTTATTGCTCACTGTTAAAGTGTCCCTGCTGCTCTGCATTTGGGTCAAGCCTCCTTGACATTTCCTGACAGGATGAGTAAACCGATCATTGACCCGGCAAGACGTGTCAACAGGAGCACAAAGTCCCGAAGCAGCAAGAAATCATTGACTATCTGCTCACCACTCTCAGCCTACTCTGTCTTGATAAAGCAACCTTGTGCCAGTCACCCTCCTCCCTTGGAGCCCCAGATTATTCTGGTGCCTGAAAGTTTTGACAGAGCCCCAGCCAAAATTCCTGTCTCAGTGTGACTTGAATTTTGAGCTCCAGCTACCTCTGTATGTTATGGACCAAGCCAAAATTGCCTTTGTCATTTTTCTCTCGACTGGGTGAGCTCTGACCTGGGCCACTGAGAAATGGGACAACAAAACCACCATTAGCAATAAATAAGAACATAAGAACATAAGAAATAGGAGCAGGAGTAGGCCATCCGGCCCATCGAGCCTGCCCCGCCATTCAATAACATCATGGCTGATCTGTCCATAAACTTAGCTCCATGTACCTGCCTTTTCCCCATAACCCTTAATTCCCTTACTATGTAAAAACCTATCTAACTGTTTCTTAAATACATTTAGTGAAGAAGCCTCAACTGCTTCCCTGAGCAGAGAATTCCACAGATTCACCTCTCTTTGGGAAAAACAGTTTCTCCTCATCTCTGTCCTAAATCTTCTCCCCTGAATCTTGAGGCAATGCCCCCTAGTTCTAGTCTCACCTACCAATGGAAACAACTTTCCTACTTCTATCTTGTCTATCCCTTTCAAAATTTTGTATGTTTCTATAAGATCCCCTCTCATTCTCCTGAACTCCAGAGAGTATAGTCCCAGGTGACTCAATCTCTCCTCATAGGTTAACCCCTTCATCCCTGTAATCAACCTGGAGAACCTCCTCTGCACTGCCTCCAAAGCCAGTATATCCTTCCTCAAGTATGGAAACCAGAACTGCACACAGTATTCCAGGTGTGGTCTCACCAGTACCCCGTATAGTTGCATCATGACCTCCCTGCTCTTGAATTCAATCCCTCTAGCAATGAAGGCCAATATTCTGTTTGCTTTCTTAATAACCTGTTGCACCTGCAAGCTAACTTTTTGCGATTCATGAACAAGCACTCCCAAGTCCCTCTGCACAACAGCATGCTGCAATCTTTCACCAATTAAATTATAATCTGCTCTTCTATTATTCCTTCTAAAGTGGATGATCTCACATTTACCCACGTTGTATTCCATCTGCCAGACCTTAGTCCACTCACTTAATCTATCTATATCCCTCTGCAGACTCTCCATATCCTCTGAACAATTTGCTTTTCCACTCAGTTTAGTGTCATCAGCAAATTTTGCTATGCTATACTCAGTCCCCTCTTCCAAATCATCAGTGTAAATGGTAAACAGCTGCGGGCCCAGCACCGACCCCTGTGACACCCCACTCACCACTGACTGCCAACTGGAGAAACACCCATTTATAGCAACTCTCTGCCTTCTATAGGTTAACCAATCCACTATCCATGCCAATACACTTCCTCCAACTCCATGCATCCGTATCTTATTTATAAGTCTCTTGTGTGGCACCTTATCGAATGCCTTCTGGAAATCCAAGTATATGACATCCACCTGTTCCCCTCTATTCACTGCACTCATTATGTCCTCAAAGAACTCCAGTAAGTTTGTCAAACAGGACCTGCCCTTTCTGAATCCATGCTGCATCTGTATAATGGAACCACTCCTTTCTAAATGTTTCGCTGTTTCTTCCTTAATGACAGCTTCAAGCATTTCCCCGACTACAGATGTTAAGCTAACTGGCCTATAGTTGCCCATCTTTTGCCTACATCCTTTTTTAAAAAGTGGCGTGGCCTTTGCTGTCTTCCAATCTGCCGGGACCTGTCCAGAGTCTAGAGAGTTTTGATAAATGATTATCAACATGTCTACTATAACCTCTGCCAATTTCTTCAGCACCCTGGGATGCATCCCATCAGGACCAGGGGACTTATCTACCTTCAGGCCCTCTAGTTTTCTCATCACTATCTCTTTAGTGACAGTGATTTTATCGAGGTCCTCACCTCCCATTTCGTCCATAACATCCTGCTTTGGCATATTAGACGTGTCCTCCAAGACTGACACAAAATAATCGTTCAATGTCTCACTCCTTATCACCCAATATCAATTTCCCCTTATCGTCTTCCAAGGAATCTACGTTGACTTTAGCCACCCTCTTCTGCTTTATATAGTTATAAAATCTTTTGCTATCTGTTTTTATATTTTGTGCTAATTTACTTTCATACTCTATCTTCCCTTTCCTTATTTCTTATTTAGTTGTTCTTTGTTGCTTTTTAAAGTTTTCCCAATCCTCCAGTCTCCCACTACTCTTTGCGACTTTGTACACATGAGCTATTAATTTGATACTATCTTTTATTTCCTTAGTTATCCAAGGCTGGCCCTCCCCACACTTACTGTCCTTACTTTTGAGTGGAGTATACTTTTGTTGAGTACTGTGAAAGATCTCTTTGGAAGTATTCCACTGTTCCTCAACTGTCCTACCAAATAACTTGTGCTCCCAATCCACATTAGCCAACTCCTCCTTCATCCGGTTGTAGTCTCCCTTGTTCAAGTATAATACACTAGTTTTAGATCTAACTATTTCATCCTCCACCTGAATGCGAAATTCAGTCATACTATGATCACTCTTTCCAAGAGGATCCCTGATTACAAGATTGTTAATCTTACCTGTCTCATTTCACAGGACTAGATCTAAGATAGCATTTTCTTAACAAATATGAGGATTTTATTGCTGAGCTGTGCCAGGTTTTTGAACATCTGAGAAGTGGAAGGGAGGCAGCAGATCTGACATTTCACCTATATCGAGGCTCACGCTTGGTGCTGGATTGCACCGTGGAATTCAGAACTATTATGGCGGAGAACAGCAGGAATGTGGAAACACAGCAGGCCCATTATCGTCATGGCTGCTTGGGGTGTTGAAAGATGAGCTGTCTACTCGGGAGATGCCCACTGACGTCGAAAGCATCATCACCTTGACCCTTCAAATTGACAAGTATCTTATGGGTCACTAGCCACGGCCCTAGTTTTGTTCCCAGAACCACTTAAGGCTGCAGGACCCTCGTCATACATGCCTCCAGAGCCCCAGCAGTTAGAAGGAGCTCCCTTAGCCCCATAAGAGCGTGAGCTTGGTGAAGAGCGTGGGCATGGTGAAGAGCGTGAGCTTGGTGAAGAGCGTGGGCATGGTGAAGAGCGTGAGCTTGGTGAAGAGCGTGGGCTTGGTGAAGAGCATGAGCTTGGTGAAGAGTGTGAGCATGGTGAAGAAGAAATGTGTGTGCTTACTGCAGAACTGCTGATCACCCATTCAGCAAATGCACTCTGCGTCTGGGACCACCAGGTAGAGATGAGGGGCCTTCTGTCTGGTAACTCCACATAGCCTCTCATTCCAGCACCATAGCCTGACTCGTTCTCTCTGTCCTGCTCCACACAGGAGGCTCTGGTGGATTCTGACACGGCAGGCAGCTCTTTGGAACGGACTCTGTCTGGGCCACTCGGGCTCCCTACTGAGACTATCTCTCACCCCTTATGCATCACGGCCACTGGCGGATATTCCATGGGGTCTGGAATGGTCAGAGAGTGCACAGCCTGTATAAGTGGGTGTTGGAGAGCACCGTGACTCCATCCAATTTCTCCTCATCAACTTGTTCAACACTCCTTTCATCTTGGGTTACCACTGAATCCAGTCATGGCCCTCAATTTGCCTGGTCATCAGGCTCACTGCTGAGTTGGGGACCCACCTGCCTACCACCTCAGCTGACTTCACTCTGTAAGTCTGAGGAGATGGAGGAAACTCTCGACCTCACAAAGACCCTGTAGGAATACCATGAGTTAGCCATCGCCTTCAGTAAGGGGGAGCCTGCCCTGCAGCCTCACAGATCGCACCACCTGGAGATTGGCCTCCTCCCAGACACAACTACTCCCTGAGCTCATTTATTTTCCCTCTCCCCTCCAGAGTGACAAGCCATGAATGACTACGTCGCAGAAGCACTGCGGCATGTCTTCATTCGACCAGCAAGTCACCAGCCGTTGCAGCATTCTTCTTCATCAAAAAGTAAGATGGGGGTTGTCATCTCTGCACCAACTGTGGTGGACTCAGCAAGGTCACCATTAAGAACCACTCCCCTCTCCCCTTGATGGATAGCACAGTTGAAACATTTCGCAGGCCCCTGATCTTCACCAAACTGGATCTACGGAGCGGGTAGAATCTGATCCGCTATTGGCCAGGGGGATGAGTGGGGATAGCATTCATGATGACGAGTACCTGGTGATGACTTTCAGACTTTCCAACAGTCCAGTCGTTTTCCATGCCTTCATCAACAAGATCCTCCGGGACGCGCTACCCAAGTTGATACGGTCATTCATTGGTTCGTTGATGCCTGCAAAAAAATTAAACTCTAGGGTTATATAGAGTGACTTGTATGTACTTTGATAATAAATGTACTTCAAACTTTGAACCAATATGTGACCTCAACAACATCCTTATCTTCTCCAAACCCTGGAGACCACATCAGTTCAGTCCTTCAGCATCTCCTGAATTACCAAGTGTGCTGCAAGAAAAACCCTAGTTCCAAACCTGACCACACTCCCTCAAAAAGCCACAGCACTCCTTCATCTTCTCCAACTTCTACCACTGCCTCATCAGGAATTACAGCCAAGCCACTGCTTCTCTCATCTCTCTCACCAAAGCCCCTGGTCTGCTGCTGAGGACCATGTTTTCGAGGAGCTTGAGTAGCTTCGCCACTGTAACATCTAAACTCCTCTGGACTTTTTGTAGTCAAGGTGGATGGATCTGACGTGGACGTTGGGGCAATTCTCAGCCAGCAAGGACCAGACATGTCCTTCTTGTGAAAGTTCAACTCTGCACGGTGCTGTTGTGGAGTGGGAGACAGGGAGCTATTTGCCATCAAATGGGGCTTGGAGCAATGGAGACATTGGCTGCTGGGAAACACCGAGCCCTCCCTCATCTGGACTGACCTCCAGAACCTCAAGTCCATTCAATTCACCCACCAATGTAACCCACATCAGGAGTCACCTGCCACTCATTACCTCCAGTCCATTTAAACCCAGCTCTCACCTACTATCTTTGTTTGCTCACATGAACCAGCCAGCATCAACCAGTTGTTTGTAGCCTTCAGTTACCTTATTACCTTGTCATGTTAAGTATCTGTTCCATCATGTTTTGTGACCCCTGGTGGGCTGTTATTTTGCAGTTTATTATTAAGTGGTGAGCGGTAACTTTAATCATCTCTGATGCTCTGTGTTTTTGTCAAACCTCCTCTACATTTCCTGACATCTGCTTTAGAACTGTTTAATTCACTTTCAGTTTGTGGGTAGTGGCAACATAAATTGCCCTTGGGTGCTTGGGTGAGTCACCGACTTGAGAGGTGCATTTGTTGTGAAAGTGTGGGTATTGTGCTGTTGGGAGTAGTTTTCATGATTCACAGCATATGACATAGGAGCAGAATTAGGCCAGTCAGTCCATCAACTCTGTTCTGCTATTCCATTGTTGTCAATTTGGTATCACTCTCAACCCCATTCTCCTGCCTTCGCCATGCCAATAAGACCTAACAGCAGAATTCTAAATCATTAGAAAGAGGTGACATGGGATCGGAAGGTGCAGAATCTTTCTGGGTTGAGCTAAGAAATCGCAGGGGTAAAAGGACCCTGATGGCAGTTATATACAGGCCTCCAAACAGCTACAGTGATGTGGACTACAAATTACAACTGGAAATAGAAAAAGCTTGTTAGAAGGGCAGTATTATGATAATTGTGGGGGATTTTAACATGTGAGTGGACTGGATCTCAATAGAGAGAATTTGTAGAATGTCTGCGAGATGGCTTTTTAGAACAGCTTGTTGTTGAGCCCACTAGGGGATCGGCTGTACTGGATTGGATATTGTGTAATGATCCAGAGGTGATCAGAGATATTGAGGTGAAGGAACCCTTAGGAAGCAGTGATCATAACATGATTGAGTTCACCGTGAAATATGAAAAAGAGAAGCCGAAATCTGATGTGTTGGTATTTCAGTGGAGTGAAGGAAATTATAGTGGCATGAGAGAGGAACTGGCCAAAATTGACTGGAAAGGGACACTGGTGGGAAGGACGGCAGAGCAGCAGTGGCTGGCGTTTATGTGAGAAGTGAGGAAAGTGCAAGACAGGTATATTCCAAAAAAGAAGAATTTTTCGAATGGAAAAAGGATGCAACCATGGCTGACAAGAGAAGTCAAAGCCAAAGTTAAAACAAAGGAGAGGGCATACAAGGAAGCAAAAATTAGTGGGAAGACAGAGGATTGAGAAGTTTTTCAAAGCTTACAAAAGGAAACTAAGAAGGTCATTAAGAGGGAAAAGATGAACTATGAAAGGAAGCTAGCAAATAATATCAAAGAGGATAATAAAAGCTTTTTCAAGTATATAAAGAGTAAAAGACAGGTGAGAGTAGATATAGGACCGATAGAAAATGATGCTGGAGAAATTGTAATGGGAGATAAGGAGATGGTGGAGGAACTGAATGAGTATTTTGCATCAGTCTTCACTGAGGAAGACATCGGCAGTATACCGGACACTCAAAGGTGGCAGGGAAGAGAAGTATGCGCAGTCACAATTACGACAGAGAAAGTACTCAGGAAGCTGAATAGTCTAAGGGTACATAAATCTCCCGGACCAGATGGAATGCACCCTCGTGTTCTGAAGGAAGTAGCTGTGGAGATTGCGGAGGCATTAGCGATGATCATTCAAAAGTCGATAGATTCTGGCATGGTTCCAGAGGACTGGAAGATTGCAGATGTCACTCTGCTATTTAAGAAGGAGGCAAGAAAGCAAAAAGGAAATTATAGACCTGTTAGCTTGACATCGGTGGTTGGGAAGTTGTTGGAGTCGATTGTCAGGGATGAGGTTACGGAGTAGCTGGAGGCATATGACAAGATAGGCAGAACTCAGCATGGTTTCCTGCCTGACAGACCTATCTCAATTTTTTGAGGAAATTACCAGTAGGCTAGACAAGGGAGATGCAGTGGATGTTGTATATTTGGATTTTCAGAAGGCCTTTGACAAGGTGCCACACATGAGGCTACTTAGCAAGATAAGAGCCCATGGAATTATGGGAAGGTTACATATGTGGATAGAGTGTTGGCTGATTGGCAGGAAACAGAGAGTGGGAATAAAGGGATTCTACTCTGGTTGGCTGCCGGTTACCAGTGGTGTTCCACAGGGGTCCGTGTTGGGGCCACTTCTTTTTACATTGTACATCAACGATTTGGATTATGGAATAGATGGCTTTGTGGCTAAGTTTGTTGATGATATGAAGACAGGTGGAGGGGCCGGTAGTGTTGAGGAAACAGAGAGTCTGCAGAGAGACTTGGATAGATTGGAAGAATGGGCAGAGAAGTGGCAAATGAAATACAATGTTGGAAAGTGTATGGTTATGCACTTTGGCAGAAGAAATAAATGGGCAGACTATTATTTAAATGGGGAGAGAATTCAAAGTCCTGAGATGCGACAGAATTTGGGAGTCCTCGTGCAGGATACCTTTAAAGTTAACCTCCAGGTTGAGTCGGTAGTGAAGAAGGCGAATGCAATGTTGGCATTCATTTCTAGAGGAATAGAGTATAGGAGCAGGGATGTGATGTTGAGGCTCTATAAGGCGCTGGTGAGACCTCACTTGGAGTACTGTGGGCAGTTTTGGTCTCCTTATTTAAGAAAGGATGTGCTGACGTTGGAGAGGGTACAGAGAAGATTCACTAGAATGATTCCGGGAATGAGAGGGTTAACATATAAGGAACGTTTGTCTGCTCTTGGACTATACTCCTTGGAGTTTAGAAGAATGAGGGGAGACCTCATAGAAACATTTCGAATGTTGAAAGGCATGGACAGAGTGGATGTGGCAAAGTTGTTTCCCATGATGGGGGTCTAGTACGAGAGGGCATGACTTAAGGATTGGAGGGCGCCCATTCAGAACAGAGAAGTGAAGAAATTTTTTTAGCCATAGGGTGGTGAATCTATGGAATTTGTTGCCATGGGCAGCAGTGGAGGCCAAGTCATTGGGTGTATTTAAGGCAGAGATTGATAGGTATCTGAGTAGCCAGGGCATCAAAGGTTATGGTGAGAAGGCAGGGGAGTGGGACTAAATGGGAGAATAGATCAGCTCATGATAAAATGGTGGAGCAGATTCGATGGGCCGAATGGCCGACTTCTGCTCCTTTGTCTTCTGGTCTTATGGTCTAATTCGGCCATTCGGTCAAATGCAGTAATAGAACATAGAACAGTACAACCAGTCAACAATGTAGTACTGACCAGCTAAAAAGCAAATCTATAGTACCCAAACACCAATCCCTCCTACCTACACCATGTCAATATTCCTCCATCTTCCTTACATTCAGAATTGGAACTGAGTTTATTATCACCGGCATGTGTTGTGAAACTTGTTGACTTAGCAGCAGCAGCAGTTCAATGCAATACATAATCTAGAAGAGGAAAATAATTAAATAGGTAAATCAATTGCATCTATTGAATTGATTAAAAATCGTGCAAAAACAGAAACTAATCTGCTCTCACCCTATCCTCCCGCCACCCCACTAGGATTAGGGTTCCCCTTGTCCTCACCTACCACCCCACCAGCCTCTGGGTCCAACATATAATTCTCCATAACTTCTGCCACCTCCAACGGGATCTCACCACTAAGCACATCTTTCCCTCCCCCACCCCACTGCTTTCCGCAGGGATTGCTCCGTACGCAACTCCCTTGTCCATTCGTCCCCCCCCAACCCTTCCCACCGATCTCTCTCCTGGCACTTATCCTTGTAAGCGGAACAAGTACTACACATGCCTTTACACTTCCTCCCTCACCGCCATTCAGGGCCCCAGACAGTCCTTCCAGGTGAGGCGACACTTCACCTGTGAGTCTGCTGGGGTGATATACTGCGTCCAGTGCTCCCGATGTGGCCTTCTATATATTGGCGAGACACGACGCAGACTGGGAGACCGCTTTGCTGAACACCTACGCTCTGTCTGCCAGAGAAAGCAGGATCTCTCAGTGGCCACACATTTTAATTCCACGTCCCATTCCCATTCTGACATGTCTATCCACGGCCTCCTCTACTGCCAAGATGAAGCCACACTCAGGTTGGAGGAACAACACCTTATATTCCGTCTGGGTAGCCTCCAACCTGATGGCATGAACATTGACTTCTCTAACTTCCGTTAATGCCCCACCTCCCCTTCGTACCCCATCCTTTCTTTCTTTCTTTCTTTCTTTCTTTATTTATTTATTTATTTATTCGTTCATTCATTCATTCATTCATTCATTCTTTTCCCCTTTTTTTCATCTCTTTTTTCTCCCTCTGTCCCTCTCACTATAATTCCTTGCCCATTCTCTGGGCTCCTCCCCCCCCCCTTCTTTCTCCCTAGGCCTCCCGTCCCACGATCCTCTCCCTTCTCCAGCCTCGTATCCCTTTTGCCAATCAACTTTCCAGCTCTTAGATCCATCCCTCCCCCTCCTGTCTTCTCCTATCATTTTAGATCTCCCCCTCCCCCTCCCACTTTCAAATCTCTTACTATCTCTTCTTTCAGTCCTGACGAAGTGTCTCGGTCTGAAATGTCGACTGTATCTCTTCTTATAGATGCTGCCTGGCCTGCTGCGTTCACCAGCATTTTTTGTGTGTGTTGCTATATTAAAAAAGACAAGTAATGTCCAAGGGTTCAATGTCCATTTGGGAATCGGATGGCAGAGGGGAAGAAGCTGTTCCTGAATCACTGAGTGTGTGTCTTCAGGCTTCTGTACCTCCTCCCTGATGGTAACAGTGAGAAAAGGGCATGCCCTGGGTGATGGGGCTCCTTAATAATGGACACTGCCTTGAAGGTGTCCTGGGTACTTTGTAGGCTAGCACCCAAGATGGGGCCAACTAAATTTACAACCCTCTGCGGCTTCTTTCGGTCCTGTGCAGTAGCCCCTCCATACCAGACAGTGATGCAGCCTGTCAGAATGCTCTCCATGGTACATCCATAGATGTTTTTGAGTGTTTTTGTTGACATATCAAATCTCTTCAAATTCCTAATGACGTACAGTCGTTGTTTTGCCATCTTTACAACTGTATTGATATATTGGGACTAGGTTAGGTCCTCAGAGATTTTGACATGCAGGAACTTGAAGCTGCTCACTCTCTCCATTTCTGATCCCTCTCTGAAGATTGATATGTGTTCCTTCATCTTAGCCTTCCATGTACCTATCGAAGCATCTCTTAAAAGCCCCTAATGTATTTGTCTTTACCACCATACCAGGCAGTGCATTCCAGCATCCACGACTCTCTGAATAAAAAGAAACTTGCCCCTCACATCCCCTCTTGAACCTACCCCTCTCATCTTCAATACATGCCCTCTGGTACTAGACGTTTCAATCCTGGGACACAGGTATTCTCTGTCCACTCTATCTATGTCTCTCATAATCTTGTAAGCCTCTATTAGATCTCCTGCCAGCCTCCGGTGCGCCACAGAAAACAACCCAAGTTTATCCAGCCTCTTGTGATAGCACATGCCTTCTAAACTAGGCAACATCCTGGCAAACTTCTTACACCCTCTCTAATGATAAAAAGAATCAGGTTTATTTCCACTGACATATAATGTATGTCACAAAATTTTCTGTGTTGTGATCTTTGGCAGGATCTATTATGTCCTCTTAAGAGAACAGATGGGGTCTCAGTTTAACATGTCATCCAAATCACTCCCCCTTCATTGGATATATTTCAAGTAGGCATTGATAGGTTTGTGATTAGTGATGGTGTCAAAGGTTATGGAGAGAAGGCAGGAGAATGTGGTTGAGAAGGATGATAAATCAGGGAATGGTGGGGCAGATTTGATGGGCTGAATGGTTTTAATGTCTTATGTCTTCAGCACAGTATCCACACATTACATACTGTAGGATTCCAGTCTGATTTATTTGTGCTTAAATCTCTGAAGTGGGATTTGACCCATAACCTCCTGGCCTAGCTGCAAAAGGGTAATTCCCCAGGCACTGGCAGCTAAATGCCCGGTCGCCGATCTTGCCTTGTATCTCTTCCCCATTTTCTCTTCTGTTATTCTGCAGGATTTTTGTCTACACTGATCATTCCTTATAAAGCTGTTACACCCTCGATCCTTTCACAGGTGCTGGAGAGCCTCCCAGGAGCTTGAAGTGTTGCAGGGACGGGAGAGAGCAGCAGTTACACTTCACTGAAACCTGCAAAGATAACTGGCTGCTTTTCCAACACCTGACAGCAGCCTGCCTCTTTGGATGACCTCTAGTGGTACGCTCCAACTTAATTAACCCTTTGTCTGCTAAACCATTGTACTCAGTTTAACATGAGGTGATTTGGGACACCACAGTAGCATGGCGGGTTTTCTTGCACTCTGAGCTCACAAAGTTGATGGTTTGGTTGGAGTTCATCAGTGTTTCGGTAATCCATTGCATCCACTGTACAGGGGATTGCCCTGTGTAACTTCACCAAACCCTATTGGCCGGCCTCACCCAGTTCCAGCTCTCACCACTGGGTCGTACAGTTGGACTTTGCGAGGTAGTGTGGCGGTTTATACAATGCTTTTACAGCTCGGGGTATTTTAGAGTTTGGAGTTCCATTCTGACATCACCGGTAAGGAGTCCGAACGCCCTCCCTGTGGAATGTGTGGGCTTTCCCCAGCTGCTCTGGTCCAAAGACGTTCCAAGTAGGTTAATTGTCCTGCGATTAGGGGTTGTGGAGTGGGGTGGCGCAGCTCGAAGGGCCAGAAGGGCCTGCTATGTGCAATAAATAAGCATGGCACAGGCCAAACATCACTCCACACCACCTCCCTCCGCCATTCACACACTCTGAGAGCAAAGTGCTCTTTGCAGGTTGTGGCGGTGGTGTTTTCAGGGTGTACTAAGGCTCGACAGTATGCACACATAAAATGCTGGAGGAACTCAGCAGGCCGGGCAGCATCTATGGAAAAAAGTACAGTCGGCATTTCAGGCCGAGACCCTTCGACAGGACACTGCATCTGCAGATTTCCTCTTGGTTGAGTATATACTCATTTATCACAAGATCACAAGACAAAGGAGCAGAAGTAGGCCATTCGGCCCATCAAGTCTGCTCGGCAGCTCCCCCATGAGCTAAACTATTCACCATCTAGTTCCAATTTCCAGCTTTTTCCCCATATCCCTTGATACCCTGACTAATTAGATACCTGTCAATCTCCTCCTTAAACACCCTCAATGTTCGGGCCTCCACAGCTGTATGTGGCAACGAATTCCATAAATCCACGACCCTCTGGCTAAAAAAATTTCTCCTCATCTCTGTTTTAACTGGCTACCCTCTAACTCTAAGACTATGGCTTCTTGTCCTGGACTCACCCACCAAGGGAAACAGCCTTTCCACATCTACTCTGTCCAACCCTTTCAACATTCGAAATGTCTCTATGAGATCCTCTCTCATTCTTCTATACTCTAATGAATACAATCCAAGAGCTGACATATGCTCCTCATATGTTAGCCCCTGCTTTCCAGGAATCAACCTCATAAATCTTCTCTGAACTCTCTCCAACATCAGTACATCCTTTCTAAGATAGGGGGCCCAAAACTGCACACAGTATTCCAAATGAGGTCTCACTAATGCCCCATAGAGCCTTATCAACACCTCCTTACTCTTATACACTATTCCTCTTGAAATGAATGCCAACATAGCATTCGCTTTCTTTACCGCTGATCCAACTTGATGGTTAACCTTTAGGGTATCCTGCACAAGGACCCCCAAGTCCCTTTGCACCTCCGATTTTTGAATTTTCTCCCCATCTAAATAATAATCTGCCCGATTATTTCTTCTTCCGAAATGTACAACCGTACATTTGTCAACGTTGTATCTCATCTGCCATTTCTTTGCCCACTCTCCTAAACTGACCAAGTCTCTCTGCAACCTTTCCATTTCTTCAACATTTCCTGCTCCTCCACCTAGCTTGGTGTCATTCGCAAATTTAGCCACAAAACCATTTAATCCATAATCCAAATCATTGATATACATCGTAAAAAGAAGCGGCCCCAACACCGACCCCTGCGGAACACCACTAGTAACCGGCAAACCAATCAGAATAGGATCCCTTTATTCCCCCCCTTTGCTTTCTGCCTATCAGCCAATGCTCCACCCATTTCAATATCTTTCCTATAAGTCCATGGGCTCTCATCTTATTAAGCAGCCTCATATGCGGCACCTTATCGAAGGCCTTTTGAAAATCCAAATACACAATATCCACAGCCTCTCCCTTGTCAATCTTATTTGAGATTACCTCAAAAAATTCCAATAGGTTGGTGAGACATGATCTTCCCTTCATGAAACCATGCTGGCTTTGGCCTATCTTGTCATGAACCTCGAGGTATTTCATAACCTTGTCCTTGAGGATTGACTCCAATATCTTTCCAACTACCAATGTCAGACTAATAGGTCTGTAATTTTCTTTTTGCTGCCTCCTTCCTCTCTTAAATAACGGAACTACATTTGCGACCTTCCAGTCCTCCGGAACCATGCCATATACAAGACAGCCCATTACCTGTGTGTATCTGCGTATTGCAGGCTGAGTGTTACCCTGTGGAACCATTCGGTTCGGCTGCGGGGGGCGTTAGTCTAGTGAAGACAGCGTCTGGCCTCGCCAAATGAGTAAAATCTGAAGGTGCAAAACCTCTTGTTTGTGTGCATGCTGCATGATGTGTTCTCCTGTTACAAATCAGTACCACGCAATAACAGACAATACACCATATGAAATTAAATGATTTAGCTTTATAATTCTTAATTTGACTTGAGGGTTAGTAAAGAAAAACAAAAAGAAGAGGGCCCCATTTTAATGAAACAGCCTAATGCGCATGTTGGAGCTTACGGTTTCCCTCCCAGTGATCCTCCATCGATTTCCCTCCCAGCGATCCTCCATTGATTTCCCTCCCAGCGATCCTCCATCGATTTCCCTCCCAGTGATCCTCCATCGATTTCCCTCCCAGTGATCCTCCATCGATTTCCCTCCCAGTGATCCTCCATCGGTTTCCCCTGGCTTCATCGACTTCCAGCCCCACTCCAAGTCCACTCCTTTCAGGCATCTTCTGTTGAACAAAAGACCTGGAACAACTTGCTCTCAAGCACACAAGGATAAAACAATCCCTTCATTGGATGGTGCACATTCCAAAGCCCCCATTATCTCTAGTCATAATCCAAACATTGCTGCTACAGAACAGCCATTACATCAGCAGTGAATCCTTTCCCAGGGCGTTAACGTTCTCCCCCCACCAAACTTAGTCATGTCCTCATGACTTTGAGATAATTTGCCAACCCTTCCTGCAAAGTACAAAGTCCAATCCAGGTGTAAAAAGCAGTAACATAGCTCCCCAAAATGGTAGGGGCCACACTCTGTTCCCCTGGTGCTACATAGTCCAGTCTATCTAGTTGGTCCTGATTCTGTGAGGCCTCCATACCCCCTCATCTACCTCTTCATGTTCCAACACTACTGGGGATACTTCTGGTCTACCTGGCGAGGCCTTGCCTGTCTATCACTCATGCTTTTCTGTAACTTGGACCCCTCAGTCCCTTGGCCGAGCCCTGCTTCATTCCCTTCAGGGTCCCACTGAACCCCCAGCTGTCTACAGACAGCCCCCCCAATTTCATGTGACTCAACATGAGAAGGGTTAGGAATCTCTTCCTCAATCAGTGGGGAGATAGCGAAAGGTAGCATATCCTCATTTCCTCAACCTCTGAATCAGTATCCCACTCGGGGCGGAGGCCGGTCTAATTTCTCCTGCTGTTGGTCCTTCAGTCGCCCCGTGATGCCACAGGATCCTTACTAGGTGTAGGCTCTAGGGTGGGCTCTGGGTCAGCCTGCACCTCTTGTCCCAGAGGCCAAAGGTAATTCCAGTGGAAAGTCTTGACAGGCTCATTCCCATCCTTTGGTTTCACCCCGCAAACTGGTACGTATGTCATCTGGCTCTCCACCACATAGGGCATAACCGCCCAGTGGTCAGCCAAATTATGCTTCCCAGGTTGCTCTAAATTCCTTTTGAGGACTCGGTCTACCAGCATGAGTTGGGAGAACCTCACCTTTTGATCGTACCTCTTCTTGTTCCTTGATTCTGCTTGGCAGCCACGACTTCAGCTAGTTCATAAGCCTTTTTCAGTTCACTTCTCATATCAGACACATACTTCAGATAAATCTTCTGTGGTAGGTCATCCTCGTCAGTCCCAAAACAAAGGTTGATGGGCAACTTCGCCTCACGCCTAAACATCAGATATGGTGAGTACCTGGTAGCTTCATTTCGGGTACAGTTGTAGCAGTGGACCAGATGTCCAATATGTTGCCTCCACCTGCTCTTCTTGCTCGCCACTAAGGTTTCGAGCATGTCTAGCAAGGACCGATTAAATCTTTCAGGCTGGGGATCACTCTGCAGGTGATAAGGAGTAGTCCTCGACTTCTTAACTCAGAGCATGCTCACTAACTCATGGATGAGCCTACTCACGAAATCCTGTCCCTGATCACTATGTATCTGCCTGCTGAGGCCATAATAAATGAAATAGTTCTCCCATAACACTGATCCTTGGTAGGGAAGGCTTGTGCATATGACTTAGACATTGGCCATATTGCTGGCATCTGGCTCTATTGACAGGAAATCTATACACACCAGGTCCAGGGGCCCCGCAATCTGTAAGTGGGACAAGGTTGCTGCCTGTGTAGGCAGCGTCTTCCTCCCTATGCATCAAATGCACGACTTGCAGTCTTCTTCGACGTCCAGCTTCATTTGGCGCCAGTAAAACCAATCTCTGAGCAATCCATAGGTCTTTTCAACCCCTAAATGTCCAGAATCATCATGAAGTGACTTCAATACAATCCTCCGATACTTCTCTGGCAGAGCCAGCTAGGAATGCTGAGGTCGGTCTGGAGGTGACATGACCCGGTATAGGATCTGGTTCTTCAACTCCAGCCTGGGCCATTCTCTCAGTAATGGAGCATCACAGCATGTTTTGTCTTCTCCGCCTGAGCCATGTCTCCCTTTTTGACCGCTGACCAAATGGTACCGATGTCCGGGTCTCTCGCTGAGCAACTGCCACTTCCCCAGGACTCAATTCTGGTAACTGGTTTATCTTCAGAGCAGTCAGTTTACAGTAACCTTGTGGAACATTCCTTGATGGTATTACAGTGTCCACACAGAAGGTGATGTTGCCAGTGATGCCATCAGTAAGTCCATTAATGTCCTCCCCATATGGTTCACAAAGCACATTCCAGTCGGTAACCTCAAAGCATTGATGTTAATGCCACCGGACGATAGTCATTTAGGCAGATTACTGTCACCTTCTTTGGCACTGGAATGATGGTTGCCACCTTGAAAATGGTGGACAATGGATTGTTTTAGAGAGATGTTGAATATATCCATCAGCACCTCTGTCAGCTGGGCTGGGCAGTCTTTCAGAACCCAGCCTGGTATGTTATTGGGCCCAGCAGCTTTGTGTGGTTGACTCTGGCCAGGGTCTTCCTCACCTCAGCTTCAGCCAGACGGAGCGTCTGCTATCCTGGGGTGAGGTGTGCCTTCCTCACCAGCACTTTGCTCTGTGCATCAAACTGAGAGTAGAAGACATTCAGCGCTTCAGGGAGTGAAGCATCCTGGTCACTGACGTGCAGGGCAGACTTATACTCCGTGATCCTCTGAATTCCCTGCCATATGTGCCTTGAGTCTCTGGTATCACAGAAGTGGCTGTAAATTCTCTGAGAATGCTCCCATTTTGTTTTCCCGATGCAGTGGGAAAGCACAGTTCCTGCTTCCCTGAGAGCTGTCGCATCCTCTGATCTAAAGGCCTCATCATGATCCCCCAGCCTGGTGTTGGCCTCTGCAGTAGGCCATGGCTTCTGATTTGCCCTTACCTGGCTGTGCTTCATGATGGTAACATTCTCAGTTCACTTCCCTCTGTAGCCTGTCACAGAATCCACATATTCCTCAATGTTAACGTGGTTGCCATAGGTAACCGCCTCACTGAACATTCTCCAGTTCATATTATCAAAGCAGTCCTGCAGTGCAGAGATTGCACCCTCAGGCCAGATTTTCACCACCTTTACAGCTGGTTTGACCCTTCGATCACTGGTTTGTATGTTGGAATTAACATAACAGATAAGTGGTCTGAGTGTCCAATGTGGGGTTGAGGGACTGCTTTATAGGCACCTAGTAAGTCAGTGTAAACCAGGTCTAGTGTATTTTTACCGCTGGTAGTGAAATCAACGCGCAGGTATAATTTAGGAAGGACTGGCTTCAGGTCTTTAGGCTTTAGGTGACATGCTGAATCTTTGGAAACTTCTAAGGAAGCAGAGGTGTTGTTGCACTTTCTTCATAATGGCACTTACATGCTGGACCCAGGACAGACCCGATGAAATGCTAACACTGAAGAATTTTAAATTTCTCATCGTCTCCACCTCTGACCTGCTGATGTGGACTGGCTCATGTACCTCTGGTTTCCTCCTGCTGAAGTCAGTAATCATCTCCTTGGTCTTGCTGACAGTGAGTGAGAGGTTGTTGTTATGGCACCCCTCAGCCAGACTTTCAATCTGCCTCCTGTCTGCTGATTTGTCACCATCCTTGATTCGGACAGCGATAGTGGTGTCTTCAGCAAACTGAAATATGGCAGTGGAACTGTGCTTAGCTGCACAGTTATAATTATAAAGTGAGTAGAACCAGGGGTGGGGGTGGGGTGATAAGCACAGAGCCTTGTGGTGCATTTGTGCTGAGGGACATTTTGGAGGGGATGTTGTTGCCAATCTGAAATCAATGGGGTCTGCAAGTGAGGAAATCGAGGATCTAATTGCACAAGGAGATATTGAGGCCTAGGACTTGAAGTTTGTTGATTTTTTTTAGGCGGAGGTATTATTTAATGCTGAGCTGTGTCAATGAAGAACATCCTGATTTATGCATCTTCACTGTCCAGATAATCCAGGATTGAGGGCAGAGCCAATGAAATCGTATCTGTTTGGAGACCTGTTGTGATGATTGGCAAATTGGAGAGGATCCAAGTAATTTCTCAGGCAGAACTTGATATATTTTATCACCACCCTCTCAAAGTACTTCATCACAGTGAATGTAAGTGCTACTAGATACTAGTCATTAAGGCAGGTTACCACGTTCTTGTTAAGCACCAGTATAACCGAAGCCTGCTTAAACCAGTTGGGTACCTCAGACTGCTGAAGCAAGACTCCAAATTTGCCCTCGCTGATATCTTATACGTCAGCCTACTCTCCTAAACCTTGTCCTGAAAGCTCTAATTCATGAAGGCCAATGTACGAAAAGCAGGCCCTACCATTCACCGTGTAAATCCTCCTCGGGATTGTCCTGCCAAAGTGCAACTCACACATGTCTGCTTTAAATTCTACCTGCCATTTCCAGTTGCTCCAAATCCCACTGCAAACTTTGATAGCATTTCTTGTTCTCCACTGCACCCTTCAATCTTGGTGTTATCTGCAAACTTGCTGAGCCAGTTTACCATTTTATATATAGAACATAGAAATTTACAGCACAATGCAGGCCCTTTGGCCCACAATATTGTGCCAATCATGTTACCTACTCTAGAGAATGCCTAGAGTTTCCCTAGCACAGAGCCCTCTATTTTGCGAAGCTCCATGTACCTATCTAAGAGACTCTTAAAAGACCCTATTGTACCTGCTTCCACCACCGCTGTTGGCAGTGCATTCCACGCACCACACCACTCTCTGTGTGAAAAACTTACCCCTAACATCCCCTCGGTACCTATTTCCAAGTGCCTTAAAACTATGCCCCCTCTTGTTAGCTATTTCAGCCTCTGGCTATCCACACGATCAATGCCCCTCATCATCTTATACACCTCTACCAGGTCACCGCTCATCCGTCACTCCAAGGAGAAAAGACCAAGTACACTCAACCCATTATCATAAGGTACGCCCTCCAATCCAGGCAACATCCCTGTAAATCTTCTCTGCACTCTCTCTATAGTATCCACATCCTTCCTGTAGTGAGGTGACTAGAACTGAACACAGTACTCCAAGTGAGGTCTGACCAGGGTCTTATATAGCTGTTACATTACCTCATGGCTCTTGAACTCCAGGTACATAATTAATATAGACAACAAACAACAATGGAACCAGTGCTGATTCTTGCGGCTCACAACTAGTCACAGGGCTCCCATCAAAAAGGCAACCATGTACTCTCAAACCCTCTCTCTTGCTTTGCTAAGACACTGCTGAATCTAATTTACTACTTCATCCTGAATGCCAACAAATTTATCCATTTCCTTCTACAGATGCTGGCTGGCCTGCTGAGTTTTTTGGGGGTGGCGGGGGGGGGGGAAGAATGTCTTCTGTGAGTGGAATCTTTGATTCTTCTGGCTGCTTTACTGAGGCAGTGAGAAGTAGACAGAATCCATGGAGTCTGGAAGGCTGTTTTCCGTGATGTGCTGAGCTGTGCCCACAACAATTTTATGTGTCCATGTGCAGAGCAATTGCCATACCAGGCCGTGATGCATCCGGCTGGGATCCTTTCTATAGTGCATTGATAAAAAATAATTATGGCCAGAGGGGACATGTCAAATTTCATTAGCTTCCTGAGGAAGTAGAGGCACTATCTTGGCTGCAGCATCAACACAGTTAGACCAGCTCAGACGACCAGCAATGTTAACTCCTAGTAACCTAAAACTTTCAACCCCTTTGAACTCAGCACCGTGCACCATTCCCTTTCTGAAGTTAGTGACCAGCTGGTTTGCTCTGTTGATATGGATAGGAAACTTTTGGATGGAGACAGACCAAATTCAGGCATATGAGACTAGATCAGGAAGATAATCTGGTCATCACAGATTACTTGGGCTAAAGGGCCGTTTCTGTGATGTATAACTCCATAACTGTGACGCTCAGTCCAAGAAACTGTAATTCAGTAGAAAGAGCAGTATGTGAGCCAAATGAAAAGCACGGAAAGGGCAATGAGAAACCAATGGACCTTTTTGTGTTATTGACTGAAGATGGAGCCACAGGCAGTGAAAACAGGAGACTGTACTTATATAATTATCCTAATACAGAGATCATCTAATACTAGGTACCAAATCTTATATACTGTGACAAATGATCAAGTACAGAGCATCCAAATAGAGGAAGGAGAGGTAGAGAGGGTTGGAAAAGAAATGCATTTAGTACCAATAGCAGAAGATACAGTCTTCATTAACTGAATGAAGAAAATCAGGATGCAGATGAGAGCATTTGTGCCAAGATCATAGAACTTTGCAAATTTGGGAGAGGTTGCAAAGATATAGCTGCAAACAATCCTTGCTATCCTTTGAATCGTGCTATTATACTATAAGTTCCAGAAGATCTGCTTCAGTTGTCTTGACTGAGATGCAGGTCAGAAAGTTAGGGTCAGAGAGTCTTAGAGCAGGGAAGTAGGCTCCTCGGTCCACCTTATCTATGCCAAACAAGATTTCTATTTAAGTTAGTTGCATTTGTGCACAACTGGTCCATATTCATCCAAAACATTCCTGTCCAACTGTCCTTTAAATATTAGTATTGTACCTACCTCAACCATTTCTTGTGGCAGTTTGTTCTCTATACAGTACTTAACCACGCTCTGTGTGACAAAGTTGCTCATCACTTTCCTTTTAAATTTTTTCCTCCTCACCTTAAATCTATGCCCTATAAATCTTAGTTCCCCAACCCTAGGAAACAGACTGTGTGAATCTACCCTATCTGTGCCCCTGATACAGTTTTTGCACTTTTCAATCAGCCTTGGACTCGACACCAATGGGAACAATCCTATATGTTTTTTTGTACTTTCAGAAACTTTAGTCTGCATTACCAAGACTTGTAAATGGAATAATTCCTCAGAGGTTTCCCAGACCAGTTAGTCAATCTGTCAATCCTCAACTGCAACCACTTCTTGTTCATCTCCCAATATTGGAACAAGTTGTCAAGGAACTCAGCTTCAATACAGAGGTACTGCTTCCAATTGGACCTAACAAGTAATTTTCTTTCCAGGAAATGTATCTTGGCAGCTTCGTAATGATGGGAGAAGGTACATAGGTCACAGATCATCTGGACCCAGTGGGGTTTTTAACTGATGTCAAACACTGCTGCTCAGTCCCAGACTGCATGACTCAATTTCAAGCTAAGCTTGTTTAGTGAGTGGTTTTCAGTGTAGTCCAAGCCACCCAGGAGAGCTTTCAGCATTTGCTTACTTCTATTTAGTGTCTGGATGAAGTGGATAAAATCTAGTTGGCAGTCCACTTTTCATTCCCGTGAACCCAGGACCATTTGTGACATCCCTTTTGGCTAAGCTCTGAATAACGCACCTCTTATGCCCAAACTGTGGCTCCCAGCCCTAGATTCTGCAGTCAGTGGAACCACACGGAGTCTGATGGTCAAACCAATTAAGAGTTCAGCAAGTTCAGATCTAGTAGACAATAAAAAATTCAGACAGGTCATGGTTTAGGCAACATAAGAAGACTGCCGATGCTGTAAATTTGGAGAAATACATATAAACATGCTGGAGGAACTCAGCAGGCCAGGCTGCATCAACAGAAAAGAGTACAGTCAATGTTTCGGGCCAAGACCCTCCAGCAGGATTAGAGAAAAAAAGATGGGTCTGTGCTACCTTGCCACCCAATAGATAAGAGACATCCCATTCAAATCTATAGATAACTGTTAACCAGTGAGATAGCTCCTATTCAAATAATGCAAGATCAAGAAACTTCCAGAGTCATGTAAAAAACTGCACCACTAGAGGACACGCTAAACAAGTGCATATACATACTAAACAGTTACATGTGTATCGGTAGTTAGGTAATTCACTAGCAGGCATAATTTGTTAAACTGCAAAAGAAAATAACAACAGAGGGGAAAGAAGATATAAATCATTTAATTAAATCAGGAGCTCCCAAGCTTTTTTATGGCACAGACCCCTACCGTTAACTGAGGGATCACCCTTCTCACTGTGAAAGGGAGACACCTCTTCTCTTTACTAGGGAGGGAGTGAGCCTGTGGTATGTCGAATTGTCAGGTGAACAATTAGTTTTGGTTGTACTGCAGATCATGGTCTGTCTTATGGACTTTGCTCTTGCTTGGTGGGTGGAGGATGCTGATGCTCGTTTTTGCTGAAGTAAGTGTGGCGGGGAGGGCCATTGCTTTGCTGCTGCTTGTGCGTGGGAGGGGAAGAGGGAGGGGCTTTGGGGTTTTATCGCTTCTACTGCCAATCATTCTTCTGTTTTTGTGGATGTTTACAAGAACAGGTATTTCAGCATGTATATTGTATGCATTTCTCTGATATTCAATGGAACTATTGAATGATTGAACCATTGTACGAAAGTGTAAGTAATCTATTAATATCATCCCATACAATCCCTATTAAACATGCATAAAATCTTAGCAAAGTGGCACAAACAGTACAGCCACTGTCTCACAGCAACAGATATCTGGTTCAATCCTGAACCTTGGGTGCTATCTGTCTGGAATGTGTACATTCTCTCTGTGACCGTGTGGGTTACCTCTATCCACCTGGAATTTGTATATTCTCTCTGTGACCATGTGGGTTACCTCTATCTGTCTGGAATTTGTACATTCTCTCTGTGACCGTGTAGGTTACCTCTATCTGTCTGGAATTTGTACATTCTCTCTGTGACCGTGTGGGTTACCTCTCGTTGCTCAGGTTTCTTCCCACGTCCAAGACAGATGATGGTGGGTTACCTGGTTGCTGTAACTGGCCTGTAGTACGGAAATGAGTGGTAGAATCTGAAGGGAGTTGATGAGAGTGCGGGGAGAATAAAATCGGGATTGATTTTGTTCAATTACAAACAAGGGTAAATCTGTGGATGCTGGAAATCCAAGCAACGCACACAAAATGCTGAAGGAACTTAGCTGACCAGGCAGCATCTATGAAAAAGAGTAAACAGTCTGTGTTTTGGGCCCAGACCCTTCATTGAGACTGAAGAAAAAAGATGAGAAGTTAGAGGAAAAAGATGGGGCGGGGGGAGGGTGGAAGAAATACCAGATAGTAGGTAGTAGGTAGCAGGTCGAAGGGTCTCAGCCCGAAACGTCGACTGTACCTCTTCCTAGAGATGCTGCCTGGCCTGCTGCGTTCACCAGCAACTTTGATGTGTGTAGCTTGAATTTCCAGCATCTGCAGAATTCCTCGTGTTTGCGGCCAGGTAGTAGGTGATAGGTGAAACTGGGAGAAGGGGAAGGGCGATTTAAAGAGCTGGGAATTTGATTAGTGAAAGAGATAAAAGGCTGGAGAAAGGGGAATCTGACAGGATAGGACAGAAGTCCACAGAAGAAAGAGAAAGGCAAGAAGCACGGGGGGAGGTAATGGGCAGGGAAAGAGATAAGATGAGAGAGAGAAATGGGAATGGGGAATGGTGACGGTGGGGGAGGGGGTGGGGTGGGGGGTGGGGAGACTGACCATTACCAGAAGGTCAAGAAATCGATGTTCATGCCATTAGGATGGAGGCTACCCAGATGGAATATAAAGAGTTGCTCCTCTAATCTGAGTGTGGCCTTGTCACAATAGTACTGGAGGTCATGGACTGACATGTCAGAATGGGAATGGGAAGCAGAATTAAAATGGGTGGCCACTGGGAGATGCAGTGGATGGAACACAGGTGTACTGGCAGACAGATTATAGGTGCTCAGCGAAGTGGTCTCCCAATCTATATTGGTTCTCACCGATATATAGGAGGCCACACCAGGAGCACCGGATACGGGCGAAGTATTGCCTCAGCTGGAAGGACTGTTTGGGGCCCTGAAAGGTAATGAATGAGGAGGTTTAGGGGCAGGTGTAGCACTTGTTCCGCTTGCAAGGATAAGTGCCAGGAGGGAGATCAGTGGGGAGAGATGAATGGACAAAGGAGGTGCATAGGGAGTGATCCATGCAGAATGCTGGATGAGTTTAGATATGTTATTGATGGTTGATGTAGACTTGAAGAGCCAAAGAGCCTATTTCTATGATATATCTCTCTATGCATCTCTTTAAAATCAGCTAACACTGTAAGCTTTGATTGGCTGATCACTAGTTATATGCAACATGTTACAAATACTTATGCTTGCATGCTTGCACAGAGATGAGCAACGCTTCACGCACTCAGGCATCCTGGGCATCTCTGTCACAGTGATGAGATGCTTCTTTCCTCTGGTAAATGACAACATGGCCTCCAATGTCAAGTGTGGAGTGAAGCAGAATGAGAGGTGACCTGATAGAGGGATATAAGATGATAAGAGATAAGAGGTATAGATAGAGTGGACAGCCAGGACTCTACTCCCAGGGCAGCAAAGGTACTACAGAATCGGAATCAAGTTCAATATCATCGACACATGTCGCAAAATTTGTTGTTGTGTGGCAGCAATACATTGCAATATATAATAATAACTACGATAAATTACAGAAAGGAGTATACATATCTATGGATGGATTGAGTTGATTCTCCAATCTTGGCAATTTACCTACAAGTGATACTCCACCATACGAAGAGACATCGCTAGTGTACTGTTAATTGCGGTGTGCCCTCCAAATGCTTGGTCTTTACATACATTTTATACAGCTGATCGGCTGCCTTTTCTGAAATTCATTTGTGATGTGGGGAGGAAATCTTCTTGCTGATTGGCTGTGGGGAAAACTTCAAATGTTGTCATCTGGAATTTTGCCTGCATTGGCTCATAAATAGGATTGAAGTCAACATACTTGTTTGCAGAATTGTTTGCAGAAAACCAAACTTCTAGGAATTCTCTTGCAAGCCGCGTGTTTGCTCTCACTGATTCCCAGTCAAATTGGTGCCCGTCTCGATCTTCCTGGGTGGAGACCAGAGAGAGTTGGTCATGCCGTTTTACAGACAGTTGATGTTCACGGATACTTGATCCTCGAACTATCCGTGGATAACTCTCTTCCACTATGGCCAATGTAATATTTGCTGCAGTCCCCATATTGGATGTTGTAGACCACATTGTGTCTTGTCCAGTAGCCCAGTTTGTTTTTTTGCTCTTTAGAGTACTCTCCTCAACATTGCTGTTGGCTTATGTGCGACTGGAATTCTATGCTTTATAAATGAAGTTAAATTAAATAAGTAGCGCAAAAAGAGAGAAAAAAAGAAAATATAGTGAGGTAGTGTTCACGAGTGTAATGTCTATTCAGACATCTGATGGGAGAGGAGAAGAAGCTATTCCTGAAACACTGAGTGTGTGCTTCTGCCCTGATGAGGAGAGGGCATGTCCTGGGTGATGGAGTCCTTGATGATGGATGCTGCCTTTGTGAGGCATCACCCCTTGAAGATGCCTCCCCTGCATCCAGGACTAGTCCCCATGATGGAGATGACTGAGTTCTCAACTCTTTGCAGCTTTTTTGATCCTATGCAGTAGCTCCCACCCCCATACCAGACAGGGATGCAGCCAGTTAGAATGCTCTCCGTAGTACATCTGTAGAAATTTGCGAGTGTCTTTGGTGACATATCAAATCTCCTCCAACTCCTCATGAAATATAGCTGCTATCCTGCCTTCTTTGTAACTGCATCAATATCTTAAGGCTATGTTGATCCTCAGAGATATAGATACCAAGGAACTTGAAATTGCTCACGCTTTTGACTTCTGATCTCTCTACAAAGACTCGTATATGGTCCCTTGTCTTACCCTTTCTGAAGTCCACAATCAATTCTTAGATCTTATTGACACTGAGTGTGAGGTTGTTGCTGTAACACCACTCAACCAGTCGAACTATCTCACTCCTGTACGCCTACTCATCACCATCTGAAATGCAAATGGTTGTGAGGTCAGCAAATTTATTGATAGCATTTGAGCTGTGCTTGGTCACACAGTCATAGGTGTAGATAAAGTAGAGCAGTGGGCGAAGTACATATCCTAGAGGGGCGTCAATGTTGATTGTCAGTGAGGGGGGGATGTTATTTCTAATCCACACAGACTGTGGACTGCTGATGAGAAAGTCAAGGATCCAGTTGAAGAATGAGGAATGGAGACCCAGGTTTTGGAATTTTTTGATCAAAACTGTCAGTATGATCTGTTAAATGCTGAGCTGCAGCCAACAAACAGTAGCCTGACATAAGGTTTAGTATTGTAGGTGATCCAAGGCCACATGAAGAGCCAATGGGATTGCATCCACTGCAGACAATTCGTGCTGATTGACAAATTGCAGTGTGTCCAGGTCCTTGCTGAGGCAGGAGTTGATTCTAGCCATAACGAACCTCTCAGATCTTTGCCACTGTAGATGTGAATGCTACTGGATGATAGTCGTTAAGGTAGTTCACAGTCCATTTCTTCGGCACTGATATAATGGTTGTCCTTTTAAAACAGGTAGGAGCTTCCAGCTGTAGCAAAGAAAGATCAAAAATGTCTTTGGACACACCCACCAGTTGGCTGGTACAGGGTTTCAAAGCCCTACCAGGTAAACCATTTAGCTACCTTTAGGTACTTTGGTGAATCTTATTTGTCTTGTAAAGCACACAGTTCTGGGAATCAAGCAACCTCAGTCCAACCAACACTTTCCTGGATGCGACGGCTTGCCCTTGAATTTACTTGATAAAGAACCTTCAGCACTTTGCTGGATATCTCACATCTCCCTCAAGTGGAATAAATTTACTAATGCTTTTTTTAACTGGAAGCAATGTAACCTTCAAATTTTTGTCAAGAGTTAGAAGGGGAGGCTTCCAATGCACGAGTGGCAGCAAAGATCTCTTGGCAGTAGTTTCAAGCAACAAACAAATGAATTCCTTTTGATATCGCAGCCAAAGTTATTCCCAGTTTGAAAACAATTCAAGTGTCAGATCACTATCTGGAGAAGTTTGCAGTACGTGCTTGTTTCCTTATATTGTCTCAGTGTTAGCTGCTACAAGTTCGTCAGCCATACAGAGAGAAGCTCTACTTCTCTCATGTCCGTCGGCCGCCCATTTTTGGTGCATGGGACTACATGGAACTCAAATCCATCATACACCAGCATAGCTTGGCTGGAGATCCTTTCATCGGATCTGAACGAGAAGCCTGGAGTTCTGTGTGATCCTCTTAGCTACCCAGGCTGGACTTTCAGAAAGGAGACTCATCAGAACACAGAACATAGGACAGTAGAGCACCGTACAAGGCCCGCAGCCCACGATGATGTGCTGAACTTTTAGCCTACTCCAAGATCGATCAAACCCTTCCCTCCTGCACAGCCCCCATTTTTCTTTCATCAATGTGCCTAAGATTCTCTAAAATGTCCCTTATGTACCTGTCTCTACCACCACCCTTGGCAGTGTGTTCCATGAACTTACCACTCTCTGTGTAAGAAAAACAACCTCTAACATCCCTCTCCCACCCCATACTTTCCTCCAATCACCTTAAAAGTACTTCCTCTCGTGTTAGCCTTTGCCATCTTGGGAAAAGTTGCTAACTATCCACTCAATCAATGCCACATCATCTTTAAGTCACCTCTCATCCTCCTTCATTCCAAAGAGAAAAGACCTATCTCGCTCAACCTCTCGTCACCTTCTAATAAGTGTAAGGATATAAGAACTTGTACAATAGGAGCAGAAATAGGCCATCTTTACCTTGGAGCCTGCTCTGTTGCTTAATAAAGTCAAGAGTAATCTACCTCAGGGCTATTTTCTAACAATACCCCAATACTCCTTGTCCAGAAATCAATTAACCTCTGTTTTAAATGAACACAATAATTGATTCCCCATGTGGTAGGGAATTGTAGAAAATTCCAAAACTTCATCACCATCTGAGAGAGGACGCCTCTTCTCTCCTCAGTCCAAAATAACCCAACCCTTACTCCCATCCACGAGGAATTCTGCAGATGCTGGAAATTCAAGCAACACACATCAAGGTTGCTGGTGAATGCAGCAGGCCAGGCAGCATCTATAGGAAGAGCTGCAGTCGACGTTTCAGGCCAAGACCCTTTGTCAGGACTAACTGAAAGAAGAACTAGTAAGAGATTTGAAAGTGGGAGGGGGAGGGGGAAATCCAAAATGATAGGAGCACATTCCAAGAAAGGATATATGGCTGTGATAGTGAGTCTGAGCCAAAATATGGTCGAAAAGTTGAAGGGCCAAAGAAATTACAGATGGGGAGCAGTGAGAGATGATTTCACTGAACTCCCGTCAAAGAGACGATTTAAACTTCTTCCGTGTAGGCATCACTGGAAGAGCTTCGCAGTAGTGAATTTAAAAACGCAAACACGCGGAATTCTGGTCATTTTGGATCTCCCCCTCCCCCTCCCACTTTCAAATCTCTTACTAGCTCTTCCTTCAGTTAGTCCTGACGAAGGGTCTCGGCCTGAAACGTCGACTGTACCTCTTCCTAGAGATGCTGCCTGGCCTGCTGCGTTCACCAGCAACTTTGATGTGTGGTCCTTACTCCCATCCTGTGGCCTGAAGTCGTAGACTCATTGGTCTGTGGAAACAGACTGTTTAAGAATTTAGCAAGCTCTTGGGGAAAAGCAACTAATGAGCTATATATATTTCAAAAGGGTCATTGTATTTGACAGGAAAAAGAGAGACTACAGATGCTGGAAATCTGGAATAACGCACATAAAAAGTACTGGAGAAAATCGGCAGGTTAGGCAACAGCTATGGAGGGGAATGGACGACTGACATCTCAGACCAAAATTGACATTTCTGACCTGCATTTTGTGTGTGTTGCTTTGGACTTTCAGCGTCTGCACAACCTCTTGCGTTTACAAGGTAATGTTTTTTTAATATGTTCTCTTGCATTTACCAAGGTAATGTGTGTTTTATGAGGCACAAATGTAAATCCCCAGTTTCCACGCTGGGAATCGAACATGCTTCTGGATAAACAGAATGCTGAAGGAAAGCAGGTCAGGCAGCATCTACGGAGAGAAATGAACAGTTGATGTTTTGGGCTCAGAATCTAATGGAAGGGCTGAAGCTGCTGCCTATTAGTCCATCATTTTGTTCTGCGGAAGATCGTGCATCAGGAAAATCAGAACAGCTCCTACAAAGCCTAAAACAGGAGGGAAAAGGAGAAATAGACCATTCAATTAAATCATTATTTCCTAAATAAAGACAATGTAATAGCATTCCTAATTGCCAAAGGTAAATTTTACTAATGGGATCTGGGAAGACACTGTTGTTAAACACAGTAGCAAGCACAGAAGCTTACTTCAATTCTTTAGTCTAGAATTTGTCAAGTTCACGGAAAGACACTGTTTCCACAGAGGCAAATATATTCTCTTCTGTAGAACAAGAGTAATCATATGCCAACTAGGGACATTCCTCAGCAGTGCCGTTCCAACTGCTGTGGCTTTTTCTGTACAGGATGTGGTTATAAACGACAATGCTAACCATTACATAATCTATTTATCCACCACAAATCACTGGTTAGACCTTAAGGAATGGGTGACATGGCCACTTCAGACTGCTGCACTATTCAGTGTGGTCACAACAGATCTAACTGTTGGCCTGGCTGTTCCCCATAACCCCTGACCCCTCTAGCCCAAAAATTCAACCTAATAAGTCTATCAGCCTCCACATCTTCCTTACAGACCATCTCCCTTGCCAAGTGCTCATGGAATCACAAATTACATCGAGTTTGCCTCTCTTTCTGCTAAACTCCACGGAGCGTAAGCTCATGAAGTCTGGAAGGGTTTCATTCCATGACCTGTTTGTCACACCTTCGTAAAATGAAGTGGATTTGTATACAATATTCCAGAAAAGTTGAGGTCTTACCAATGCTCTATATCTGCACTCAGGTCCTCTTGGGGTAAAATTCAAGATGCACTTGCCTCCCCGACTACCTGTTGTATAACTTACAATGATTCACATAAAACGACATTTGGAACACGTGCCTTTTCACTTCACTGTCTATTAATTCAAAAATCCATCGTTTTAATTTTTTCTTCCACAGAGGAAGACTTCAGGTTGTTTTTCATCTGTCACATCTTCACCCACTAAGTCTGTCAATATCTCCCAAAACCTCTGAAATCTTCTGACAGCAGACATTGCCACCCAGCTTTCAATCAACAGCAAACTTAGATATATCACTTTTGTTAGAACAGTACAGCACAAAACCGACCCTTCAGCCCATTGTATCATGCTAACCCTTTAACCCACTACAACATCAATCTAACCCTTCAACATAGCCCTCCATTTTTCCTTCATCTAAGTGCCTATTGAAGAGTCTCTTAAATATCCCAAATGAATCAGCCATTACCACCAGTATGGCAACACATCCCATGCACCATGAGTACAAAATTAGACCATTCAGCCATCAAGTCTGTTCCACCATTCCATCAAGGCTGATCCCGGATCCCACTCAACCCCATACATCTGCCTTCTTGCTATGTCCTTTGATGTCCTGACTGATAAGCAAACCATCAACTTCTGCCTTAAATGTACCCACAGACTTGGCCTCCACTGTAATCTGTGCAAGAGCATTCCACAGATTCACTGAACAATTCCTCCTTAATTCTGTTCTAAAAGGTCACCCTTCAGTTTTGAGGCTGTGCCCTCTAGTTCTGGATACCCTACCATAGGAAACATCCTTTCCAAATCCACCCTATCTAGTCCTTTCAACATTCGGTAGGCTTCAATGAGATCTCCCATTCTTCCAAATTCCAGTGAGTACAGGCCCAAAGCTGCCAAATGCTCCTCATATGTTAACCCCATCATCCCCAGAATCATCCTCGTGAACCTCCTCTGGACTCTCTCCAATGACAACACCTCCTTTCTGAAATATGGGGCCCAAACCTCTTGACAATACTCCAAGTGTGGCCTAACTAGTGTCTTATAAAGCCTCAGCGTTAATCTGTTTGCTTTTCTATTTTATTCCCCTTGAAATAAATGCCAACATTGCATTTGTTTTCTTTACCACAGACTCAACCTGTAAATTATTCTTCTGGGAGTCTTGCATGAGGACTCATAAGTCCCTCTGCACCTCTGATGTTTGAACTTTCTCTCCATTTAGATAATAGTCCACACTATTGTTCTTTTTACCAAAATGCATTTTCATACATTTCCCAACACTCTATTCCATTTGCCACTTTTTTGCCCATTTTTCCAATTTGTCTAAGTCCTACTGCCATCCATTGATTCCTCAGTACTACTTACTCCTCCACCTATCTTCCTACCATCCGTAAACTTTGCCACAAAGCTATCAATTCCATCATCTAAATGACTGACAAACAATGTGAAAAGTAGTGGTCCCAATACTGACCCCTGAGGAACACCACTAGTCACCGGCAGCTAACTAGAAATGGCCCCCTTTATTCCCACTCACTGTCTCCTGGCTGCCAGCCATTCCTCTATCCATGCCAATATCTTTCCTGTAATGTCTTCGGATTTCATCTTGTTAAGCAGCCTCACGTGCAGCATCTTATCAAAGTGTGACTCTCGGTTCAGCTAGCAGCTTAATCTAGGGGAAAACAGCCCTTGGCCCGGCCAAACTTAAGAAATCTTGTATGGGTGGATGCTGTGCAATGTGTCCCCTGTTACAAATCAGTACTACAAGATAGCAAACAGTATACAGTATGTGATTAAACGATTGAGCTATATATTTCTTAATTTGACTATATGGTTAATAAAGAAACAAACAAAGAGAAGGGCCCATTCTCGGAAAACAGTCTAATGTGCAACATTGGAGCTCTCTGATAAAGCCGTTCGTCCACCATCGACCTCCTCCGAGCATCCATTATCTCTTCAGTATCCTCTCTCAGGATTCTGGGATATAGTCCATCAGGTCTAGGTGATGTTTCCGCCTTAAGATCTTTGAGTTAGCCTCGCACTTTTTCCCTTGTAATTGCAATGGCACTCACTCCTGCTCCCTGATACTCTCAGATCTTCGTCACACTGCTAGTGTCTTCCACAGTGAAGACTGATGCAATTTACCTATTGAGTTCATCTACCATTTCTTTGTTTCCCCATTACTACCTCACCAGCACCATTGTCCAGTGGTCCAGTATCAACTCTCGCCCCCCCTTTTACTCTTTATATACTGAAAAAACTTTTAGTAATCTGCTATACAGTATATTATCGGCTAGTTTGCCCTCATATTTCATCTTTTCACTTCTTATAGCCCTTTGTTGGATTTTAAAATCTTCCCACTCACAGCTGCTATCTTATATGCCCTTCCCTTGCTTTTTATGCAGTCCTTAACTTCCCTTGTCAGCCACGGTTGCCTACCCCTGCCATTTGAGAATGACTTCTTCTGTGGGACATATCTATCCTGTGCCTAGTGAAATATCCCCTGAGACTTCAGTCATCTCTGCTCATCCATCTTCCCGGCCGGTATCCTGCTCCAATCCACCTGGGCTTGCACTTTTCTCATGCCGCTGGAATTCCCTTTATTCCACTGTGGTACAGATACATGTGAGTTAACCTTCTCCCTCTCAAATTACAATACAAATTCAATCATATTATGATCACTGTCTCCTAAGGGTTCCTTTACATTAAGCTTCCTAATAAGATCTGGGTTATTACATAACACCCAATCCAAGATATCCTTTCCCCGAGTAGGCTCAGGCATAAGCTGCTCTAAAAAGCCATCTCATAGGCATTCAACAAATTCCCTCTGTTGCGATCCACCGCTAACCTGATTTTCCCAGTTCCCTTGTATATTGAAGTTCACCATTACAATTGTGACATTACCTTAATACATGCCTATTCCAGCTCCCTTTGCAATCTCAACCCCACATCTTGGCTACTATTTGGAGGCCTATATATGATTCCCATAATGGTATTTTTACCCTTGCAGTTTCTTAACTCCACCTACAAAGATTCGACATTCTCTGATCCCACGTCACCTCGTTCTAAAGATGTAATACCATCTCTCACCAATAGAGCCACACCACTGCCTATGCCTTCCGGCCGGTCCTTCAGATTCAAAGTATATCCTTTGTTGTTAAACTCCCAACTATAACCTTCTTTCAGCCATGAATAAGTAATGACCAGAATGTCAAACCAACCAATCTCTAATTGTGCCACAAGTTCATCCACCTTATTCTGAATGCTATGTGCATTTAAATACAGCACCTTCAGTCCTGCATTCTTCACTCTTGTAAATTTTGCCTCTGTAGTACAATTTAACTTTTTGCCCTGTCTGCATTTGTGTTCAGTCATTGGCTTGTCCTTCCTTACATTCAGGTTACATAAATCATTTACTTGGAAACATGCTGGCTTATACTCAGCTCTATATCCTGGTTCCCATTCCCCTGCCATATTAGTTTAAACCACTCCCAACAGTTCTAGTAAACCTGCCCACAAGAATATTGCCCCCCTCGGATTCAAGTGCAACCCATCCTTTTTGTATAGGTCACACCTGGCCCAGAAGTGGTCCCAATTATCTCAAAATCTGAGTCCCTACCCCCTGCTCCAGTCCTTCAGCCATGCATTTATCTGCCACCAGATTCTTTTCCTATCCTCACTGACGTGTGGCACAGGCAGCAATCCCGAGATTGCTACCCTTGAGGCCCTGCTTCTCAGCTTCCTTCCTAACTCTATGTATTCTTACCACTCACTGTGTGTAAAGCCAATGACAGAGATGTCACTGCCTCTGTCATCCGCTTGACACTTTAATTCTCATTCATTCAGTACTCTGCCTTTTAGTTTGACCATCCAAAGTGTATCACTTCCCACTTTTCCAGTTTGAACCCCATCAGCTCAGCTTTGCAATCGTTACGATCTGACAACCTTCTACGCTATCCATGACACCGCCGACCTTCACATCGTCTGCTTACCTATGCCTTCTTATCCCTATCATTGACATAGATTGTGGACAGATAGGGCCCCTGTGCCAATTTCTGCAGCAGCCCAGTAATCAAAAATAACTTAATTATTTCTTACAGTAAAAACAGAACATGCTAGATATATTCATCAAGTCAGGCTGCATCTGCGGGAAGTCAAAATTAAGTTTATTGGCATATGCACAGATGCAATGAAATGCACACAAGAATGTGTGATCGAAGTGGTCATAATGTTGAATTGAATTGACTTTATTACTTACATCCTTCGTATTGATGA
This sequence comes from Mobula hypostoma, assembly GCF_963921235.1. Taxonomy (NCBI): domain Eukaryota; kingdom Metazoa; phylum Chordata; class Chondrichthyes; order Myliobatiformes; family Myliobatidae; genus Mobula; species Mobula hypostoma. The sequence continues at coordinate 1,815,366 of NC_086125.1, forward strand.
GGAGTAAAAATCTTTACATGACGTCTCTGTCTAAATATGCAATGTGCAATTTATGGTAATTTATAATGAATAGTATGTGCAACAGGACAGTCAATATAACATAGAAATACAATTGCATCAGCATGAATTAATCAGTCAGATGGCCTGGCAGAAGAAGCTGTCCCGGACCCTGTTGGTCCTGGCTTTTATGCTGCGGTAACATTTCCCGGACGGTAGCAGCTGGAACAATTTGTGGTTGGGGTGACTCGGGTCCCCAGTGATCCTTCGGGCCCTTTTTACACACCTGTCTTTTTAAACGTCCTGAATCATGGGAAGTTCACATCTACAGATGCTCTGGGCTGTCCGCACCACTCTCTGCAGAGTCCTGCAATTGGGGGAAGTACAGTTCCCATACCAGGCAGTGATGCAGCCAGTCAGGATGCTCTCAATTTTGCCCCTGTAGAAAGTTCTTAGGATTTGGGGACCATACCAAATTTCTTCAACCGCCTGAGGTGAAAGAGTCACTGTTGTGCCTTTTTCACCACACAGCTGGTGTGTACAGACCACGTGAGATCCTCAGTGATGTTTATGCCAAGGAATTTAAAGCTGTTCACCCTCTCAACCCCAGATCCATCGATGTCAATAGAGGTTAGACTGTCTCTATTCCTCCTGTAGTTCACAACTAGCTCCTTTGTTTTTGCGACATTGAGGAAGAAGTTGTTTTCTTGACACCACTGTGTCAGGGTGATGACTTCTTCTCTGTAGGATGCCTCGTTATTATTTGAGATGAGACCAATCAATATAGTGTCGATAGCAAATTTAATTAGCAGATTGGAGCTGTGGGGTGGTGACACAGTCATAGGTATACAGGGAGTAAAGGAGAATACTCAGTACGCAGCCCTGAGGGGTTCCTGCGTGGCGAGTCAGAGAGTTGGAGGTGAGGGAGCCCACTCTTACCACCTGCTGGCAATCTGACAGGAAGTCCAGGATCCAGCTGCACAAGGCAGGGTGAAGGCCGAGGTCTCTGAGCTTCTTGTCGAGCCTGGATGGAGCTATGATGTTGAATGCTGAACTGTAGTCCAAGAACAGCATTCTCACATAGGCATCCCTCTTCTCCAGATGTATAAGGATGGTGTGTAGAGCTGTGGCTATTGCACGATCTGTCAATCGATTGTGTCAGTAGGCAAATTGTAGGGGTCCATTGTGGGTGACAGCATACTGCAGATGTAATCCTTGATCAGCCTCTCAAAGCATTTACTTATTATTGAGGTGAGTGCGACAGGAGGCTAATCGTCTAGACATGTTACCTTGGTCTTTTTAGGTACAGGGACAATGATGGATGTTTTGAAGCAGGAGGGCACTTTACACTGGGAGAGAGAGAGATGAAGAATGTCTGTATACACACGTGCCACACTGAGGTAGTGATTAGGGCTTACAGGTTGCTTCAGGAAATGAATGGTTGAAGAGAATTAACTGTTCCTAAATGTGGTGGTGTAGGATATCATGTTTTATACCTCCTGCCTGATGGTAGCTGTGAGAAGGGAAATGTTTCAGATTGTAACCCCGTCATTACATTGTGAAGAAGTGCCTACTATCCTGAACTATTAACTTTGTTTCTCTTCGTACAGATGTGGGTGTGGCCTGACCTCATTTCTAGAATGTTCTGTTTTTATTTGAACTTTCCAGCAATGCTGATTATTCCTACTCTCTGCTCTCTATATGTCAATCAATTCTCTATCCCTGCTGGAATGCTATCCCTAATAACATGCACTTTAAGTTCTTGTCATAACCTCTCTTGCAACACCTCATGAAAGCTGAGACAAAGTCCAGATACGGTATGCTGTATATGCAGTGGCTGCTTTAGAAACATAGAAAACCTACAGCACAATACAGGCCCTTCGGCCCACAATGCTGTGCCAAACATGTACTTCCCTGAGAAATTACTGAGGGTTACCCAGAGCCCTCTATTTTTCTAAGCTCCACGAACCTATCCAAGAGTCTCCTAAAAGACCCTATTGTATCCGCCTCCAGCACAGTCACCAGCAGCCCTCACCACTCTCTGCATCAAAAACTTACCCCTGATATCTCCTCTGTACCTACTTGCAAGCACCATAAAACTGTGCTCTCTTGTGTTAGCAAAAAGTTTCTGACTGTCCACACAATCAATGCCTCTTCATCTTATACACCTTTATCAGGTCACCTCTCATCCTCCGTCGCTCCAAGGAGAAAGGGCCAAGTTCACTCAACTTATTCTCATAAGGCATGCTCTCCAATCCAGGCAACATCCTTGTAAATCTCCTCTGCACCCTTTAGTTTCCACATCCTTCCTGCAGTGAGGTGACCAGTACTCCAAGTGGGCTCTGACCAGGGTCCTATATAGCTGTAACATTAACTCTTGGCTCTTGAACTCAATCCCATGGTTGGTGAAGGCCAGTGCACCATATACCTTCTTAACCACACAGTCAACCTGCGCGGCAGCTTTGAGTGTCCTGTGGGCTTGGACCCCAAGATCTCGCTGATCCTCCACACTGCCAAGAGTCTTACTATTAATACCATATTTTGCGATCATATTTGACCTACCAAACTGAACCACCTCACACTTATCTGGGTTGAACTCCATCTGCCACTTCTCAGCCCAGTTTTGTATCCTATCGATGTCCTGCTGTAACCTCTGACAGCCCTCCACACTATTCACAACACCCCCAACTTTGTTAGGTACACCTGCAGACCCACTGATTATTGCAAATATCTAATCAGCCAATCATGTGGCAGCAACTCAGTGCAAAAAAGGCATGCAGGCATGGTTAAGAGGTCCAGTTGATGTTCAAACCAAACATCAGAATGGGGAAGGCATGTGATCTAAATTTGACCATGTTGTTACACGGGTCATTTGAGTATCCCAGAAACTTGGACATTTATGCAAAAAGGTCTCTAGAGTTTACAGAGAATAGTGCAAAAACATAAACAAGATATAGTTCTTCAGGTGAAAAATACCTTGTTCATGAGAGAGGTCAGAAATGAATAACCAGACTAGTTCAAGCTGACAGAAAAGGCGACTGTAAATCAAATAACCACACATTACAAGAGTGCCATGCTGAAAAGCATCTCTGAATGCACAACACACGGAACTATGAAGTGGATGGGTTACATCAACAGAAGACCACAGACATACACACAGTGACCACCTTATTAAGTACAGGAGATACAAGTTAAAGTGGGCAGTAAGTGTATCTAGTAGTTCACCCTGACCTACTCTTTCTGTTGCATGCTCAAGATACTCTAATGTTGCTGTGCTGTCATAACCTGAAGTATAGAAAACATAGAAACATAGAAAATAGGTGCAGGAGTAGGCCATTTGGCCCTTCGAGCCTGCACCGCCATTTATTATGATCATGGCTGATCATCCAACTCAGAACCCCGCCCCAGCCTTCCCTCCATACCCTCTGACCCCCGTAGCCACAAGGGCCATATCTAACTCCCTCTTAAATATAGCCAATGAACTGGCCTCAACTGTTTCCTGTGGCAGAGAATTCCACAGATTCACCACTCTCTGTGTGAAGAAGTTTTTCCTAATCTCAGTCCTAAAAGGCTTCGCCTTTATCCTCAAACCGTGACCCCTCGTTCTGGACTTCCCCAACATCGGGAACAATCTTCCTGCATCTAGCCTGTCCAATCCCTTTAGGATTTTATACGTTTCAATCAGATCCCCCCTCAATCTTCTAAATTCCAACAAGTACAAGCCTAGTTCATCCAGTCTTTCTTCATATGAAAGTCCTGCCATCCCAGGAATCAATTTGGTTAACCTTCTTTGTACTCCCTCTATGGCAAGAATGTCTTTCCTCAGATTAGGGGACCAAAACTGCACACAATACTCCAGGTGTGGTCTCACCAAGGCCTTGTACAACTGGAGTAGTACCTCCCTGCTCCTGTACTCGAATCCTCTTGCTATGAATGCTATAATTGTATTGAAGTGATATTATTTTTTGTCATAACACTAGGATAACAACTTTGATATTTCCTGTTCCAATTTCCCACTGTCTGATGATAGCTCAAGTTGCTGGTTTCTATCTACTAACTCCTGGGTTACTTTGACAGGTGGTATCAATGTGATACATGGTTGAAATATACTGTATGGATTTAGCAAATTCTTCTGTGGGTAAAGTGCTCCTGGCTGGATGATGAATTAACTCCTTTTAAGTGCAGCTATTAAAATTCTGAAACCTTCACGGTAATAGAGATTAATAAATAAATCTTGAAAAATGCAAATATTTTCATTATCTGCTAAGTGCTTAATTGTGTCAGTATGCGTACGTTACTGACTGTCTCATATGTCATTAACAATTCCCTGTACTCTGGGTATAAGGACTATTTTAGTAGCTTCATAATCCTTATCTGAATTAATATATATTTTAACCAAAACTGCAAGTGTTGAATGAAGGCTTCTTTCTGTACACTATTAATAACTCACAAGCGTACAGATCTATAACTTGGTAAATCAGTTTATTATTTTATCATGTACTGAGGTACAATGATACACTGATTCACATGCCGACCATGTAGATCATTTCATTACAACAGTGTATAGAAGGGAAAACAACAACATAGTTCAGAATAAAGTATTACAGTTACAGGGAAATTGGTGTGGAGGGTACGGAATTAGCAGCAAGCTATGACAAGGTAGTATGTGATGTTGCGAGGATATCATACTAGGGGACCATTCAACCGTCTTAGAACAGTGGGATCGAAGTTGTTCCTCAGTCTAGTAGAAAGTTCTTTCAAGCTTTTGTATTTTTCTGTCGGATGGGATGGAGGAGAAATGAAAATATCTGGGGTGGGTGGTGTCTTTGATGATGTTCCTTTAGCAAGGCAGTGAGAAGTGTAGAACAAGTCTACGGGGATGGAGATGGGGGTGGGGGTCTGGTTCCCATGATGTGCTGAGCTGTGTTCACAACTCTCTGCAGTTTCTCGCAGCCTTGGGCAAAGTAGTTGCCGAAATGAGCCATGATGCCTCTCCGGAGAGGATGCTTTCTACGATGCATCGTTAAAGATCCGTGAGGTAAAAAACAGACTTGTCAAATTTCTTTAGCTTGCTATCTATTTCACTTTATTCTCTGTGACACAATATCATTTCCTCAGTTAACATGTCTGAAAGCAAATTTTCATGTCTTACCAATCTGCTATCTCTGAGGGTTGCTGTGGGCGTATCAGAATCAGAATCAGGTTTAAAATCACCAGCAGATGTAGTGAAATTAGTCAACTTTACGACAGCAGTCAAATGAAATACATGATAAATAAATATAGAGCAAAACTATGTTATATTTAGTATATGTGTGTGTGTGTGTGTGTGTGTGTTTGTGTATAAGGCACCACTCCTTGATGATATCTTGGATACTACGGAGGCGGGGACCCATGGTAGAACTGATTAATTTTACAAGTTTCTGCCACTTATTTTGATCTTGTGCAGTAGCCCACCCATACCTGATGGTTTTCCACCCAGTCAGAATGCTCTCCACGGTACATTTGTAGATGTATTCACATGTCTTAGTCAACAAACCAAATTTTCTTAAACCCCTGATGAAATATAGCCGCTGTCTTGCCTTCTTTATAGTTGCATCAATAAGTTGGGTGCAGGTTAGGTCCTCAGAGATATTTGTACTCAGGAACTTGAAACTGCTCAATCACTCCACTTCTGATCTCTCTATGAAGATTGGTTTGTGTTCCTTTGTCTTACCCTTCCTGAACTCCGCAATCAGCTCTTTGGTCTTGCTTAACTTGCTGCTGAGTTAAGTCAATTCTATACTGTGAGGGTGTTGACACTTCAGAAGTATAGGGTTGGTTGTCAGGCACCTGGGGGAGACAGGAGTCAAGAAAACAGTCTCTAGAATTCTAAGTGCTACTTTTTTTTCTACCCTGGTACAACATTCTCTCTGTATTTTTTGAATACAATGGGATGTAGATCAGTTGCAGATATGGGTGGAGAAATAGCAGATGGAGTTTAACCCAGCTAAATGTGATGCTGCAATTTGGTAAGTCAAATGTGAAGAGATGGTACCTCTTAAGGGCAAGACCCTTAATAGTGTTGATGAGCAGAGGTATCTTGGCGTCCAATATCATAGCTCCCTGAAAGAGGGTGCACAGATTGATAGGGTAGTTAGTAAGGCATATGTCTTACTTACCTATATTAGTTGAGGCATTGAGTTCAAAAGTCAGGAAGTTATGTTGCAGCAAAAAAATCTGAGAGGCAAAGTTACCCAGGAATCCATGTGCAGATTCCCCAAAGGTCAACTTCCAGGATGAGTCAGGGGTGAGGAAGGCAAATGCAATGTTAGCATTCATTTCGAGAGGACTAGAATATAAGAGCAAGGTTGTGATGCTGAGACTTTATCAGGCATTGGTGAGGCCTCACTTGGAGTACGGTGAGCAGTTTCAGGCCTCTCATCTAAGAGAGCTGTGTTGACATTGGAGGGGGTTCACAAGAATGATTCTGGGAATGAAGGGGTTATCATACGAGGAGCATTTGATGACTTTGTGCCTGTACTGGCTCTGGGTCTCTGCTCACTGGAGTTCAGAAGAATGAGGGGGAATCTCATTGATAACTGTTGAAACACCTCGATAGAGTGGATATGGAGAGGTTGTTTCTTATGGTGGGGGAGTCTGAGACTAGAGAGCACAGCTTCAGAACAGAGCAATGTCCATTTAGAACGGAGGTGAGAAGGAACTTCTTCAGCTAGAGGGTGGTGAATCTGTGGACTTCATTGCCACAAGCGGCTGTGGAGGTCAAGTCACTGGGTGTGTTAAAGGTTGTGGTTAATAGATTATTGACTAGTCAGGGTGTAAAGGTTTACGGTGAGAAGGCAAGAGAATGGGCTGAGATGGGAAATCGATCAGCCATGGTGAAGTGGAGGAGCAGACCTGATGGGCCAAATAGGCTAATTCTGCTCCTATCTTCTATGGTCTTAAGGCCTTATTTATAAAACTCTAGTTAGGCCACATCTGGAGTATTGCTTTCAGTTCTGGTTGCCCTATTATAGGATTAGCGTGTATGTGCTTTAATGAGAGTTTGGACAAAATTGAGTTGTTTTCTCTGGGACAGTGGAGGCTTAGGACGATCTGATAGAGGTTTATAAGATTATGAGAGGCATAGATAGAGAAGACTCAATATCTTTTTCTCAGGGATAAAATGTCTAATACCAGAGGGCATGCATTTAAGGAGAGAGGGTGTAAGTTCAAAGGAGGCGTAGGGGTAAGATTTTTGCACAGAGTGGGGTGGGTGTCTGGAATGCTTTGCCTGGGATTGTGGTGACATTTTAGAGACGTTTAGATAGGGACGTGAATGTGAGGAAAATGAAAGGATAAGAACATTGTGTAGGCAAAAGAGATTAGTTTGGTTGCCCATTTGATTACTAATTTAATTGGATCAGCAAAATGTTGTGGGCCAATGGCCTGACCCAGAGCTGTACAGCTCTATGTTCTATCCTTTCTTGTACTGTACAGGTAATTTCATAAAAATTAAAAATTATATATATATTGTGATGCTGTAGGGGTGGGAGGGCATGGTTGACAGCCTGCCCCTGCATTTCTAATTATTGCTCTTGTGTTAAAATGCTTTTGTGGGATTATGGTGGAAAGTTCCGGTTCATTTACTGTTATATTTTAGCTTGGGTTATACAGTTATTCACTTGTGTATTTGTGGGTCACCCTAACTGTAACCGGGGTGTCCGATAGTCACATCCCCGGTTCTGCGTGAGACTGGTTGGGTTCACTCTCCGGGTCATGGTGCCTGGTCTCTTTGTGTCTATCACAATGAAACGGTTGTTGAGTTCAATGAGTTTCCTCGTCTGTCATTATGGACCAAATGCTCGCCACAATATAATTCATAACAGACCAAGAAGGGGAATTATTTTCGGTGAACGCAGCAGGCCAGGCAGCATCTCTAGGAAGAGGTACAGTCGACATTTCAGGCCGAGGTCTCGGCCTGAAATGTTGACTGTACCTCTTCCTAGAGATGCTGCCTGGCCTGCTGCGTTCACCAGCAACTTTGATGTGTGTTGCTTGAATTTCCAGTATCTGCAGAATTCCTCTTGTTAGGGGAATTATTTTAATACGTTAAGTTTTTCTGGACTGGACTGTCCTGAATAAGACTCATTTTGTAATATTTTAAAAGAATATTTGTACCCATGACTTGTGTAGCTAAGTACAGCTCCAATACCATAGTTAAATTTGCTGGCGACAGCACTGTTGATGGCTGAATCAAAGGTCGTGTGGATTTAGCATATAGGAAGAGGTTTAAGATCTTCCAACAACCTTTTACTCAGCAAAACTAGAGAACAGGAGGAAGTAGCCTGAGATCCATGAGCCTCATTAGGGGATCAGAGATGGAGAGCGTCAGTAACTTTAAATTCCGCAGCGTTATCGGATCAGAGCATCTGCCCTGGGACCAGCACGTACAGTAAGTGCCAACACAAAGGCACAAATGCACCTTCAATTTCTTAGTTGTTTTATGGGTTTGGCATGCCACCTAAAACTTTGAGAAAATCCTTGCTGCGGAGAGTGGCCTAGCTGGTTGCATCGTGCCTGGTATACAAGTGCCCAGGACTAGTAAAATCTACAGAAAGTGGTGGTAGAGTCCAGTCCAAGCAAAGCCCTCCTCACCACTGAGCACATTTACAAGGACCACTGCCACAGGAAAGCAGCATCCATCACCAAGGACCCTCACTGTACAGGCCATGCTCTCTTCTTGCTACTACCACAGGGTAGGAGGTACCAGAGCCTTAAGTGCCACTCCCCCAGGTTGAGGAATAGTGAATACTCTATACCCATCAGGCTCCTGATAACTTTACTCATAACGACACTGACCTGATTCCACAACCTACAGGCTCACTCTCAAGGATCCAGCAACTCGTTCTCAGTACAGTATTATTTATTTTTTATTAGCACCATTTGTCTTTTTCTGCAGATTGGTTGTTTGTTAGTCTTTGCTGATGTATAGTTTTTCATAAATTTTTTGTGTATGTCTGCAAGGAGATAAATCTCAAGGTAGTATATGGTAACATATAGGTACGTTCATAATAAATTTACAGTGACTTTGACCTTTTGAAAAAATAGATACTTGAAAAGATGAAAGTTGTGTGGCTGTGGGAAAACAGCAAGGAGCATAGCGCAAGGTAGTGTAGTGGTCAGCGTAATATCACAGTGCCAGCAACCCAGATTCAATTCTGCCACTGTCTGTGAAGAGTTCCCATGTTCTCCCTGTGACTGCGTGGGTTTCCTCCGGGTGCTCCGGTTTCCTCCCACATTCCAAAGACGTACGGGTTAGTAGGTTAATTGGTCACATGGGCGTAACTGGGCTCGTTGGGCCAGAAGGACCTGTTACCGGGCTGTATCTCGGAATCAATAGATAAGTAAAATAAGAGCAGCAAAGTGGGCAGCTGTCAGAGGCAGCACAGGCCTTAAAGAGAAATGGACTGTTCCTGTGCCACGTATTTCTGTGAAATAACCGGCAGTAAGCACTGGCTTGCTGGGAGAGAAGCTGTCAGAGGCTCACATAACTCACTAGATAAGTGAATTATACAGCCAGAGTCTGGACTATTGATCCGAGACATAGGTTCAAATCCCAGTGCAGAATGTGTGAAATTCCAACTCCACAATTTAAATAAATCTTCTATATATCTTTTTTCAAAGTTAGTCACAGAAATTGAACTTCTACTGCTCCGGTAGTGTTTGGTTTCAATGACGAACCCAACCCCCTCTGTCCGTTCAATGGCAGACTATCACACAGCATCGAAACAGGCCAATTGCCCTACCACATCTGTGCTAACTAGGGGGCATCTATCTTCCAGCACGAGCAGCCTTCAGTGATTCAAGTGCTTGACGTAGACCTCAGTCAAACGCTTCTCATACATTAACCCTTTTATTCCCGGGATTAGTTTAATGAACCTCTTCTGGATCCTGTCCAATTCCAGCATAGCTTTTCTTAGATAAGGGTCCCAAAACTGTTTACAATACTTGAAGTGCAGTCTGACCAACGTCTTATTTAGCCTCAACATTACATCCTTGCTTTTATATTCTAGTCCACTTGAAATGAATGCTGACGTAAAGTTGGAGCATAACGTCTCTTCTTTGTATTCAATGACTAACAAAGGCCAGTGTCTAGTGATCGTCAACTAATTTTGATGCTGCGAGGGATGGACGTTAAGCATTACCTCACTCTGCGAGTGAATTAACAAGCTTAGGTCACACAGTATCCTTGCCATGTAGACTTGAGGACCTAAACATTCACCTGAGCACTGTGTGATTTTCAATGGAATAAAATATCCTGCAATATTTTGCCACTATTCCAGATAGGCTACAACGCTGTGTCATTAATATGTTTAACATGTCACTACGAATTGTACTTCAGCAGATTTCTTGTCAAGTAGTCATGATAGCTGTAATGAATTCAATGAAGGTCAAGTTCTATGTGTGACAGCAATTATAATGTAACATAGACCTGGCCCAGATCAATATGCTAACAAACCATCCATTCTGCATTTGCATCTGTCAGTCTTGTATGGGTCCGTGTTTGATCAAACCTGAGGAGTGCATCCAAAAGCAGGAGATGTAACCTTTGCTTGATTCAATTAGCTTTTATCTCATTCTGCCATCGCTCAGTGGTGTGTCTCAGACTGCGCCAACCTTGGTGTGAGTGTACTAATTGTATTGCCTCTCCCGTATTTTCATCCGATGACTATCAGGGCAGAATTTTGAGTGTGTTATTGGTCAGTGGAGACTCTGAGCTTGGTTGCAGCAACTTTATTGAGGACAGTCTGTGGGAGAAGTTAGCAAAATCATTTTGCAAACTAAGAAGGCAGAATTAATATGAAGGGTGAGAACCCCTTTGTAATATTTTCATTTCTTCTGCAAAACCAAAACTTACAATGTACAGATTTTCAAACTTATAATGTACAGCTTTACTCTCAGACTGATGTGCTTCCTTCACTGCGGGCGACAGGCTGAAATTAAGTTGTTGCTTATGTAAAAACAGTTGTGAAGATGTTGGAATCTGGGCTCACTTTAGTTCACCCTGCTCTTGGATGATGTCATTAAGTTGGAAAGTACGCAAAGGAGATCTAAAAGGATGTTGCTGGAATTCAAGGGTCTAAATTAGGGCGAGAGTTTGGGCAGGTTGGGACTTCATTCTTTGGAGAGTTGAGGATGAGGGGCTGATATTACAGAGATGTCTAAAATTATGAGGGGCTTCAATAAGGTGAATGTGCACATTCTTTCTCTCAGGGTTGGATAATCATGAGTTAGAGGACATAGATCTAGGGTGAGAGGCCAGAGACTGTAATAGGAACCTGAGGGAACAACTTTTTCATCCAGTGAGTGGTCAGTATCTGGAATAAGCAGGTATATTAACAACATTTAGGTGACTTGGATAGGTGGATGGATAGCAAAAGTTTAGAGGGATATGGGTCAAAATAGTTCAGATGGGAATCTTGGACCCGGTGGGCTGATGCACCTGCCTCTGTGTTGTACTGTATGTCTCTGTCTTTCAAATGTGCTGATCATGAGGGAGATGGTCATGCGTTGACAATAATTGAACACAAAGACCTCTGTACTACAGCAAGCCTCTACTCGTAATAAAGATACGTTCACAGAGTTCTGAAAGAACTTCAACATTCTAACTAACTCCAGACCTGCGACAACTCAAGGAGAGGGGCAGCATTTGGGATGGTGTCGTGAACGCTGAGCCCATTCATCAGGAGTACTGTGTACAGAACTCTTGTACGTGGTGACAGGAGGTTAGTGTGTCCCTGCTTTGTCTGCAGAAGGGTCGATGGTTCCCACATGAGTCACCGCAGGACACAGCTGGCCAGAGCGGAAGCAAGTCACACTCATTGTGGTGCTGCTGGTCGAGAAGAAGATGGCTCCTATAGCACCACAACTGCTATTGTTGACTCCTCTTTGTGTACCAGACACTCAAATTGTCCACATCTCTGTGACACAGCTCTGGAAGATACTGAACCTTAAGAAATCAATGTTCTTTGGCCCAGAATTTATTATACATTCTGAATGAAGCACAGGTAGGCAGGCTGCCCTGTTCCCTGGCCCTGTGAATTTTTATTTTTTTATTAAGTGCAATTGTGAACAATAGCCAGATCAGAAATGCTGATCAAGTCAACTAGTTCCCAAAGAGAACTCTGATAGGCCAGTCAGATGGTTCACTGCTGCTCAGCGATAGAACACAAAAAAATCATATGTACAATTAAGAAACATTAAAAAATAGTAGAAATACTGGAGTCATGATGATCATGATGAAGTCTGCTGGAGACAGACATTTATACACATGCTGTCCTCCATAATTCAAAGCAATTGAAGGATAAGGTTGCAGGGTGACAAAACGTGGCAGGAGCACTTGGAACTGAAAACTAATCCCTTCTGGGACAAAACAGCACCTGTTCTTTTCTACACTAGGCTTCCATAAGGATGTAATATTGAGACTTCATAAAACACTAGCAAGGCCTCACTTGGAGTATTGTGAACAGTTTTGGTCGCCTTATCTGAGAAGGGATGTGCTGACATTGGAGAGGGTTCAAAGGACTTTCACAAAAATGATTCCAGGATTGAAAGACCTATCATGTGTAGAGCGTTTGATTGCTTTGGGCCTTTACACACTGGAATTCAGAAGAAAGAGGGGTGACCTCATTGAAACCTACAGGACGTTGAAAGGTCTCAACAGGGTGGATGTGGAGATTATGTTTTCTATGGTGAGGGAGTCTAAGACCAGAAGACACAGCCTCAGAATAGAGAGATGTCCATTTAGAATGGAAATGAGGAGGAGTTTCTTTAGCCAGGGAATGGTGAATCTGTGGAAGTCATTGCCACAGGTGGCTGTGAAGGCCAATTCATTGGGTATATTTATGACAGGGGTGACGGCCAATTCATTGGAAGTACTTATGGCAGAGGATGATAGATTATTGATTAGTCAGGGTATGAAGGGGTATGGGGAGAAGGCAGGAGATTGGGGCTGAGAGGGAAAATGGATGAGCCAGGATGAAATGATGGCACACACTCGATGGACCAAATGGCTTTATTCTGGAAAGCCATTCTTCCTGGAGTGAAATCTAATGTTGTTCATGTTGTTTCATTCCTTTGCAGAAATTCCATCAGGAACTACCTGATGTGGGCAATCTGTTGCAATAATCTTATATGGCAGAAGGAGGCCTCTAGTTATGAAGGAAATGCCTGGAATTCCATCACACAATACTGTGTACTTCTGTTTCTTCCTGGAGTGAAATCTAATGTTGTTCATGTTGTTTCATTCCTTTGCAGAAATTCCATCAGGAACTACCTGATGTGGGCAATCTGTTGCAATAATCTCATCAGATGCACATCAGACAATGATGCCATTTCTGGGTCGATGATTACTCTGTAGCTTTGCTTGGAACATTGGACCATGTTGGCCTTGGAATCACCATCACTGGGCTCTCCCAAGTGTCAGACTCTCACCAATGTAAGTGAATTGCTTCTACTCTTTGAGTTCTCTTCCTTCTTAGTTGATGATTCTTCTGGTCATCAGTTGATCAGACCAACTTCAGTAGTGACTGTTGTTCTGTTGGCATCATAATACCCTGGCCTTATCTTGGAATCCACCTGTCAGAGAAGGCAGACGTCAGTGATGATGCTCACCAATGGACCAGCACAGCCTTTGGTATCTTGAGCAAAGAGCACATGAAGATCAATTTCTGAGACCTTGCACAAAAATCATAGTCAACAGTGACCATCTGCCCTCCAACATACCTCTGAGACCTAGACTGCTCACAACAGACTCATCTAAGTATTGGATCAATACCACCCATATAATTTCCTTCAAACCTGTTCAATATCATGATGTAAACTATGTAATAATAACAATATTCAATCAGATATTCAATATACAGTAACATCCCAGGCTCAATTCTATTGCTCTCAGTGAGAAGTTTGTATGTTATCCTGGTGGCTGTGCGGGCTTTATCTGTGTGCTCAGATTCCTTGCATGTTGCAAAGGTGCATGAGTTAGTAGGTTAACTGGCCACGTGGGTGTAATGGACAGTACAGGTTAGTTGGGCTGGACAGGTCTGTAACCATGCTGAATCGCTTAATAAATAAATAAATCTCCTCCAAATCATTTCAATATACTATCCAATATAATCCTCCAAATCTATTAGCAGGATAAATGGTTTCTCAAAGAGCTGTCTCATGCATTGAAGACGTGGTCATACTCACCGAGACCAGACAGGCTACATCACTTGCATCCTTGGCTCCAGGCTCCTTCGAGCTCCATTATGGGAAGAGATTACCAGGCCCAATCAACGCTGTGCTCAAATCTTCCCTGAAGAAATGCTCCATCTAACGTACACTATATTTTAGGCAGGTATGTGGTGAGAAATGGTTTAGAGTCATATAGACCAAACACAAGCAAATTGAAACAAGTCAGTAAGACAGCTTCTTTATCAAGGTTGAGTTATGGCCAAAGAGGCTTTTCTTGTGTGATGTAAATCTATGATTCTCCATGACAGACTGACTCCTGAGCACCTCTAACTCATGACCATTCAAAGCAGGGAAAGGGCATTCAGGATCATATTAAGAACCACAAGCCCATGCACCAGGAGGACACCAAAGCCTCTGTAAGTGGTGAAAGAAGTGCATCACCCCACAAAAAAATTCCTCCACATGGGGACAAGTCTGTGGTTCTCACATTATCCTTATCAGATACCCCAGACCTACAAAAACAGAGACAGCAATTTACCCTTGGTCTGGGGATGAGGGAGGGGAGGTTGACTCGGAAGAACAAGAAGAGATCGGGCAATTGTGGTGTGATCTGTGAAGAGATGGGATGGGGTATTGGCATCAGAGTGGGGAGGGGAATGCAGAAAATGGAAAGTTGTAATGTTATTTGCCTTAGTGGGGGTTCAAAGATGTGGACTCTGAGGACAATATGGTCTATTATTCCTGGTAATGAGCAGGTAATTCTATATCACATTGTGCTTCTGTCCAAACACTACTCTCAGCAGGGACTGACTGCTGTGACCTGCACGAAGGAGCCCACAAAATATTACTCGATTTCACTCCACAGAAATTCCCTCTGCAGTCAGGAATTTGGAGATAAACATCATTATATGGTGGAATTCCAGAATTTTCCTCACTAGCTGGAGGCCACAAGGATGCCTCGCGCAGGAAGTTTGTTGAATGTTTCCAAGGGGAATGGGAATATGGCAGGGAGCCATGGACAACAATGAGCAGATAACTTGCTATTCAGCAGTTCTGGCTGAAAACCACTCTAAAGGGCACTACACTGCTCTTTTTTGAAGCAGTGTAGTTTTTGCATACACTTGAGAGAGGAGACAGGGTTTCTGTTTAATACTAGTGTGAGAGACTGTGTCTTAGACAGTGTGGCATGTCTTCATTGCTGTGGTGATGGCTGCTCCTTGACAAGGACTTTCAATACCCAACCAAAGTTGCTGGTGGGACTTCAACTCACAACTTTCAGACTCAAGAAACAAGTGCAATGCCTTCCCACCTCAGAGGTCACTTGTGCATTTAATCAAATGGGGACACACTTAAGAGAAAAGAAGTATTGAATGATTGAAATAATCAAAGTGATTAAAGATAAGAAATGATTGTGCCATGGTCTTGTCTGCTATCTGTGAGATCGCGTTTTAATGTTATTCTCCATGCTAACTATTTTGCTGAGTCAGTCCATATGATCCAAGCAACAATGGCAGGATTAATATAGCAATCTTTATGACACAAAAGTCTTCCCTTTTGATCAGTGGCCAATTCTGCAGAACCATAAATCTCGCACAATAGTTGACTCTCGGGAGAATGTAATTTTTGCAACTCAATAATTCATCATAGTCTTGAACAGACTTTGATCTCCATAACACTGCGGTATATTCAGGAGCAAAAGGGTATGGAACAAACTTTTAAAGGACCCAATGAAACACATGAAATCGTATACAGTGTATAAAACTGCAATTAACCTATATGGATGTTATTTTCCTTCAACTGTGTTCTTTTTGGAAAATTTGTGTTGAATTTATATTTTTCTCTTGTGAATGCTGGTCGTGTAATACTGTGTGCCTGTGTTGCTGCTGTGAGCTTTTAATTGTACCTGTAATTATGTGGACTTCTACATATGACAATAAGCTTGACTTTGACTTTGTCTTTGATGGATACACAGTATGTTACACACTTTGCCTAATGTACCTTCTCTGCCTAATAAAGTGGCCACTGAGTGTCTGTTCATGGTCTTCTGCTGCTGTAGCCCGTCCACTGCAAGTTTTGAAGAGCTGTGTGCGTAGAAATCTTCTTCTGCACACCAGTGTGCTAATGTAACATGCACAAAAATGCTGGAGGAACTCAGCAGTTTAGGCAGCATCTATAGAAAGGAATATACTGTTAGTGTTTTGGGCCAACATCCTTTTTCAGGACTGCTGTAGTGTGTGGTTATTTGAGTTACTGACACCCTCCTGTCAGCTTGAACCAGTCTGGCCATTCTTCTCTGACCTCTCTCATTAACGAGGCATTTTTGCCCACAGAACTGTTGCTCATTGGATGTTTTCTTTTGTTTTCCCCACCATTCTCTATAAAATCTAGAGTCTGTTGTGTGTGAAAATCCCAGGAGATAAGCAGTTCCTGAGATACTCAAGTCACCCCAACAATCATTCACTGGTCAAAGTTACTTAGATCACATTTCTTCCCCATTCTGATGTTTGATCTGAACAACAATTGAACCTCTTATTCATGTCTGTGGGCTTTTATGCATTGAGTTTATGCATTCAGGTGGCTTCCAGCATGAATTCCGATTTCTTCTTCCGATATCAAAAATAATCCACCCCCCATCTTCTGTTCCCCACTCTGGCCTCCTACCTCTTCTTGCCTATCAACTTATCACTCCCTCTTGGGTTCCCTGCTCCTTCCTTTTCTCCTGTTGTCCAATTTCCTCTCCTATTAGATTCCTTCCATTTCAGCTCTTTACCTTATCCACCTACCTGGCTTCACCTATCACCTTCTAGATCGTCTTCCTACCCCTCCCCTTATTCTGGCATCTTCCCCCTTCCTTTCCAGTCATGAAGAAGGATCCCAGCCTGAAATATTCACTGATAATTCATTTCGGTGGTTGCTGAGTTCCTCCAGCATTTTGCATGTGTTGCTTTGGATATCCAGCATCTGCAGAATCTCTTGCGTTTACAATCACACTAAAGTTTGAGGTCCACACTGTTCTGTTGCTGAGCTAAGTTAGGGTTGTGCAAATCGGTTCAGGAACCTGATGGTTGTAGGAAAGCAGCTGTGCCTGGACCCAGCAGTGTGGGACATCGGGCTGCTCTACTTCCTGGCTGGAAGAGCGCATAGCCCAGATGGCGGGACACCTTGATGACAGTGCTACCTGCAGGTGCTGTCTTTGGTGGGGAGGGCTGTGCCCATGATGGACTGGGCCGTGCCCACTTTTCAATGCAGCCCCTTGTGTTCCTGTGCATTGGAACAGATGAATCAGGTCATGATATAACCAGGCATGGCACATGCATTGGTAGAAGTTTGCTCAAGTATTTGCTGGCATGTCAAATCTCCTTCAACTTCCAAGAAAGAAGAGGTGTCAGCATGCTTTCTTGTGATTGCATCAATGTACTGGACCTCAATCAAGATGCTAACATCCAGGAGAGTTTCAGAGGGATATGCAAGATCTGAGGAGAGCAAGGGGATGAGAGGAAAAGCATTTTTATGAGAGTTTGTTTAGGTCCTGGATTTCACTGACTACAGTGTAGATGGCTACAAAACAAACTTATGGCAAAGAATTGAATAGACACTTGATTGAAATGAATGTGAGGGAAATGGCAGACAGCGATGCGACAGGATTACTGGGTTTGATCACAGGCTTGATAGGCAGAATGGCTTGTTCTATAACAATTCTCTGAGTAACTAGGGATCGTTAGCAGCTACTTTCAATGGTAGGTTCTTAAGATGTTGCTCAGCATCTGAACTGGTCCCTGAGGTGGAACAACAGCTGCAACAATACCATTCATTGTCAGAAGCCTTCACTCGTACATTTTCTTGGTGCAATATTGCATTGAAGATTATGGCTCCTTTTAGTCACAAGGCAACCTTGAAAACTGATGTTTGCGATCAATCCCTCTTGAGGGATTGCAAGTATGAGCAGTGTGAAGCTCGAAGATCAGATTGCTCCTGTAAAAGGACTTAAATTAACTGAAGCACTCCCGAGTGTCTGCCAGTACTGATTCAGTGGGCTATTCACTTGTACCTGAATCAGGAGACATAGAAACATAGAAAATAGGTGCAGGAGTAGGCCATTCGGCCCTTCGAGCCTGCACCGCCATTTATTATGATCATGGCTGATCATCCAACTCAGAACCCAGCCTTCCCTCCATACCCCCTGACCCCTGTAGCCACAAGGGCCATATCTAACTCCCTCTTAAACATAGCCAATGAACTGGCCTCAACAGTTTGCTGTGGCAGAGAATTCCACAGATTCACCGCTCTCTGTGTGAAGAAGTTTTTCCTAATCTCGGTCCTAAAAGGCTTCCCCTTTATCCTCAAACTGTGACCCCTCGTTCTGGACCTCCCCAACATCGGGAACAATCTTCCCGCATCTAGCCTGTCCAATCCCTTTAGGATCTTATACGTTTCAATCAGATCCCCCCTCAATCTTCTAAATTCCAACGAGTACAAGCCCAGTTCATCCAGTCTTTCTTCATATGAAAGTCCTGCCATCCCAGGAATCAATCTGGTGAACCTTCTTTGTACTCCCTCTATGGCAAAGATGTCTTTCCTCAGATTAGGGGACCAAAACTGCACACAATACTCCAGGTGTGGTCTCACCAAGGCCTTGTACAACTGCAGTAGTACCTCCTTGCTCCTGTACTCGAATCCTCTCGCTATAAATGCCAGCATACCATTCGCCTTTTTCACCGCCTGCTGTACCTGCATGCCCACTTTCAATGACTGGTGTATAATGACACCCAGGTCTCGTTGCACCTCCCCTTTTCCTAATCGGCCACCATTCAGGTAATAATCTGTTTTCCTATTTTTGCCACCAAAGTGGATAACTTCACATTTATCCACATTAAATTGCATCTGCCATGAGTTTGCCCACTCACCCAACCTATCCAAGTCACCCTGCATCCTCTTAGCATCCTCCTCACTGCTAACACTGCCACCCAGCTTCGTGTCATCCGCAAATTTGGAGATGCTGCATTTAATTCCCTCATCCAAGTCATTAATATATATTGTAAACAACTGGGGTCCCAGCACTGAGCCTTGCGGTACCCCACTAGTCACCGCCTGCCATTCTGAGACAGTAGGTTCCCTGAGAGTTAAACATGAAGATAAGAAATGAAGGAGCAGTGTGCTGCTGGAGGCCCTTGGATTTTGGTTCTACTTAAGGATCTTTTGGTTTTTGTTGGATTAATCGAGCCAGTTTGCCCCAGTAAGGCGACATCCTCGATTTCTCACTCATTCTCTTCTTCTGGCCTGCCTGTCTGGTTCCTTTCCTCCTTCCTTTTCTTTCATGGTTACCGTTCTCTTCTTTTATATTCCTTTTCTTCAGCTCTTTATCACTTCCACCAATCACCTCCCAGCCGCCTTCCCCCTCCCAGCCGCCCTCCCCCTCACCTGCTCGCTTGTACAACCTTCCCCTCTGGTACATGGAAAGTGAAAGAAAACCTGAGCCAATGTACAGGCGCCGAGAGCAAAAATGGCCTGCTCTGAGGTGATAGCGAGGTGAGGTGGATAAAATTTGAACATTCAGTATTGTTTCCTGAAGCCTGCAAAGTGTCCGGATGGACGGGGAGGTGTTGATTGTGTTGAAACAATGGAGGAGGCTACAGATGAGATTGCAGTAGAGAGAGCAAGTGGGTGGGTCTAGACAGAAGACCAGTCTGGCACACTAGGAAGGATGAAGGGCTTGTTTCTGTATTGTACTGCTTTATGACTCCTTGGATAGTCAGAGTGGGAGTACAGTGCAGAATTAAAGTGACAAGCAGTCACAGGTTCTGGATTGCTTCTGTGGACTAAATGTATAGTACTGTGCAAAAGTCTTAGGCACATGAATAAGGGAAGCTGCATAAGAGTTTTGCACAGTGTTGTGTTTGTTAAGGTGGGACAGAGAGCAAGTTTGTAAATCAGGCAGGAGCCAAGGATGTTGAGAATGGTGAAGGCGGGGCACCGTGGCAGGGGTGACTCCGAAGGAGTGCCAGTTGCAGGGTGGCACAGGTACAAACACACCCAGCCCCGAGACACCGGGCAAGGTCATTTGATTCCAAAAAATTGGTTTATAGACCATTACAGAATGTTTCGCTGGTGCTTAAGACTTTATTTGCCAACATGGAGTGGAGGGTGAGTTTGTAAGTCTGCCAGGAGCAAAGGATATTGTAAACATTGTGGGTGGAGCGCTGAGGGAGGGGTGTGGGTGGGACAGGTAGCAGAAAATGATTGTCAGGGGCAGGGGGTAGCTCAGGTGCAGACACACCCAGCCCTGAGACACCAGGCAAGGTCATTTGATTCCAAACTATTAGTTTATTGATCATTACAGAATGTCTGTCTGGTGCTACCCACTCTCTCCCCTCTCCCTTCCCCTTTTCCCAATCATGATCCGCTCTTCCTGCTCCCTTCACACTCCCAGTTCACATATCAGAATCAGGTTTATCATTACTCACATATGTTATGAAACCTGGCAGCAGTACAGTGTAATACATAAAATTACTATAGCACTGTGCGAAAAGCCTTAGGCACCCTAGCTATACATATAAAAATGTTTGCACAGTATGGTAGGTCCTTTGCACTGGGATCACTCAAACTTTGTTTGTTTCTTGCCATGTCCAGGAGAGCACGTTGTGATCGTGAACCACCGTACACAAGATTAGATGTAGAAGTATTGGAAAGATTACTGTCTCGCCTAGAAAGACTATTTTGGCTCCAGGAAGATACGAATAGAAGGGGTATAAGGATGGATGAATCGTGGTGCCTCTGTATCCTGATTAGGTATAACTCCTATACTTCTTTGGCCAGCTACACCACAAGCACACACTGACTGTAGACAATACAACAGGTTAAGAAGATTCAACGAACAATCTGCTGGAAAAAGTCAAGGATCAAGCAGCATCTGTGGTGCGGCAGGAAGGAACTGTCGACATTTTGGGTCAGACCCGCGCACTAGGACTGCACTTGCGTTTGATTTTGTCAGGGCAGTTAACGACTCTGAATCTTGCTACCAAACCCTTCCATCCAGTAAATAAAAGCAAAACAAACAGACCTTGCCCTCAGCTAGGAAGCCAACCATTCACCCTCCACTGTTACTTTTGTTGATTTCTTTGATGTTGGTCTACAGGTGGTTGAGTGGGAAGGGAGGAAAGTGCTTTGATTTGCTGTTGTTGTTTGGTTGCTTGTTATGATCAGTACTGTTTAGCCTCATGTTGTTCTGTTGGGTGATATGGCCATGCTATATTGTGGATTGAGCTGAAGCATCCAAGTGACAAGAAGTTAGAAAATGAACAATATGGAAAGGAATGCTTGGACAGTGGGGGAAGAGTATAGGGTATCATCACCAACATCCTCTCCCAGGAGCCGTTGGAGATAGATAGCTTCCTTCTCCCTTGTCAGAGATGTCAACATTCTCTGCATGAAAGAAAAGGAAATAAGTATAATGGAAAACAGTGAAATAAGGTTAAGCCAAGTTAAATTCAAATTGAACCAATTGTATATAATTAAGTCACCAGATCACCAGTATGTCCGACCTGTTGTACAAGTCAGCAGTTCAATTATATATTATATCTTTATTGCAGTCTTCCCCACTGCCCAAATCTGCCCCTGAGCACTACCTCCCATTGCCCCCTGACCCAGCTCTCTCATTGGATGCAAACCCCGCCTGACACAGCGTCAGATATTTCACATTGGACGGAATCACAATTCAATTATAAAGTTGTCCTGGTGTCAGACGACTATTCGATGGAATCTGTCATTTTAGGTTTGTCATTTTATCTGATTTGAAAACAGAAATAAAAAAAAATTCCTCAAGGCAATCACTTTGAAAGCTCACATCAGCATAACAAACTTGTGGAGAGAATGGGGATCGAACTGAAGTCTTGAAATGCTCTAATGTTGTCATTCTTTTGTCTTAGTCGAAGACTGATGTATTTTACTAATGCATGTGGAATTTTCACTTTCTGACTCCCTGAAAAGCAGTGGTTCCTTCTCCTGGGTTTGGTTGCCCGATGTAGCTGGGAAAGGTTTGGTTGTTGGGAATGAACACAAAGTAACAGCAGAGACTACATGAGGGCAGAGAACTCTCCTTATATTCCCAACCACTGACCCTGTTACAGCAATTCCCAGATCTGGGAACCAAACAAGGAAGTACCAATTTGTTCCTTCCTGGAAAAGATAAAGGAACAAGGAAGTAAATAAAACAAGTCAGGTGAAGTTTATTGTCCTTCTCCAGCCCCTGGTCTTTCTCCCACCCATCTGGCTTCACCTATCACCTTCCAGCTAGCCTCCTTCCCCTCACCCCACCTTTTTATTCTGGCATCTTCCCCCTTTATCATCAGTCCTGAAGAAGGGTCTCGGGCCGAAAGGTCAACTACCTGTTCACTTCCACAGGTGCCATCTGACCTGCTGAGTTCCTCCAGCATTTTGTGCGTGTTGCTCACTTTTATCATCAAGTGCACAATTGAAGCACAAAATTGAGCTACGGTGAAAAACTTGCTTGCCCATTGACCCTTGCTAATTTTATCGAAGAGCATTCTGTCTGGAAGCAGGACAGCTTGGCACAGCAAATGCTCGGCACACGACTGCAAAAAATTGTAGAGAATAGTGGACACAGCTCAGCACATCACAAAAAACAAAAGCTTCCCCATTATGAACTCAGTCTATTCTTCTCACTGCCGCAGTAAAGCAGCCAACATAATCAAAGAACCACCCACCCAGGATATACTTTCTTCTCCCTCTCCCATCGAGCAGAAGATACAAGAGCTTGAAAGCATCTACCACCAATCTCGAGAACGGCTCCTGTCACACTGTTATCAGTCTCCTGAATGGACCTCTTGTACAGCAAGAAGGATTCTTGACCTTTACCTGCACTGAACTTTTTAATAGATTTTACACTTTATTCCACATTATTATTGTTTCAGTTTAATGCACCATGTAACAATATTATCTGCATGAACACTATGCAGGCTATGCTTTTCAGTGTAACTTTGTACATGTGACAATATTAAAACAATAGGCATCTGTTAGTCTCGTGAGACCATGGATTTGCGCCTTGGAAGGTTTCCAGAGCGCAGGCCTGCGCAAGGTTGTATGAAAGACCAGCAGTTGCCCATGCTGCAAGTCTCCCCTCTTGACACCACCGATGTTGTCCAAGGGAAGTGCACTAGGGCCGATACAGCTTGGCACCGGTGTCGTTGCAGAGCAATGAGTGGTTAAGTGCCTTGCTCAAGGACACAACACGCAGCCTCAGCTGAGGCTCGAACTAATGACCTTCAGATCACTAGACCAACGTCTTAACCAATTGGCCATGAGCCATCGCAGTAATAAAGATAATACAAATACAAAAGCAGTAGATAGATACTGACAACACACAATATATAAATTATATAAAACACAGTGAAGAAAAAGATTGTACAAATTAAAAGACACATTAAGAGCCAAGTCCATAGTAGTGCAATGGATGGTCTGTGGTGTTCCATTACTGAGGTTGGATTAGGGCTTGAAAAATTCGCCTTATTTGTCACGTGTATTGAAACATTAAAGCATACAGTGAAATGCATCGTTTTATGTCAACAACTAACATAGTCTGAGAATTGTGCCTTCTAATATCACTGTGCTTCTGGCACCAACATAGTATTCATAGAAATCACTAACCCAAACCTGTATGTCTTTTGAATTCAGGAGGAAACAGGAACACCCGGAGGAAACCCACATGATTATGGGGAGAATATACAAACTCCTTACAGACAGCAGAGGGAATCGAGCTTCAATCGGTGCTCACTGGTGCTGTAAAGCAATCGCACCAACCACTCTCTTACCACTCTGTGGTAAACCATGTATATATGTTGTAACTCGGTTACCTGTCTGGACACACCCCTCTGCTGACTGCCCCTGTGGCTCCTCCCACAGAGTCCTGTATAAAGGTGTTCGCCTTGCCCCTCCCCCTCAGTCCGGGGGCAGACACTCACTGTGGAGGTCTTATTGTACAGCGAATAAAAGCCTTTCAGTATTTTACCAAACCTCAGTCTTTTGGAGTAATTGAAGGTGCTTCACACGCTGCCCCCGTTCAGTTCAATTGTGCAGATCAGTGGTGGTAGGAGGGTAACCATTCCTGAAATGGATGACGTGGAACTTCAGGCTTCTGTACCTCCTGCCTTTGCAATTGTACTAGAAAACTTTATTGGTCTTTGAATATGACCAAATTCTGCTTCAACTTCATGTTAAACACGTTCTTCTGAGTACTTCATGCAAAGTGATGTATTAATCGTGTTTGTGTTCAAAGATCCTGATTGCTGACCTGACAGCATTAATTTAAACCCATCTTAAAGACTGAGGTGTGCAAACATTTAATTCAATAAGCAATGTTGTGGCCCGTGGGATGAGGTGGGAAGCAGCATGGAGAATCTAGAAATTAATACCTTTGCTACAATAATTTGTAGTAATAAAGTTCAAAGTAAATGTATTATCAAAGTATGTGTCACTATATACTAACCTGAGATTCATTTTCTGGTGGTCGTTCACAGTAAATAGAATCAACAGGATTAATGAAAAACCGCACATGACAGAGACGGACAAGTGACCAATGTACAAAAGACAACAATCCGTGAAAATTCAAAATAAAAATATAAGAAAAAACAAATAAGCAATAAATTTGTGAACACAAGTTATAGAGTCCTTAAAATGAGTCCATAGGTTGTAAAATCAGACTAATTTCTGGAATAGTGGTATTTGAATGGGAAATACAATTTGTGTATGAGTCTAAGTATTGTTCAGAATCAGTATCAGTACTTCTGGAAGGAGGAAAGACATTGCAATCATGCTTCTTGCTGGAAACAATACTCTTCAGATTCATATTATAGAAAGGCATTGTGCTAAACATTTGAATTGTCAAACAAAACAATGATGGACAGTGCCTTCTCCCAATAAAATGAGGGAAAATTGCAGAGATTGGGGGATTGTTACAGACAAATTAAGTGCATAAAATTGATGTCAGCAATTTGGAGTAATGTAGATAATAGGCTAATTTGTAAGGGGGAATTACCCAATCATCTTCTTTCCAACTGGGACATATGTTGACACTATATGCAGCCCAATAAATAATGTCAAACTTCCAGGCTGAAGAGATTGTATGCCACTGTCAGTTATTGGCTATATTTCACTGTCTTGCCAATAGCTGTAAAATCAGAAGCGTGATTATTATCCACTCCCTTGCTATAGTATCTTTCAAAAGGCAATAAACAATGAGTTTGCCTTCAAGAACTGTCGCAGATCACTTCACTTCTTGCAGACAGTTGTAAGTATTTACACGTTATTTAAATGTGGGTCACTTTGTACTTTCATTCTCTGTTCTTCAATCTAATCCCAACAAGAGTTCATGGTCATTTCCTTCCACATCACTGAATCTTCATGAGGATGGGTCATGCTTTAGATATACCCAACCAAATGGTTACTACCCTCAGTGGCTACTTTATTAAATGCCTCCTGTACCTAATAAAGTGGCCATTGAGTGTATGTTCATGGTCTTCCACAGCTGTAGCCCACCCACCTCAAGGATGCTCTTCTGCAGACCACTGCTGTGGCATGTGGTTATCTCAGTTATCGTCACCTTTCTGTCAGCTTGAACTAGTCTGACTGTTCACCTCCGACCTCTCTCATTAACAAGGCATTTTCATCCACAGAACTCCCGCTTGCTGGATTTTTTTTTTGTTTTTTGCAAACTCTAGAAACTGTTGTGTGAAGATCCCAGGAGTCCAGCAGTTTCTGAGGTACTCAAACCACCCCGTCTGGCACCAACAATCATTCCACAGGCAAAGTCACTTTGATCACATTTCTTCCCCATTGACCTACGCACAGACCACAGGTTTCTTTACCCATCTCATCCATGCACCTATCCAAATTTCTCTTAAGTATTGAAATCAAACCTGCATCTACCACATCCTGCTGGCAGTCTGTTTCACACTCATCTGATTGAAGAAATTCCTCCTCATACTCCCCTTACACATCTCACCTTTCACCCTTAACACATGACCCCAAGTTCTAGTCTCACTCAACCTCAGTGGAAAAAGCCTATTTGCATTTACCCAATCTATATCCCTCATAATTTAGTATACCTCTGTCAAATCTGCCCCCATTCCCCTACTCTCTAGGGAATAAATTAACACTGAAAAAAAAATTAAAAACTGCAGATGCTGGAAATCTGCGATAGAAACAGAAAGCATGGAAAATGTCCAGCAGGTCAGGTATTCCTTGTGGAAAGAGAACACGGTCAATGTCTTGGCTTCAGGACCCAGTCCTGATGCGACGTCTCAGACCTGAAGCGTTTTCTCTTTCCTCAGATGCTGCCTGCCCTGGTGAGATTTTCCAGCATTTCAGTTTTTATTTACCTAAACTCTTCCAATAAGTCGTGAAGTCCTTTACAGGCGATAAAGTATATGATGTATCTTGGTCATTGTTGTAATGTAGGAAACAATATAATTAATTGTGCATTCCAGGCTCCAGCCAACAACACATCTCAAAGATATGCTAGTTGTCAACTGTGAATTATTCCCAGGTGAGTGGTGCGATCGAGGGAGAGTTGAAGGGCACGTGGGTGGAATAGAATGGGAAACGTAAACACAAGAGATTCTACAGATGCTGGAAATCCAGACCAACGCACACAAAGTGCTGGAGGAACTCAGTAGGGCAGGCAGCATCTATAGGGATGTATAAACAAGATGAGGCCACCCTCAGGGTGGAGGAGCAACTCCTTGTATTCCATTTGGGTAGCCTCCATTCAATTGAATATCAATTTCCCCTTCTGGTAAAACAATTTCCCCTTTCCTCCCCTTCCTGTATTCCCTACTCTGGTCTTTTATCTCTTCTCATCTATCATTTCCCTTGGGTCCGCTCCTTCCCTTTCTGCTTTGTTCCACTCTCCTCTCCTATCGGATTCCTTCTTCTTCAGCAGTTGACCTATCTATACCACCCACGTGACTTCACCTATCACCTTCCAGCTAGCCTTCATTCCGAAACCCCCCGCCCCCAACTTTTGCTGTAGCATCTTCCCCTTCCTTCCAGTCCCGAAGATGGGTCTGGGCCCAAAACATCGACTGTTTACTCCCTTCCATAGATGACCTGCTGAGTGCCTCCAGCATTTTGTCTGTGTAACTCTGGATTTCCAGCATCTGCAGAATCTCTTGTGTATGTAAACAATCAATGCTTTAGGCCAAAGATGGTCTTGATCCAAAACGTTGACAGAACAAAATGAAATTAGTATAAATGGATGTTTGATGGTCAGTAGAGACACATTGGTCTGAAGGAGTAGTGTTCATTGTTTGATGGTCAATACAGACACAGTGGTCTGAAGGGGCAGTGTTCATTGTTTGATGGTCAATACAGACACAGTGGTCTGAAGGGGTAGTGTCTGTGCAGTGTCTATTGATTGTTACATGTACATTTGGTGCCCAGCAGCTCTTGGTTAGACAAAACTATTTGTTCTGCTGTTTGCTTCAGCAGAATTGATGGCAATGACAATGCTTTTTTCTGAACCTTAATGAGAAAATCTTCTTTGAAAAACTTGCCCTTTGATTAGTCTAATGTCGTAAAGCCCTGGGGTGAAGAATATCCTGGTTATTGCCATCACTTACAGTCTGATGTGTTGTCTATCACTCTCAGGATTCACTGGGACAGGGGGGCGCTGCCTTAATATGAAAGCTAAGTCATTCATGGGTGATGGCAAGGAGCAGGAAAGAGCCGGCAGAAGCCTGAAATCCTTTCACATGAGGCTTTCAATGGAACATCACAAAACCAAGGTGTATTGTCTTTAGTTACAAATCAGCCAGCTTTGAATTGAAGGGTAATTGGCTGGGACTCTCTGTTTCTTTAAGTGGGGAGAGATATGTTCTACAAAACATCAGGGGCAAAGTGTCTGAGTTTTTTAAAAATATTAAATAGAGTGAACTAAGATTGAGCAGGGGGAAGCTTATGGGTAGGATTTAGAGCCAATGATGAGTAAGTTACAGTGCCTTACTTCAGTAGAAGTTATAGAAAGGAAGACTCCTCAGTCCATTGTTATGGGGGTGTAAAGTTTCTGTGTTCAATGTGTTATGAACTTTGAGTGCAGTTCACCATAGATTGTATACGCTGATCCACGAGGAATCAGAACTCTGGCATGCAAAGCTTATTGAAGGACCCTTCACACCCTGCTTCTGGATCTTCACATCAATAGAAACATACAGTACAGAAGTAGAAGATAGAAGATCACAGCACAAGAACATGGCTTTTGGCCCACGATGTCTGTGCTGGCCATGCTGCCAAATTAAATTCAACCCATCAGGCTGCATGTGATTCACATCCCTTCATTCCATATGTAACGTGCTGTAAGGTTTCACTGCTGATGTAATGGTTTCTCTGTAGCAGCAATGTTTGGGTTATGACTAGAGATAACGGGGTTTTGGAATGCGGGACTATTCAATGAGAGAAATGTTATTCTTTCTTGTGAGTCTGGAAAAGAGATTTTCGCGATCTTTTGCGGGGGAGAGATGAGGAGAGAAGACACGAATGGAGAGATTTGTTAGACCCCCGGACGGAGTGGAGTTGGAGCGAGGGTCCAAATGTCAGTGACGATGGTGGACAACCGGCTTATCAGTGAGCTGCAACATTGTGCAGCAGACTGTTTCATGAGAATGGGCACTTTTTTTGTTTTCTTTACTAACCATATAGTCAATTTAAGAATTATAAAGCTCAATCGTTTAATCGTTTGTTATTTCGGGGTACTGATTTGTAACAGGGGACACATCACGCAGCATCCACCCAAATGAGATTTCTGAAGTTTGGCCGGGCCGGGGGCTATCACCCCCGATATTAAGCCCCTAGCCAAAGTGAGAGGTACAATTGTGGGGGCCACGTTCTGGATTGATTCCATTGAATGCTGTGTGATTACCCTGAGCAATGAACCAGTGGGGCAGATATCAGTACTCCGGATGAATTGTTAATTTGCCTGTTAAATACTGTTAAAGTTGTGATTGTGAGAGGAGGTTTGATAAAATAGCTGGTGCGGCTCTCATTTTAGTGCAGACCAGCGCTGAGGTAGCTGAGGGCGGAGATTTCAAAGACGGGTTCTCTCGTTTCTGAGCAGTGAGGGGAAAGAGTGGTCAGATTTGTATTGTCTAATTAGTCCAGGTCCCCCCGTGAAGAGTGAGAAGTCTGAGTTAGTATCCACCCTTACTCCTCTGGCGAATAAATGGAAAAATCAGACTCGAAGTCCCAGCTATGGCAGGCTCTGCCTATTCTCTGGAATAACGCCCACCAGTAAAGGGGAGGAGGAGTATGAAACGTGGGCAGAGAGGACCTCTCAGTTGTTAGATGAGTGGTAGGGCTCAGATGATGAAAAGCGACAGAGATTGGTTGAAAGTTTGAATGGGCGGGCCGCTGATGTTGTCAGAACTGTCAGGTTAAATTATCCCGTAGCGACAGCTGTCAATTATCTGCAAGCACTGGACAATGCTTTAGGCCTGACTGGAAGCCCAATGGAGCTGCTGGTGGGCTTTCAAAACATGCATCAGGAGGAGGGGGAGAAGCTTTCTGCTTTTATTTTTCGGCTAGAGGGGCAGCTAAATTGCTTGCAGCACAGAGGGGTCATTCAGGCGGCTGAGGTGGATCAGTTAAGAATGGACCAGATAGCCAGGGGTACCCAGTCCCATGACCAGATTGCCTGGGGTCTCCGACAGTCTCATAAGACACACACCCCTGCATCTTTTGTTGAGCTGATCAGAGAGGTACAGGAAGAAGAGAACATGGCAGAGGCGTGCGAGGACTCAGTCAGCAGGGTACAGTCCTCGGTAGTGGCCCCTGCGGTGAAGTGACCACAGATAGCCTACCCTGGGGAGCGGTAGAGGAGATTGTGGCAGAGATGAGAACGGAGATATGTCTGCTGTTATCAGCGAGTGTGAACCCCCCCCATATGATGGAGCTGATGGGGGGGGGCGCGGATCCCCAAAGGGATGAACAATGCGGAGGGCTGCTGGCAGCAGGTGTCACGCCAGAAGGAGAGTGAGCCCCGGGGATTTAAGCAGAGAGAGTTGTTGGAAAAACTTAGAGGAGACCCAGTGGGGGAACGGCCTGGTGTCTCTGGGGAAACACGTTCCCAGCAATGTAGCAAGGAACCACCGAAAGGGAAAGGCCCAATTCCTGAAGGTTTAGTGGGTCCATGCTCCAGTGTGTCGCTGTGGATAGAGGGTATTTACGCTAAAGCCATACTCGACACTGGGTCGCAGGTCACGTTGTTGTACCATTTGTTTTACATTCGGTATCTGAAGCATTTACCATTGACACCATTCGAAGTGCTGGAGTCGAAGTGCTCGGCAGAGATGGCGCTCGGTGCTCGGTGTTGGAGGGCTGATTGGAGCTTGAAGTTTTCGGACGACTCAGAGTCGGACTATGGTCGGGCATGACAGGGAGAGTTTTCTCCCTTCTCCCGTCTACGTGAGATGTGGGACTTTCCGAGACTTTGAACTTTTTTTACCATGCCCATGGCCTGTTCTTCATCAAGTTATGGTAATTATGTGGTTTTTGTCAGTTTTTCAGTCTTGGTCTGTCTTGTGTTTCTGTGATATCACACCGGAGGAATATTGTATCATTTCTTAATGCGTGCATTACTAAGTGACAATAAAAGAGGACTGCGTGTCCTCATAATCTAATCTAATCTAAAAAAAAATTTACTTTGAGCTTTTCAACCTTGACCTTCGTTAGTGTCTAGGAGTCATTGCTGGGGTGGTGGAAAAGGCAGATGCATTAAGAGTCTCTCGATAGGTGCATGGGTAAAAGGAAAGTGGTGCTAAGGGTTAGATTGATTGTGGAGTAGATTAAAAGGACGCACATATCATGGGCCAGAGGGTCTGTACTATGTTGTACTGTTATGTCTTCTATGTTCCATGTTTAGCTGAGAGGGTGGAATGTAAAATAATTGGCAGGAGGATTAGAGGAACACGGAGGGTACTATCTCTCATGCAGTGGGAAGTAGCGGTCTGGAACTTGGGTGGGTGCTGGAGGCAGAAACCCTTGACTTTTTCTGAAGCACCTGAATGTGTGCTTGTAAAGTCATGACCTGCTGTCAGTACCTCCAGCTGAACTCTGTCTTTTTGTGTGTTTCCCCCTAGCTGTCAGTCTGTGGTTTTGTATTGCCACGTGCTCCTGTCCCCGCTCCTGCTCTACTCCGGCCCCTGTATTACTGAGTACTCCGTCTCTCACCTGTTTCTCATTGTTCCCTGTATTTCCGCCACCTGTATCTCATTGTGCTCCACCTATCATCTGCCTCTGTTTATTGCTCAGTGTATTTCAGTCCTGTGATCTCACCTGTTTGCAGATAGATTGTGCCAATGAATTTTCATGAGTCTTTCTAGCATTTGTATCTGTAGTCTGTCTGTCTGAATATTGACTCTGCCTGTTTCCCGAATCTGGTTTTTGGATATCTCTGGATGTCTTGATCTCTGCCTAAACTTTGACGCTGACTTTGTTTGCACCTTGGGATCTGTTATTCAATTAATATCACTGTGTGCACAGTACTGGGTCTGTGATTGGATCCCTGCTCCAGTGCCTGACACTTGCAAAGCTTTAATATGGGTATAGACGACTAGGTTGGACTGAGGAACTGTTCAGAAGGCCTCACAAATGGCCTCCTTTGGGGTTGGAGCTTCTCCCTGGTGCAGTGAACTGCGGATGTTTGGAAGAGGACTATATTCTGCCCAGGGATATCAGTGCATCCCAATGATTGCTCTGTTCTTTCATTGCCACTTTGGTTAGTAGTAGTAGTAGTAGTAGTAGTAGTCATACTTTATTGATCCCGGGGGAAATTGGTTAATTGGTTAGTGGTCAACTGCTGACCACAGAGGTCATAGGAGTTTTAACAGAATGAAAATGTGTCATCTGGGACAGAAGCTGGATTGGGAGAGTTGGCTGGGTGATGAATTGGGATGGGATTGGAGGTGAGATGTTGGTCTATGATAGGAAATAGGATTGGAGATCAGAATGAGAATAATGTCAGGCCTGCACAGGCAGGCTCCTCCCAGTCTCCACCCAGCTAATGGGAATCAACTCTATTCCAACTTGTCACCTGTAGCCTATTTAAACCCCGCTCTCTATTTGCTTATTTGGACCAGCCAGACTCAAACAGTTACTCCAGCCTTCTGTTTCTTTCTTGCCTATTGTTTAGTATCTGTTCTCACTTGTTTTCTGGCCCCTCATGGCTTGTTATTTTGCAATTTATTATTAAAGTTATCATTCACCACTGAATAGTCTCTACTGCTCTGGTTTTGGGTCAAGTCTCCTCTGTTTCCTGACAAATCAGTGTAGGGTTCTCAGTAATATTAACTGTAATGTTAACTAAGGTGAACAAAATGGCTTCTCTGTAGTGTTATATGAAATGGCTTCTCTGTAATGTTAAATGATGAGGTAATATTTCTCTGTTTGGGTTAAAGTTACAGATAACAGGGAACTAACCAATGATGACCTGTTATGCTATCTTGTATGGTGGGAACTGAGAGAGTTCGCAGTCTTTTCAGCGAGGCAAGCGAAGAGAAAGGGCAAGTGCGGGAGCAGCTAGCGGGTCCCGGCCGGCAGATACTGGAATTCGATGGTTCGGATGCTGTCGGAGGTTTGGAGGTCAATTGTGGATTGATCGGGAAGGCGTGAGCTCCAACGAATTTTTTTTATGCACAAGACTGATAAACTTACTGAGTGACGCCTTTGTTATTTGTTTCTACTAACCACACCTAAAAGAGTTATAAAGTGTAATCATTGTGTACTGTCTGATATTTTACGTTATGGGTTTGTACCAGGGTGCATTACACAGCATCTACGCAAACGTAGACACGGTTTGGTGGGCAGACGGCAGTTTCCCCTAGACGAACGTGAGTTGAAAGAGCTGAGTGTTACATCAGGGTTTGTTATTACTGACATATGTCATGAAATTCATTGCCTTGTGGCTGCAGTACAGTGCAATACAATAACAAATATATATTTAAAAAAAACACAAAAGTAGCGCAAGAATTGAGACCAAAAGTTGATCGGTAGATTTTTTTTTGAAGTCTTTAAACAACAGTGCTTACTGAAGTACCTATGAATGTGACTGTATAGTTCATCTGTAGTTGTCCTAAATGGGAATATTTGATGATTTCCATTGGAGATGCACACAGAATTGCCACTCTCTGGCATCATCTTGGACTGCATTAGAGGGTTTGTGGTTTGGAAATGAGGTTGGTTCGCAGGGTCAGGAGAGTTTGTCACTCGGATATGGTTCAAACATTCAAAGTGTGCCCCTCGATTTGTTCCCTATTCACAAACATATTTATTCATTCTTGCACAGACTATAGCTCTTAGGCTGGTCTGACGATATCTCCCAATCATTGCCAACTTCCGAATCACACATAATCCTGGCTTAGAAATATATCGCAGGTCCTTTCCCATTGCTGGGTGTAAATACTGGCAATCCCTCTTCAGCCCCACTACCAGAGCACCTTCACTAGAAATTCTGCAAACTCGACCCACCTTCACAAGGGTGATATGACCATAAGATACAGGAGCAGAATTAGGCCATTTGCCCCATCAAGTCTGCTCCTTCATTTCATCGTGGCTGATCCACTTTCTTTCTAACAAGAGAAACCTTTTCCTGGTGACCATTTTGCAAGCTCTAATCACTCGCAAAGCTTGTACAGTGATCTGGATCTGCTGGGAAAATGGGCTGAAAACTAGAAGCTGGAATTTAATGCAGACCACTGTGAGGTGTTACACTTTGGAAGAATAAACCAGGGTTGGGCATATGCAGTGACTGGTAGGACACTAAAATGCAATAGAACGGAGGGATCTGGGGATACAGATCCAAAATTCCTTGATAGTAGCATCAGAGGTAGGTAGGGTCATAAAGAGAGCTTTTGATACATTAGTCTTCATAAATCAGAGCATTTAGTACATGAGTTGGGATGTTATAATTAAGTTGTATAAGATGTTGGTGAGGCCAAATTTGGAGTACTATGTGCCATTCTGGTCAACTACCTACAAGAAAGATATCAATGACTTTGAAAGAGTGCAGAGAAAATGTTGCTGGCACTGAATAGATAATGAGGAGAGTGAGGGGAGATCTTATAGAGGTATACAAAATTATGAAAGGCTGAAAGCATGCAGGCTTTTTCCACTGAGGTTGGCTGGGAACTAGTGGTCATGCAGTACTGTGCAAAAGTCTTAGACACCCTAGATTTTTAATATGGTTTTAGATGGTCAAGACTTCCTTAAAGTTGTCATAGCCGGGGGTCGTAATGGGGACAAGCTCCCACTACTTATTGAATACTCCCAATGGCACGCGCCTCAAATAGCCTCTGACAACCAATCCAGCTCCTGGCCTTCACGTGTGGCTTAGCTACTGAACCCAACAGAACCGTTTCTACTGACAGGAGAAGGGGTAAAGCAGGTTACTGGCACCGTAAAACCAGTCGCTTCAGGCAGGTGGGGCTCGTCAACTGTGGTCAGCAGTTCATCCAGGAGAAGAAAAACTCTGATCTCAAACCTCCACTGCCTTGTGGCTATACCCACTCATGGGGAAGGCTTCAGGAGTAAACCCTGAGGGAAGATTCTGGAGCTGGGTCCCTAAGGCAGCCCTAAATTGAGTTCAACGCTGACTGGCAACTGCTGTGATGCTGCTAGTACCAAATCGTATTGGTCTCTGCTGTTCTTTTGGATTCATCAGATGCATAGAGAGGGGGAGCTTGCTACATGGGAAACAGCTTACTCTCCACATCGTACTGCCCTGGCCTGTGTATCTAGACAGCTAGGGCACAACATTGGTGGTTGACCCTGACCAACGGAGGCCTCACTCAGATGGTACAGCATCTACATTGCCCTGCCCTCAATAACATCAGAGCTGCCTGGGATTATCTGGAAAGGCAGAATCAAGAGAGACAGCTAATGACCAAAAAAACTGTGGCGAGTCCTCCAAGCTGCATGAAATGACCTACCAGCCAATCTTCTTATAAAACTGTATGTCAGTGTAGTTTGAAAGGCAAAGGTTGGTCACAACGAATGCTGATTTGATTTACAGTTTGTTTTTTGTTTACTGTTTTTTGGAGTTTTTTAAATATTTAGAAACTTGTCATTTCATTACTTCTCTTTACAGAATTTTTTTCACAAGTTCCTAAGATTTTTGCACTGCACTGTAAAATCTGGGGTGAATGGCAAAATATTTAAGGGGAATTTGAGGGGGAACTTCTTCACTCAGCGAGTGGTGAGAATGTGGAATGAGCTGCCAGCAGAAATAACGGATACAAAGACGAGAAAGTCCACAGTTCCAATGAAGGGTCTTTGCCTGAAATGTCAGCTGTTTACTCTTTTCCACAAATGCTGCCTGGCCTGCTGAGTTCCTCCAGTATTTTATGTGTATTATGGAGGGCGCAAGTTCAATTGTAACGTTTAAGAGGAATTTGGGTAGGTTCATGGTTGAGAGATGTGTGGAGGCCTATGGTCTGGCTGTAGGTAGATAGGACAAGGCACAAAACCAGGCTGCACAGACTAGGTGGGCCTAAGGGCTGATTTCTGTGCTGCAGCGGTCTATGACTGTATTCTGAAAAAAAAAACAAATAAATTGGGACTTATCAAAGTAGGATCTGCAGCACAGCACTGTACAATGGAGACCTTGTACTGTGAGTGCTCAGCAAGACATTACTGGCTAATTTCATTGCAAAGGGAATAATGTCATTTGCAGCCCAGTCTAATGTGCGAATCACATTGACACGCGTGTAAGGGAGTGCCTGAATAAGTTCCTGAGTGGCACGCAATACTTTTTATCATGTGAAGTACATCTTTAGTTCTGTAGGGCTGCAATAAACAGTGTCTTGTGATTCAATTTCTTGTCTGTACCTTGTTCATTTCAGAGTAAGTGACAGCCTAGCTCCCATCACATCCAAAGGATATTACCTTTGATTTCTTGGAAGCTGAATTGGGCTAAGCCATGTTCCCTATTGGTCATATGGGGCAGCAGGGTCATGTAGTGGTTAGAGAAATGCGACTCGGGTTCAATTCCTGCCACTGTCTGTAGGGAGTTTGTCTGTTTTTTTTACAAAACCTCTATTACAAATTCAGTGTAAACCAGTGACTAACATAATTACTACACAACTACTAGACAAGCATTGAACTAAAATGTTTCCATCTCTGTCAATGATGGTGCTAATCCTCCGCAGTGCCCGACGGTCCCGGACAGCCTCCATGTATGTTCTCCCTGTGACTGCATGGATTTTTTCCAGGTGCTCTGGTTTCCTCCCACGTTACAAAGATATATGGGTCAGTAGATTAATTGGTCACATACCTATCATATGACCATATAACAATTACAGCACGGAAACAGGCCATCTCGGCCCTTCTAGTCCGTGCCGAACTCTGACTCTCACCTAGTCCCACTGACCTGCACTCAGCCCATAACCCTCCATTCCTTTCCTGTCCATATATCTATCCAATTTAACTTTAAATGACAACCTCGAACCTGCCTCAACCACTTCTGCTGGAAGCTCATTCCACACAGCTACCACTCTCTGAGAAAGGAAGTTCCCCCTCATGTTACCCCTAAACTTTTGCCCTTTAACTCTCAACTCATGTCTTCTTGTTTGAATCTCCCCCTCTCTCAATGGAAAAAGCCTATCCACATCAACTCTATCAATCCCCCTCATAATTTTAAACACTTCTATCAAGTCCCCCCTCAACCTTCTACACTCCAAAGAATCACTGTGCTCCATCTCAAATAAATAAATAAGTCTCATCGAGACGTTCAAAGTTCAAAGTAAATGTGTTATAAAAGTGCATGTATGTCACCATCTACAACCCTGAAATTCCTTTTCTTGTGGGCATTCACAGTAAATGGAATCAGTGGGAAAACAACCAATCCAGGGAGGATAGGATTTGTATTTACAAAAAATGTCTGTTCCACGTGCCTGGTTGAATTATTCTCCTCAGAGTGTTGCCATGTTTTCTGAGGGTGGTGGAACTAAAACACAAAGGAGAAGAGCATTCCGGATCTCTCAGTGTGTTGTGCACGGGGGTAATTCCCCTGCAATCCTACAGTTCATTCCCCTCAGCTTATTGATCATTGATCATTATACCTGAAACCACTGACATTATTACAATACATGCATAACTTCATCAACAGTATCTAGTGAGCATCATCTGTGCACTCCTCCAGTCACCCCTCCCCGAACCCCTGTGTCGCAGATCATCTTGATTTTGAAGAGGTTTACGGCACATAATTTTGAGTCTTGTAGACCCTGAATTCATCCTAATCACCCAGATCAAACACAATGACCTGCTGGAAGGTCAGTAGGCCTGCTGGTGAAGGGTCTCAGCCCGAAATATTGGCTCTTTAATCCTTTTCAAAAATGCTGCCTGACATGCTGAGTTCCTCCAGCATTTTGAGTGTGTTGCTCCAGATTTCCAGCGTCTGCAGAATCTCCTGTGTTTGTGTTGCCGATGTTCACTGGCTGTGTGAATAGGAAGCCCAAATCGGTTTTTGAGTCATAAAATTGTACATGTCCATGCCACCCACTGCATCTACCTGCACTAATCCCATTTACCCAAGTTTTACTACCCACCCCGTCTAAACCCATCATACTCAGGTCATCTCTGAGCCTCCTCCACCCCCGGATAAACAAACCCAGTCTATCCAACCTCTTCCTATAACTCTAAACTAGGCAACAAAAATGTCAGCTAACTCTGGAGCAAGAAACAAAATAAACTTGTTGCTCACCTAAGATATTATCTCCATTTCTCTCTCTACAGATGCTGGCTGACCTACTGAGTGTTTTCTGTTCTTATGTCTGAATTCCTATATTTACATTGTTGACTGGTCCCTCACATCTCTTCCAAGATGGCGCTGTGTACAGCAGCTGTGTTGCGAGCTTCATTTCAACTTTACAGTATACTGCTAACTTCTGCGATTTCCTTCGCATTTCTGTTCAAATAGCTGATAGTCACGTCTGATATGATAGACTGACTCTTCTGAACATCAGGAAGATGGCATTTACCCACTAGGTGCCACCTGTCCTACATTGGGAACCCCTGCTTGCGCAATCAATGGGAGGTTCATCTACCTCGGAAGCAGTGTCGGAGGCGAGGGAGAGGGGCTGGTGTCCTGGTGAGGCTGAGACAGCATGCTAATCGGCTGCCGCTCCCTACTGTACTCCTGGCTAATGTTCAGTCCCTGGACTATACGCTGTGTGAACTGACAGCCAGGATCTCTACCAGAGGGAAACAAAAGAATATAATGTTTTGTGCTTCGTGGAGACCTGGCTGACGGAGGACATACTGGATCATGCTATCGATCCCTTTGGGTTCTCCCTGTTCCAGGCAGACAGATCACAAAACCTCTCTGGGAGAGTAAAGGAGGTCAGGTACGCTTCATGGTCAATAATGCTTGGAGTGATCCCCAGAATGTGCATGCCCTGAAATCCTTTTGTTCCCCAGATCTGGAGTACCTTGTGCTGCTGTGTAGACCTTTCTGGCTGCCCAGGGAGTTCACAGCTGTTATTATCACAGCCGTGTATATTCCACCGCAGGTTGATACTGACCTGGCTCCCAAGGAACTGTACAAGACCATCAGCACCCTGGAGATTGCACACCTGGAGGCTGCCTTCATCGTCACCGGTGACTTTAATAGAGCATCACTGTCTAAAGTCTCTCTGAAGTTTCGTCAACACATCCAGGTGAGCACACGGGGAGATAGCACGCTTGACCAGTGCTACTCTCCTTTCCACAATGCTTACAAAGCACTCTTTCACCCGCAGTTTGGAAAATCAGATCACTCCTCCATCCTGCTGCCGAGGTACAGGCAGAGGCTGAAACAAGAGGCGGCCACGGTTAAAACCGTCCACTGTTGGACCGACCAATCAGTCTCCATGCTACAGGATTGCTTTGATGACGTCAACTGGAATGTCTTTCATGATGAGGATGTCTCCAAGTTCACGAGCTTCATCTGGCAGTGCATCGAGGATGTTGTCCCCCAGTAATCGGTCAGGGTCTATCCAAACTAGAAATCCTGGATCAACAGTTCCATGCGAGCAGCACTAACCATGTGAGACAGAGCTTACGTTGCCGGTAATCAGCAATAGCTCGAGAAATGCAGCTACAATCTGTGCAAAGTCATCAAGGCAGCGAAACGACAATACAGGGACAAGATCCAGACTCAACTCTCTGCCAACAACGTACGCAGCTTATGGCAGGGTCTGCACACCTTCACAGACTTCAAAGCTAGATGCAGTGATGTTGCCAACATCACCGCCTCTCTTCCAGATGAGCTGCATCTCTTTATGCTCAATTTGATGTCACCAACACTGCCGCCCTTGAGAAGAGCTGCTGATGCGACCGGCAGCTTGGTCATCGCGGAGGCTGAAGTATGCAAGTGTTTCCAACAAATAGACCGTGGCAAGGCTGAGGGACCGGATGGTATCCCTAGGTGGGTACTCAGGCGCATCCGGTGTGACTTCCTTAACGTCGGTAATTCCTGATGTTGATTGGGAGACTGCTTTGGTGAGCACCTCCACTCCGCCTGCAAACAAGCAGGATATCCCAGTGGCAAACCATTCTAATTCCACTCCCCATTCCCATTCCAGCATGTCGGTCCATGGCCTCCTCTACTGTTACTCTCAGGGTAGTTCCAACCTGATGGCAAGAACATCAACGTCTCTAACTTTTTTTATTCCTTTCCCCTCCCCCCTTCTCTCTTCCATTTCCCATTCCCAATTCTTGCTTCCCTCACACCCCTTCTCTTCTCCTTACCTACCTATCATCTCCCCTGGCACCCCTCCTCTTTCCCTTGCTCCCATGGTCCACTTCTCTCTCCTTTCACATTCCTCCTCCTTCATTCTTTTACCTCTTCCACCTATCACCTCTGAGCTTCTCATTTCATCCCCTTTCCCTCACCCACCCACCCACCTTCCCATTCATCTGGCTTCACCTATCACTGCAATCAGATTGGGTTTGCTGACCATGAGGATCTAAACTCAAAGGCAGACCTTCAATCTTCTCTGATATAGATAGCTACCGGTATCCTCACTACCCAACCTTCAAAGACTAATTCACTTCCATGTTTACATTTCAGAGCTGCCAATACCCATTACCTGAGTAGTGGGCCCTTCTTTCTACTAAGCAGAAGATGTTTAACAAAGTAGTTTAAACATGGTTCATTTATTTCCAGTGATAGACGTTTAAACTTAAGCAGCATTCTTAAAACACATTTAAAATTCAGAAAGGCTATGTTGTAAAAGGCTTCCAAATTACAAACCATTTCTAAAACACAAAGGATTTCCAAAACTCAGGTACAAATCCTATCAGCTAAAAGGACGTTCCCACGAACTGCAGATGAACCAATCACCTGTGGCAGAAATGGAAAGCAGTAGAGTGGGTTCTAGTTCACCCGTATTTCTGTCACGCTGCTTGATACTCATTAGATTTTCCTAATAAACCTGAACTGTTCTCTAAATTTATTCTGTTTCTCAGCCACTTGTGTGACTTCACACGCGTGATATTTTTTCAGATAATCTTTAACGAAAGTGGTCTAAAAGCTGCTGGGGACTGAGTTCCCTGACCTCCACAATTAATGTTGTGAAGCTGGCTCTCTGAGCACACAACCTTCCAACTTATTCATAGATCAGCTATTGTAAATAACAACATGCATCTGGACTGCAAGTTTCCTTGAACTAATCAACTAAGCCAGCCTTGTCTGTTTTGAAACAAGGGCATTAAATAACCCATCTTGCATGTCTTGAGAAGTTAGACCTGCTCCTGTAGACAGTGTGTCTGTAAAGCTGTCTGTTTAAGTTGCTATTTATATTAAGAACTGAAGACTGGCTCCCATTTTTGACAAGCAGCTAAACAAAAAATGTTATTTTGAACGTTCATCATTGTTATTATATGCCACGTCGAATGACAAATGCGATCATGGTCTTTGGCCATGATTGTTCTTGGCAAATTTTCAACAGAATTGGTTTGCCATTGCTTTCCTGTAGCAGTGCCTTTGCAAGATGGGTGACCCCAGCCATTATCAATACTCATTGGAGTTTGAAGTTTAACTTATTCTAAAACAGTGTTTTGATCTTTACAAATAGTAGCTGCTCTATTTAGAAAGCTGAGTTTGATGAAATAAAAGACCCCTCTGCCAAAAGACTGAATATCCATCCCACCACCTGCCAGCTTGTCCTCCTTCCTCTCCTACCACCATCATATTCTGGCCTTTTCCCACTTCCTCTCCAGTCCTGATAAGGGGTCTCAGCCCAAAATGTCACCTGTTTATCCATCTCAAATCAAGTCAAATCGAGTCATGTTCAATTATCATTCAAACCATACATAGATACAGCTGAATGAGAGAGTGTTCCTCGAGACCCAAGGTGCAATACATTCAAAATAGCAAGAGTGACATCTCCATAGATGCTGCCTGATCTGCTGAGTTCCTCCAGCATTTTCTATGTGTTACTCAGGATTTCCTACATCTGACGATTCTCCTGTGTTTTACCTCTTTGTCTTACTTTTGCAATAATTTCTTAGCTTGCATTCTTTTCCCTTTACTGTCTTGGATAATACACGCACAATTTATATTTGGTACGTTGTCTGTGCCTACCTGCCTATGATAATACAACAAGCAAGTTTTTACCCTCCCTCTCCATTCCAGTGCAAGTGACAATTATCTCAATTTAATCATCCAACTTCCAACATTCCAAAGCCTTTCTCCACCATCGATTTAGAAGGCACAAGCCGGGAGTGTGGTAGAACAACTTCCACCGGTCTGGTTGAATGAAGATTCAACAGTCAGCCCCCAAGTCATTCCAGCAGTACTTCTCAAACCCACGGCTTTATAGTAAGATGGACAATGGAAGTGGATACATGGGAACACCAGCACCTTCAGCTTCACCTGCAAGTCATCACAGTCTAGGCTTGGAGATACATCACCTGTCCAATAACATCAGTAAGTCTAAGTTATGGAACTCTCTTCCCTTAAGCACCTTTACCTCATTGTTTGACTTGGCTTAAGAAGTAGGTCATCATCACCTCCTCAAGGCTAACTAGGGATAGGAGATAAATGCTGCTATTACCCATGCCTACAGTGCGTGAGAGAGTCTTAAACAGAGGACCAAAGGTGAGGCAGTCACCCCGTCAAGGATCATTGATGAGAGGCTACAAGTCCTAAACGCAAGCGATTCTGCAGATGCTGGAAATCCAGAGCAACACACACACAAAATGCTGGAGGAACTCAGCAGATCAGGCAGTGTTTATGGAGGGGAATAAACAGTCCATGTTTTGGATCCATGTCTCGCTGAATGAAGATGGTGAGAGGCTGTTGGATTTCAAACAGTCCCCTGTTTCTGCCGTGAAAGCACTGTTGGCTTGTCTTGACTTTCCTCAGCAGCCTGTTACAGCTCCCTTCTGCTTCCTTTGAAGTCCCATTATGATATTCATCACTTTGCATCGACATCCCACGTTAAACCTTCAGGGAAACACCAACAACCGGCAGCAGATGTTGCACTAGCTTAATTATTTCAGTAAAACTGCATCCAGTGACGTTGACAAGCCTCTCAGCCTCTGGTGCTCAAGTTGTGTCTGTTCATAGTTGTCATTCTTTTTGTGAAGTTGTCCTGAGATCACACATCAACAATAAGGAAGCTCTTTCCTCAGCCTGCGCTTTTACAGAGTCAACTTGTAG
The DNA here is from genome assembly GCF_963921235.1 of Mobula hypostoma. Taxonomy (NCBI): domain Eukaryota; kingdom Metazoa; phylum Chordata; class Chondrichthyes; order Myliobatiformes; family Myliobatidae; genus Mobula; species Mobula hypostoma. Next base: position 1,858,279 of record NC_086125.1, read on the forward strand.
GAAGTGTCATCCATTCAGATGCAAACGGAGCGTTCGTTAGGATGTCACAGTGGTATAATGAGTAAAGCTGCTGCCACGTAGCATTGATCCTGCCCTTTAGTGCTGTCTGTGTGGAGTTTGCATATGCTTCCTGGACTATGTGGGCTTTCTCTGGGTGCTCCAGTTTCACCGACATTGGGCTTTGGCTCTGCAACATACTTGTAGACTCGGGATTCTAGGCATCGAGCCTCAACTTTTGGACTTCCTATTGATCTTTGATCCTCAGTCTTCGGTATTGATCCCGGGACTTGCCAATGATGATGAATGAGAACCCCAAACACCAGGTCTCAAACTCTGGACTTCCCGATGATTGGACCCCAAACACCAGGCCTCGAACTCTTGACTTTCTGATGGTTGGACCCTGAACTCCAGGCCTCAAACTCTGGACTTGCTGACGATGGGACCACAAACGCTAAGTATCAAACTCCCGTCTCACTGACTCGCACACCTAGGGGGTCGCCGGCCCTCGTGGCATTTCGAAGTAGCAGCAGGAAGATGCTAAAGTACATGGTTGGAGGGTCTGGCCTTGACAAAGATAAAAGGTAAAAAACTATGATCTAGTCAATTGCAAGGAGAAAGGGACAAACACTCGTCAGCATGTCTTCCCTTGATGCACATCAAGAAAAAAAAGATTGGGACAAGGTGCTCATCAAGACCTTTGTTGAAGCCTTCTGCCGTATAGTGGCATTAATATCGGCAGGAATGTGCAGGAGTTAAAAGTTTATGCAGATTATCCTTTTTGCTTTTTTTTGCATTGACAATCACATGAAGTAATCCAAGTTGCACACACAAAATGTTGAATTCAAGTCAAGTCACTTTTCATTGTCATTTCGACCATAAACTGCTGGTACACAGTAAAAACGAAACAACGTTCCTCCAGGACCATGATGCTACAGGAAACAACACAAAACTACACTAGACTATGTGAGACAACACAAGGCTACACTACGCTATGTAATACAACACAAAAACTACACTATACTACACAGGACTACATAAAGTGCACAAAACAGTGCAGGGCAGTACAATAAATAATAAACAAGACAATAGACACAGTAGAGGACAAATTACAATATAATAATAAATGATGTAGATGTCAGTCTAGACTCTGGGTATTGAGGAGTCTGATGGCTTGAGGGAAGAAACTGTTAAACAGTCTGGTCATAAGATCCCAAATGCTTCGGTACCTTTTGCCAGATGGCAGGAGGGAGAAGAGTTTGTATGAGGGGTGTGTGGGGTCCTTCACAATGCTGTTGGCTTTACGGGTGCAGCGTGTAGTGTTAATGACTGCAATGGCGGGAAGAGAGACCCCGATGATCTTCTCTGTAATCTAGGTATGTTCCCCTTTTACTGACAGCTGCCTGGGTTTTACTTCAAGGATGTTGAATATTTCCAGTCATTGGAGGCTGTCATGAAATTGTCAGACTTGGGTGGGCACAGTGGCTCAGATCAGCCATGCTGTTGGTCATAGCTCTGATGACCCAGGTTCGATGCTGAGCTCGGGTGCTGTGAGTGAGTGGTTTGCGTGTTCCCGCTGTGGGTTTGGCGGGGTGCTCCTGTTTACTGCCACGCCCACTGCAAAGGTTTAAATGTGAACGTCTGCGAGGGAACCTATGCAAACTCAGAGAGAGTAGTTCATAGGGACAATCAGTCAGGGAAAGTGATGGGTACATGAGCTAGATATTTGATGGGCTGAATGGTCTTCTTCTGTAAATATTGGATAGACAGTTTGCAGAATTCAAACTCAGCATCTATCAAAAGAATGATCGATTTCAAGAGCCACAAGTTTACCAGGAATTTCTTTGGAGATAGGAGAGCGAGGAGCGGTTTGATATAATTATAGATAGTGTAAATGCAAGCTGACCTTTTTCACTGAGGGTGGACGAGACAAGAACTCGAGGTTATAGGTTAAGGGTAAAAGGTGAATTCTTTAAGGGGCAGCTTCCTCACTCAGAAGGTGATGAGAGTGTGGAATGAGCTGCCAGTGGAAATGGTAAATGTGGGTTTGATTTCAATATCTAGGAGAAGTTTAGATATGTACATGAATAGTGGGGTATGGAAGGCCATTGTCCATGTGTGGGTCAATGGGAATCTGGAGAATAACAATCCAATGCAGACTGGATGGGCCAAAGGGCTTGCTTCTGTGCTATAGTGTCCCATGACTCTGTCAAAAAGCTGTCCAGGTGCAGGTGATAAATTAATCGGCCTCTGTGAATTTCTCCAAGAGCGTAGGTTGGGGTTAGAATCCGTGTGAGTTGATGAAACTGTGGGATAAATGATTTGGGATTAGTGTAGGATTAGTGCAAATGGGTGATTGGTGGTCTCCACTGACGGGATGGCATGCGTTCATACTGTAGAACTCATTTATATTATATTGTAACCTTGATATGGTTCACTAACAACTTTGGAATTGAAAATGGAATTAATTTATTACTGTCACGTGGATAGATTACACTTAAAAACATATCATGCACACTGTTCATACAGAGCAAGATATTACACATTGTATTGAGATAGAACAAGGGAAACAGAATAAAGTTTCACACACAAAATTCTGGCGAAACTCAGCAGGTCAGGCAGCATCTGTGGAAATGAATAAACAGTCGACGTTTTGGGCCGAGACCCTTCAGGACTGAGAAGGAAGGAGGAAGACACCAGAATAAAAAGGGTGAGGGGAGGGGAAGGGGAACAAGCTCGAAAGTGGTAGGTGAAATCAGGTGGGTGGGCAGGGTAAAGGGCTGGAGGGGAAAGAATCTGACAGGACACAAGGGTAGATCATAGGAGAAAGGGAAGGAGGAGCGGACACAGAGAGAAGTGATAGGCAGGTGAGAGGAGGTAAGAGGCCAGAGGCCAGAGTGGGGAATAGAAGAGGGGAAGGGGAGGGAATTTTTTTTTTTACTTGAAGGTGAAATCGATATTCATGCCATCAGGTTGGAGGCTACCACAGAGAATAAAAGGTATTGATCCCCCACCCTGTGGGTGGACTCACCTTGGCACAAAAGGAAACCATGGATGACATGTCGGAATGAGAAAGGAAACGGGAATTAAAATGTTGGGCCACTTCTGGCAAATGGAGTGGAGGTGCTTGATGAAGTGGCCCCCCCCCAATTTATGACAGGTCTCACTAATGTAGAGGAGGCCGCATCACAAGCATTGGACAGAATAGATGATCCCCGCAGATTCACAGGTGAAGTGTTACCTCACCTGTCTGGGGCTCTGAATGGAGGTGAGGGAGAAGGTGAATGGACAGTTTTAGCACTTTGGCCACTTGCAGTGGGGAGCCTCCTTCCAGTAAAAAAAACCTCCGCCCTCCTCTTTTTCTACTCCCTACTCCAATTCTTAAATCTCCTCACCTGCTGAACTGACACTATTGTGTCCAGTGCTCCCCCTTGCACCCCACCTTCCCTTTCTCCTGTGATTCACTCTCCTCTGCTATCTGATTCCTTCTTCTCCAGCCATTTATCTTTTCTACCCCCCCGGCTTCACCCATCACTTTCTAATGTGCCCTCCTTCCCCACCACGCACCACCCACCTTTTTATTCGAGCGTCTTCTCTCTTCCTTCCCAGTCCCGATGAATGGTCTCGACCTGAAATGTTGATTGTTTATTCATTTCCATAGATGCTGCCTGATCTATTGAGTTCCTCCAGCATTTTGTGTGGGTTGCTTTGGATTTCCAGCATCTGCAGAATTTCTCTTGTTGCAGAGGAAAGCATAACAGCTACAGAGGAAGAGCAGTGCAGGGTGAACGGTCAATATGAGGTAGGTTGTGAGGTCATGAATCTTGGAAACCATTCAGTAGTCTTCTATCAGTTGAACAGAAGCTGTTATGGAGCCTGGGTGTGTGAGCTTTTGTATCTCAGGTAGTGCTCTATAATCAACAGTCTGGATTGCCCTCATCAAATGAACATTCTTTTTTTAAAAATCCTGCAGGCACAGCGCAAAGACAAAAATCAACATCACTCTAAAAAAGTTCTGGAATTTCTCAGCTCAAATTAAGTATTCTAACCTCTGGCACATTAATTATATTTTCTTCTCTGTGATTAAACTGTGAATTTTCATGCCTTTTGTTCAAGAAAATAACCTCTTGTTTGCCAAGTTGTCCCAAATGTTGTGCTATTTATTACAGTTGGCTTTCATTCACCAGAGATGGGTGAGCAAGTGGAAGGCAGCAAATGTAACGCGTGTGGGGCAGGGAAATCTGTAATAACAAAGCAGGATATTAACACTAGTAAGGAAGGGGAAACTGCAGCTGCAGAGGTCAGACACTAAAGATTCTGCAGATGCTGAAAGTCTTGAGCGACATGAACAAAATGCAAAATGCAGCAGGTCAGGCAGCATCTATGGGGGGAATAAGCAGTAAGGGGTTCTTGCTGAGACCCTTGACCAGGACTGAAAAGGAAGGGGACAGAGGCCAGAATAAGAAGGTTGTGGTGAGAGGAGGGTAGGTGGGAATGAAAGAGAATGATGTGAGAAGTTGGGAGGTGAAGGAGGTAAAAGGATGAAGAAGGAATCAATAAAAAGGGACCATAGAATAAAGGGAAGGAAGTGAGATACTATGGGCAGCCTCTGAGGATGGAGGAGTGGGGGAGAAGAGCTGAGAGCACTACCAGAATGATAGAAAGCAAAGGGGAATAGGAAGCAGAGGAGAGTGATTACACTGGACAATAAAGGTTTTACTTCTGAAGTACTCTTGGGTGTATCTTACGGATTTTGGGCTGTTGATCATGAAAATCACCATGACATTTCCCTGTCACGCACCATGTTTTTGAAATCACCTTTATTTTTTATTTCAATTCATAATTCAAGTCAATTGAAAAGTTGCCCACAATGTAAGCTGAGAAGTTCTCTATCTTGTCAGGTATGCCTGGGTGTGCTTAGGGAGGGCAGATGCAGTCCCTAGAGGAGGCAGAAAAAATGAAAACGACACTGATAACTGATGCAGATTTTGAACCCTTTATGTAAAGTCAGCCTCAGCTGATAACTCAAACTGAGTTAAATAACCTGGTCAGAGACTTGGGTTTGTCAAAGGGAAAAGCAGAATTACTGGGTTCAAGACTGCTGTCACCAAGCACAAAAATTTCTGTGGAAGTTTTCAATATTTGAGACACATGCTTCCTGGAATAACTGATGCCAAGAGTAAGGAAGGGATTTTTGTTGGTCCACAAATCAGCAGTTCATCAATGACAGACAATTCAACGACCTTCTAGTGGAATTGAAGAAAATTGCATGGAAGATATTCAAGGATGTCGTTGAAAATTTTCTTGGCAACTATAGAGCACCAAGCTATGTGCAGCTGGTTAACAACATGCTTCAAACATACAAAATCATAGAGTGCAACATGTCACTAAAGATTCAGTTTCTGCATTCCCAAACTTCTTCCCTGCAAATCTTGGCGCTGTCAGTGATGAGCATGGTGAAAGGTTTCACCAGGACATTGTGGTCATGGAGAAACGGTATCAGGGCAACTGGAATCCATCCATGCTGGCTGTTTATTATTGGACACTTAAGTGAGAAACCTCAGCCACTGAGTACAAATGAAAATCACCGACAAAACATTTTTAGCTGAGTTGAACAATTACATCATGGTGTTAGCACCATTATGTAATTAAGAGCATTATATTCAATAAACGTTAATGTTTTGTTTCTCAAATTTCCTATGTGGTACAAGTAGTCTGAAATTATCTTTGTGCTCAGCTTCAAGTGGTCTATCATAAACAAAAAAAAATTCTGAGGAAGCAACACCTTTGGAAAAATTTGTTGTCTGGTGTTACAGGAAGTGAGGTAAGTCAATGTTCCTGCTGCCAGGTTGGAAAGAAGGTGAAGTGTTGCTCCTTCAGCCGGCACTTGGCCTCATCATGGCAGCAGATGATGGTGTGGACAGACATATCAGTGTGGGAATGGGAAGTGGAATTGAAGTGAGTGGTCACCGGAAGATCCTGGATGTTGTGATGCACAGAGAGAAAGATGAAATCTTCTGCCAAAAAGACAGTAAAATCAACAATGGTAGAATAGGAAATTTATCGTGATCATACAAGCAAATTTACAGTGAAAGAGAAAAAACCTTTTCAGCAAAGTCAGCAATGGTAGGGCAGTGAAAATTCTGTTGGTAGAGTGGGGAATGCTAATACAGGTGTCAGAGAGAATTTTCTTCTAAGAGAACAAGACAACTGATATTTCTCTTTCAAATTCTGAAAGAGAAGTGCTTTTTTCTCCCTCCCCTTTGCTTAAGGTGATAAAATTTTTAGTAAACCTAGTTTGTTTCAACAGCCTGAAAAATGTCATGAAATTCTGAGTGTTATACAAACATAGTGAGTCACACCCTTCGGCCCACCAAGCCTGGGCTAACCATTTAGCAGCCATTTACACTAATCCTATTTAATTCTCCACACATTCTCCTCATAGTTTTTCATGCACCTAATAATTACAGTGTGCAGTTAACAAAAAAATGGCACGTTTGTGGCAAGAGGAGGAAACCAGAGCACCCGGAGGAAATCACATGGTCAGAGGGAAAACCGTGCAAGCTCTGTACAGCAGCACCTGTGGCCAGGATCGAACACAGGTTACTGGAGTTCTCAGGCGGCAGTTACACTCCAGGATCGAACACACGATACTGGAGTTGTCAGGCAGTGTAGATACATAGAAAACATACAGCACAATACAGGCCCTTCAGCCTACAAAGCTGTGCTGAACGTGTCCCTACCTTAGAACTACCTAGGGTTTACCCATAGCCCTCTATTTTTCTAAGCTCCATGTACCTATCCAGGAGTCTCTTAAAAGACCCTATCGTTTCCTCCTCCACTATTGTCGCCGGCAGCCCATTCCACGCACTCACCACTCTGTGCGAAAAAACTTACCCCTGACATCTCCACTGTACCTACTTCCAAGCACCTTAAAACTATGCCCTCTCATGCTAGCCAATTCGGCTCGGGGGGAAAGCCTTTGACTATCCACACGATCAATGCCTCTCATTATCTTGTACACCTCTATCAGGTCAGCTCTCATCCTACGTCACTCCAAGGAGAAAAGGCTGAGTTCACTCAACCTATTCTCATAAGGCATGCTCCCCAATCCAGGCAACATCCTTGTAAATCTCCTCTGCACCCTTTCTATGGTTTCCATGTCCTTCCTCCAGTGAGGCAACCAGAATTGAGCACAGTACTCCAAGTGGGGTCTGCTCAGGGTCCTATATAGCTGCAACATTACCTCTCAGCTCTTAAACTCAATCCCACGATTGATGAAGGCCGATGCACTGTATGCCTTCTTAACCAAAGAGTCAACCTGCGTAGCAGCTTTGAGTGTCCTATGGACTCGGACCCCAAGATCCCTCTGATCCGCCACAATGCCAAGAGTCTTACCATTAATACTATATTCTGCCACCATATTTGATCTACCAAAATGAACCACCTCACACTTATCTGGGTTGAACTCCATCTCCCACTTCTCAGCCCAGATTTGCATCCTATCAATGTTCCATTGCAACATCTGACAGCCTTCCACACAATCCACAACACCCCCAATTTTGTGTGCCATCAGCAAATTTACCAGCCCATCCTTCCACTTTCTCATCCAGGTCATTTATAAAAATCACAAAGAGTAGGGGTCCCAGATCAGATCCCTGAGGCACACCACTGGTCACCGGCCTCCATGCAGAATATGACCCGTCTACAACCACTCTTTGCCTTCTGTGGGCAAGCCAGTTCTGGATCCACAAAGCAATGTCTCCTTGAATCCCATGCCTCCTTACTTTCTCAATAAGCCTGGTATGGGGTACCTTATCAAATGCCTTACTAAAATCCAAATACATTACATTCATAGCTCTACCTTCATCAATGTGCTTAGTCACATCCTCAGAAAATTCAATCAGGCTCATAAGGCACGACCTGCCTTTCACAAAGCCATGCTGACTATTCCTAATAATATTCTGCTTCTTCAAATGTTCATAAATCTTGCCTCTCAGGATCTTCTCCATCAACTTACCAACCACTGAAGTAAGACTCACTGGCCTATAATTTCCTGGGATATCTCTACTCCCTTTCTTGAATAAAAGAACAACATCTGCAACCCTCTAATCCTCCAGAACCTCTCCCATCCTCATTGATGATGCAAAGGTCATCGCCAGAGGCTCAGGAATCTCCTCCCTTACTTCCCACACTATCCTGGGGTACATCCTGTCTGGTCCTGGTGACTCATCCAACTTGATGCTTTCCAAAAGCTCCAGCACATCCTCTTTCTTATTATCTACATTCTCAAGCTTTTCAGTCCACCTCAAGTCATCCCTACAATTGCCAAGATCCTTTTCCATAGTGAATACCAAAGCAAAGTATTCATTAAGTACCTCCGCTATTTTCTACAGTTCCATTCACACTTTTCCATTGTCACACTTGATTGGTCATATTCTCTCACGTCTTATCCTCTTGCTCGTCACATACTTGTAGAATGCCTTGGAGTTTTCCTTAATCCTGTCTGCCAAGGCCTTCTCATGGCCCCTTCTGGCTCTCCTAATTTCATTCTTAAGATCCTTCCTGCAAGCCTTATAATCTTCTAGATTCATATCATTACCTAGTTTTTTGAACCTTTCGTAAGCTCTTCTTTTCCTCTAGACTAGATATACAACAGCCTTTGTGCACCACGGAACTTGCACTGTACCATCATTTCCATGTCTCATTGGAACGTACCTACTCAGAACCCCATGCAAATATCCCCTGAACATTTGCCACATTTTTCCAGTACTTTTCCCTGAGAACATCTGTTCCCAATTGATGCTTCCAAGTTCCTGCCTGATAGCTTCATAGTTCCCCTTACTCCAGGATTGAACGTGGGTTACAGGATTGAGGGGCAGCAGTTACACTCTAGGATTGAACACAGGTTACTGGAGTTGTCAGGCAGTAGTTTCACTCCAGGATAGAACGTGGGTTACAGGAATTGTGAGGTGGCAGTTTCACTCCAGGATTGAGTGCAGGTTACTGGAGTTGTGGGGGGCAACAGCTCCACTAGCTTTGCCACTGTGCCACCATTGTCACCGTCTGAAATTTGGCATGGATATTAATCTGGATTTTATTTCTGAACTGAGTCCTTGACATTCTCAGGGCTATTGGTTAGCATGTCTGGGATTTGCAGGCACATCAAGCCAAATGAGGAGGTTCAACCCTGACCTTTGGTGCTGCCTCTGTAGAGTTTGAACGTTCTCCCCAAGTTTGCATGGGTTTCCTCTGGTTGCTCCAGATGCCTTGGCAATAGTGAGGTCTGTTTCCTCCAGGATACCCTGTGGATCCTCACCACTCTGATGTCAAGGAGGAAGGAAAACAAGAAGAGGAAGAAACTTAGCCAGAAACTGTGGAACTAAAACAAGAGGTTTAATTCACTCCTTGAATTGGGGTTTCCAGATTATTAGTTCAGCAACTAAATCACTGCACCAGCACTACACCTGTCATCACTCCTAGGGCACAGTCTCAGAAGAGAGAGGGGACTGAGGGGCATTTTTTTACAGCCAGAGAGCATTGAATCTGTGGAATCCCTGATTTCTGCTGCTTTGGTAAAGGATCCAGCATAATCAAAGACCACCGATACTCTCGCTTTTCCCCTCTCTCATCAGACAGAAGATACAAAAGCCTGATAGCATGTATTACCACGCTATTAAACAGACTTTTGAACAGATCTCTTATAAGATAAAATGGGAATTGACTTTGTTATGATCTTGCATCTTATTGTTTACCTGCACTGCACTTTTCAGTAGTTTTAGTCTGTATTCTGTTATAGTTTTACCTAGTTCTAACTCAATACACCGTGTCATTATTTAATCTCTATGAACAGTATACAAGACCAGCTTTTCACTGTGCCTTGCTACTTGTGACAATAATAAACCAATATCAGTGGAGGCCAAATTGTTATTTAAGGCAGAGATTGAAGGGTTCTTGATTGGTAAAGGGGTTAAGAGTTTTGGGGAGAAGGTAACAGAATGGGTCAGCTCCATCATCGGCACAAACTTGCCCACCATTAAGGATATCCCCAAGAGGAAATACCTCAGGTAGATGGCATTCATCATCAAGGAACCTCACCACCCAGGGCATGCCCTCTTCTCATCACTATCATCGGGGAGGAGGTACAGGAGCCTGATGACCCACACTCATCAATTCAGAAATAGCTTCTTCCTCTCTGTCATCAGATTCCAATGGACACCACCTCATTATTCCTATCCATCCATCTTCCTATCCACCTACCTATCTATTTACTTACTTATCTAGCGAGTTACTAGTGACTTGATGTCACTGCATTATACTACTGCTGCAAAGCAACGCATTTCAAGTCATCTTAAGTGATATTAAATTGGATTCTGGTTCTGAGATAAAAATGTTAGCTTTGATTGGCAGAACAGACTAGATGGGCTGAATGGCCTAATTCTGTTCCAATACCACCTTGTCTTATAGCTCCAATGAGTGCACTTTATTTCTCGTGAGTTCAACATAGTAACTTAGCCAGCAAGACTGCAGTTTGCAGGACCCAAGGAGTGGAAAGAAGCAAAAATTAAAAACTCATTGATGAAAAGCACTTGTGAAAAGTGAAGGACCAATCACTGAATTATTCCTGAGAAACAAGGATAGTAAATCAGTTTGGATTTGGTATGAAAAGGATCAAACACTATAGTGTCACTTAGTTGTACATGTGGAAAAATAATTCTACAACAGAAAGGTATGAAGTCAGGACATTAAACATGCTGAGAAGAACAAAATGACAATAGAGATGGATTATCATGACAGCGTTTGGCTGACCTTCAGCACAGGCTTGGCAAAAGGAATAGCTCGTTCCTTTATTTTAACCTTTTATATGGACTTTCCTATTGACAATAAAGAGGGAAGAGGGAGAACTAGAGAAATAACCTATTTTAGCCAACAGTTTGAAAGTTGCAATTATGATTTGAGAACATTTTGGACAAGGGAATGAGCTGAGGAATAGAAAAGGCAGTTCTGTTGTTCTTGAACAATTTCCTCATTCACAAGCACGATATTTCTCAGGGAAAGCTGGGTCAGCTGCACAATTCCATCTGGCCTACATGTGCTCTGAGAGAAAGGATGTTGACCACCTTCACTCAGCCCAGCCTGTGCGTGACTCCAGATCACCAGCAATGCTCTTAACCCTTACTTTCCCTCTGAAATAGCCCTGTCAGCAATTCCGTCAAAGAGATGAGTAACAGTGTCAATAAATCGCAGCCCTGCCTGTTAATTAATAAAATAAAAATAGATGTACAGTATTTGAGTTGAGTAATTTTTTACTGGTGATACAAGAGATATATCGGGGAGTGATGGTTAATGTAACACGTAATTGTGGTATATTTTGGGGGTATGGGGTGTCTCATTGTCATTAAAATAGCTCCTTGGGAGGTATTTTCTTGCAGGCATTTGCAGAGAAAAAATACAATAGAATTTTACAATAAACTATACATAGACAAAGACTGACAAACACCAAAGAGAAATGTGCAAAAAGAAGTCGAACTACAAATAAAAATAGTACCGATAACATGAGTAGTCCTTCTGTCCATTTGGTCCATGTTTGCTATTGATTGACCTGTCAAACTGTCTTTTAAATGATCTAATTGAACCGGCCTCTTCCACTTCCTCTGGCAGCTTGTTCCAAATATTCTGAGCACCACACTCGGTGTGGAAAAACTTTCTCCTCGTTCTTCTCACCTTAAACCTATACCCTCTAGCATTTGGCTCCCTTATTCTAGGAAAAGGGCTGTCACCATTCATCCTACCTACATCCCCTCACAATAATGCCTTGGTGACAGCAGGGCATCAAAATGGAATACAAGTTGCTTTCGCCCTGGTCCAAATCCATTATTTTCCTTGAGAGCGAACTTGGGAACAGACATGATCACAGGGAAAATGTGCAAGCCCTACACAAATGCCAGCACAGCTCAAGGTTAAATCCAGGTCACTGGAGTGTGAGGCGGCAGTACAAACTTCTGTACTCCTGTACCAATGTTGGTGATAAGTCATGTAGGGAAGAAATTAAAACAATGGGAACTCTGTTATATACATATTCCTTGAGCAAGAACTAGATATGAGTTTTCATTGAAAGCAAAATACTGTGTTCTTTCTGCTTGGCTTACATTGTTCAAAGTGAAAATGTTTAAAGTAAATTTATTATTAAACTACACATACCTTGAGATTTATTTTCTTGTAGGCACTCACAGGAAAACAAAGAACTACAACGGAACCAATGAAAAATTACACACAAACATAGACTAACATACAACCAATGTACAAAAGAAGACAAGACAGGGAAATAAAAATAAATAAATAAATAGGTTTTACCGTGACTATGAGTTGGAGAGTCCTTGAAAGTGAGACTATAGGTTGTGGAATCAGTTCAGAGACAAGGTTAGTGAAATTACCCATGCTGGTCTGGGAGCCTGGTGATTGAAAGGTCAGAGGGAGGCCTGAGGGACCAGCTTAAAGACTCAAATGAGGTGGAAGATGGAGTGGATTTTGGAGAGGAATTCCTATATTGAAACCAATCAGAATCACCAATTCCATCACTGGGGGCATAGAAGTGGACAGTGAGAAAAGCTGTCAAAGCTTGCAAAGTGATCTGAACTAGCTAGGAAAAATGGGCTGAAAAAAAGGGAGAAGGGACTTAATGTAGCTGAGCGTGAGGTGTTGCACTTTGGGAGGGAAAACTAGGGGGGACTTACATAGTGAAAGGCAATGTCCCCCGGAAGGGTAAATCAGCTCTGCTAGCAAGCTGACTTTGGAAGTAAGTCTCACAGTAATGCACACTTGAGGAGTTGTATGCCCTCTTACAAGCTTGCAACATATTCAAGTGAGCTCCAAGCTTGGCATAACGTGTAGCCCAAGAATTATAACATGTTAGCATCAGAATGAAAAAAAAAGTCAGCCATTCACAAGGTCCTGAGACACACAGCAACAACTGTATGAGTTAGTATTGGAATAATTTTAGTCCCTGTTTAGGAGCCAGTCTGGTTCACACTGGCCTCTGTACAAAATAGCAAGAGCACTATTTATAGCCGTCTGGAAACACCAAGTGCAAGAATTCAAAATCAAAATGGATATTTTCAGCTAAATAATGGAGTGGTGGTAGACTTGTTGCTAAGCTTAATGATTGTGGGATAGTAATTACAGTGTCTCGGCAAGTAATTGGGAGATATAATGAGCAAATGGATTGTGCGATGGAGCTGAGCCAATGGATGATATTCCAACTGCACACAGTTCTTAATTTTTTACAAAGTGACACATGCTTTGCAGAATCTGCAGAATCTCTTGTGTTTATGACATGCTTTGCAAGGGTACACATGGCTTCATACAAAATATCTGTCTTCTGTTTTCTTTTAACTACTTCAAAGTAATTATTTATGGCTTGGTCTGTCTGAATGTCGTGCAGAACAAAATTTTCATAGAGTGCATGTGAAAACAACAAACCAATAATAGCAGATGACTCAGTGACAGAGATGGCTGAAATTCTGCCTGCAATCTCACCACACTTGTCGGACATGCTGAGGTGGATATTTACTTTCCAAGGCCCAAGGGGCTTGCTGCTATGCTCAGCTTTCTAGCATCACAGCATGACCTTCCCAGGTCAAAGAGTTATTTTTGATTATGTTTAACTTCTAACGAACATTCCTTGCCCAACCTCTTGTCATAAACAAATGAACAAGTTTCTTGTCAGCCCATGCTTTAATCAGGAGAAAAAATGGAGACCACATTGTCCTAATTGAACATTGTATTCTCCTGGTCTGATGACTGTAACTGAAAAAAATCGCGTGTAAATGATGTCAAAATAGAACTGTTATATATTCATGCAGATACTTTATATTTTATTGTTGCCAGACAATTGATACTAAAACCTACAATCATCACAATGATATTTGATTCTGCGCTTCCCGCTCCCTGAATTACAAATCAATAGTAAATATTAAAAATTTTAATTATAAATCATAAATAGAAAATAGAAAAATGGGAAGTAAGGTAGGGCAATAACACCGAGGCAGGTCTGGATATTTGGAGGGTATGGCCCGGATCTGGGTCAGGATCCGTTCAGCAGTCTTATCACAGTTGGAAAGAAGCTGTTCCCTTACGGGTTACAGTCAAGCTTTCCTGTGTCTGACGCAATGAACGTAATATGAGAGGACATTCTGGGTAGATAACTTACAAGTCAAATAAACAGCAGCACGTTTGGTCAAGTGTTCACACGATATTTATTCTTTTGTTCCCTTTGACAAGAAAAGTCCGTGTGCAACGTTGAGGTGCACCACTGGGTCATGTGGGTGAACAAAGAGAAGACGCCACACGCAATAAGAAAACGGCCGCGGGAAATGTGGTGAGTGATAATCAGTGGGGAGAGAAAGAGAACGGGATGCTGAAATAAAACAAATAAGAGAGGGACAGAGAAAGATGGATAAGATTTGTTAACATTCCTGGGATGTGATTGTGGTTGAAAATAGTGACAAGATTTGGAAATATGGGGCCGTATGATGAAATGACAGAACAATGGAGTTCATATACTGAAAGATTTGAATGTTTTGCACTAACAAATCAAATTTCAGATGATATTCCAACTTCTCTGACTGTGAAATGGTGCAAAAATGATGAATTTATTATGCGGTCTAGTTCAACCTGCTAGGCCTGGCAATAAACCTGATGAGAACATAAGTCTTAAAGGGTCACAAACCCTTGATAGTTGCTGCGAGGTTTCGATTTCATGAAAGCAATCAAGAGGAAGGCGAGTCTATTTCACAGTTTGTGGTGGTACTGATGCAGCTCCTGAGCACTCTGACTTTAGGCAGTGGCTAAATGGCACTTTACATGATAAAAGTGTGCGGTCTGTGTAGTGAGACAATTCAGAAATGTTTGCTTACGGAGGACAGACCAACACTACAAAAAGCAATTGAGATTATTGCATCAAAAGAAAACAGTTATTAAGCACATCTTCACAAGTTCATAACATTTCTACTGACATTAAGAATAAGACACTTATTGGCAATCAGTATTACTGTTGTGGCAAAGCTGGGCATTCAGCAAAAGAATGGTATAAGGGTAAAAGGGACATGCTGATCAGCTCCATCTTGGGTACTAGCCTACAAAGTACCCAGGACATCTTCAGAAAGTGGTGTCTCAGAAAG
The DNA here is from genome assembly GCF_963921235.1 of Mobula hypostoma. NCBI lineage: Eukaryota > Metazoa > Chordata > Chondrichthyes > Myliobatiformes > Myliobatidae > Mobula > Mobula hypostoma. The sequence continues at coordinate 1,873,455 of NC_086125.1, forward strand.
GCAGCATCCTTTATTAAGGACCTCCAGCACCCAGGGCATGCCCTTTTCTCACTGTTACCATCAGGTAGGAGGTACAGAAGCCTGAAGGCACACACTCAGCGATTCAGGAACAGCTTCTTCCCCTCTGCCATCCGATTCCTATATAGACATTGAACCCTTGGACACAACCTCACTTTTTTTAATATACAGTATTTCCGTTTATTGCATGTTTTTAATCTATTCAATATAATTATACCATAATTTGTTATTATTTTCTTCTATATTTCATATTGCATTAAACTGCTGCTGCTAAGTTAACAAATCTCATGTCACATGTCAGTCATAATAAACCTGATTCTGATTCTATAAAAGTAAAATGACACTATCAACCAAAAGCGCAGTAATAAAGAAAAACGACTTGTTAAAAAACAAAAAGAAACACATGAACTAGATGGAACGTACTGAGGATGGACTGAGTGACTCTCACTCTGTGGTTGAAGAAGCTTTGCATAGTTTATCCACTCCAGGACAGAAAGACTGCTGGTGAGTGACTCTTGCTGTTGGATGGGGCCTCAGTGAGGATCCAGGTAGACACAGGTGCTGTAGTATCGCTGGTTTCAGAAGGAGAAATTGCAGCATCTCACCCCAGAAGGGGCAGGGTTGACTTTACAGTCTCACACTGGTGAGTTGTTCCAGTGAGGGGGGCAGTACATGTTACAGTGGAGATTAACGAACTGAGAAAGAAACTTCTACTGTACATTGTTAAAGGTAGTTATCCAGCACGCCTGGGCTGCTTGTGGTTGAAGCAGCTCAAACTCAAATGGCAGACAGTGTACTTGACTGGTGGCAGCACTGGTCTACAAGAGGTATTGAAGAAACACTCAGAAGTATTCAGTGGAGAACTGTGCAGTATGAAAGGAATCACTGTTAAGCCCGAACAACACCCATGTACCTGAAGGCAAGACCAGTTCCATATGCCCTAAAACCAAAGCTAGAGGCTGAATTCAAAAGATGGAGTCCAGAGTAAGGTATTGGAAACAGTGTGCAAACAAATGAGCAACTCCAATGGTTCCTGTCCTAAAAAGAGATAGGTCTTTAAGGCTTTGTGGAGGCTTCAAGGTAACCAGTAACCTTACAGCTGAACAATAACCTCTTCCCCTCATTGATGACTTTTTTTTAAAAACCAGGATTGGTTGGAGGACAGACACTCAGCAAAATTGACTTGTGACAGCATACTTGCAGATGCCTGTGGAGCCAGAGTCACAGGAACTATTGATCATCGTGACTCACAAAGGAATGCTCAGGTATCAAAGGCTTTCATTTGGCATCAACACAGCTCCTGCACTTTTTCCGTGGGCAATGGACCAGATCCTGAGCGGGTTGACAGGGGTACAATGCTATTTGAATAACTTACACATTACTGGGAAAAATGAACATGAGCATCTACAAAACTTGGATGTGATACTCCAAAGACTCAAGGAATATGGGGTAAGGGTCTGGAAAGACATGTGTGAGTTCTTTTGACCTTCAATTGAATGTTTAGGCCATGTGATTGACAATTTGGGGCTTCACAAGGCGCCACCAAAGATGAAGGCAATCATGGAGGCTCCACCACCACAGAATGCATCAATTAAGTTGGTTCCTAACCTAGCTAGCATGCTGAAACTATTTCATGAGCTTTTACATAAGTGGACAGATCGCTGTGAAAAGTCTTTTAAAATGGCCAAAACAGCTTTGTCACAATCTAAAACACTCACATGTTTCAACCCATCATTGCCCATACAGTTCGCCTGTGATGCATCACCCTATGGTATGCTGTTGGTTGAAAAGCATCCAATCGCTTTCACATCAACGACTTTAGGCAAGGCAAAAAGCTACTGTGCTCAGATTGAGCAGGAAGCATACACAATTATCTTTGGAGTTAAGAAATTCCACCAATTCCTCTTTGGTTGATGATTTACATAACTGACAGATTACCACCCCTTGATGTCAATCTTTGGTTTACATGCATGTATTCCATCCCTGGCTGCTAGTTGAATTCAAGGTTAGGCTCTGATGCTATCTGCACATCAATATATAAAGCACAGGAGGGCTAACTACCATTTGAATGTGATGGACTATCCAGATATCCCTCAGCTGTAACAGCTCTAGGGCCATCCCCAAAAGAGATCTTTTACCTCAAGGAAGTGCCTGCAGCTCTGATACTTGCAGAACAAGTCCAGAAGTATGCATGTACTGACTCTGTTCATTTTAATGTGATGGACATGGTATCTCACAAATAGAAAGGAGAGCCAATCTTAAAACTGAAACCTTAGCAGGAATTCCATTCTCAATGGAAGATGCTCACAGTCCATGCAGGATGTTACCTATGGGCCTACAGGGTTGACACTTCTCCACCATTAAAAGACCAAGTGCTTGAATTGCTACATGCAAGAATCATTCATCTAAATTAAAAATGTATCTCTTAAAATGAAATAAACGGTAGTTAAACTTCTTCATTAGCTGGAAGTATCTCCTGCTTGCTAGGGAGGGGTTCCCACTTCTCAAATAGTTGGTACTAGCAGCTAGACCTCATTGTGGAGGCTAAACAGGGAAATCAAAATGACATCAAATAATAATAATAAAAATAAAAAGTATTTTATTGATCCAGCAGGAGATTATTTTGTTACAGCAGCAATGTTTAAAAACACACTTAGCAGTGTGCAGACTTTACTAATAATAAAGTACAGAATAATAATATACACAAAAATAATGTGCCGATTGCAATAATGTGCATTGATGTGCAATACTAACGTACAAAATAACAAAACAGAGACTATTGTACCCACCCCCCCATCCCTCCCCACTGATCTCCCTCCTGGCACTTATCCGTGTAAGCGGAACAAGTGCTACACATGCCCTTACACTTCCTCCCTTACCACCATTCAGGGCCCCAAACAGTCCTTCCAGGTGAGGCAACACTTCACCTGTGAGTCGGCTGGGGTGATATACTGCGTCCGGTGCTCCCGATGTGGCCTTTTATATATTGGCGAGACCCGACGCAGACTGGGAGACCACTTTGCTGAACACCTACGCTCTGTCCGCCAGAGAAAGCAGGATCTCCCAGGGGCCACACATTTTAATTCCACATCCCGTTCCCATTCTGACATGTCTATCCACGGCCTCCTCTACTGTAAAGATGAAGCCACACTCAGGTTGGAGGAACAACACCTTATATTCCGTCTGGGTAGCCTCCAACCTGATGGCATGAACATTGACTTCTCTAACTTCCGCTGATACCCCACCTCCCCCTGGAACCCCATCTGTTATTTATTTTTATACACACATTCTTTCTCTCACTCTCCTTTTTCTCCCTCTGTCCCTCTGAATATACCCCTTGTCCATCCTCTGGGTCCCCCCCCTTGTCTTTCTTCCCGGACCTCCTGTCCCATGATCCTCTCATATCCATTTTGCCTATCACCTGTCCAGCTCTTGGCTCCATCCCTTCCCCTCCTGTCTTCTCCTATCATTTTGGATCTCCCCCTCCCCCTACAACTTTCAAATCCCTTACTCACTCTTCCTTCAGTTAGTCCTGACGAAGGGTCTCGGCCTGAAACGTCGACTGCACCTCTTCCTAGAGATGCTGCCTGGCCTACTGCATTCACCAGCAACTTTTATGTGTGTTGCTTGAATTTCCAGCATCTGCAGAATTCCTGTTGTTTACTATTGTCCTACAATGTGTGATCTCCTGTTGCACAGAGTTGAACTGTTGTATATGCTTATTGCATCTGGTAGGAAAGATTTTCTGTAATGATCCTTGTGCCAGTGAGCTGAATGAGCCTGTTTGAAAAGGTGCTTCCTTGCTTATTCAGTAGGTCACGGAGAGGATACGCCTGATTATCCATAATGGATAACAGACTGTTTTTTGACTTCCTCCTCTAACTCAAAAGAGTCCAGGTTGTAGCCAAGGATGGATCCAGCCTTTTTGATGAGCTTAATTAGTCTTTTTGCATCTCCAGCACTGATGCTGCTCCCCTAACATAAAGCCACAAAGAAGACTGCACTCATTACAACAGACTGGTAAAAGATCTCCAACATCCTGCTGCACACATTGAAGGATCTCAGTTTTCTTAAAAAATCAAGTTTAATTATCATTCATCCATACACAGATACAGCCGAATGGAACAGTGTTCCTCGGGAACTGTACTTCAAGTACTAGATAATCAGTTAGCTTGATCAAGTATAGTTTGATACAGTATAATCTCCCAAAAGTGAGGGTACTTGTAAATACTTACATTAAATAAGGTTTAAAGTTTTCTCTTAAGTTTAGAGTTTGTGGACAGTGAACTCAAAATCATCGTAATTCTAGGTACTTGCACTTGAAACAAGTTAAGCCAGTGACAATGAACTCAGTAATTTCCATTTAATGTTATTTACACAATGTTTCCTCTTCCTTTTCTGTCCTAATTTCAGACCCAAAATGTTGTCTAGACTTTTTGCCTCCGCAGATACTGCATGGCTCGCTGAGTTCTTCCACCATCCTGTTTAGAGATAAGGAATGAGACTGATGGTATTGCTCCCCAGGGAGCAGGGATGGACCTGATCAAACAACAGATATAGAATCAAACTTACTGTCACTGACTTAGACGACATGAAATGTGTTGTTTTGCAGCAGCAGTACAATGTTAAGACATAAATTTACTAACACAAGTAAATAGTGCCGAAAAGAATAATGACAAAGTGTTCATGGAACATCTAATGGCAGAGGGAAATAAGCTGGTCCTGGATTATTAAGTGTGGGTCTTCATCTTCTTTACCTCCTCGCCAATGATGCTAATGAGGAAAAGGCATGTCCCTAATAGTGAGGGTCCTTAGTGATGGACACCACCTTCATGTGTTATCAACTCCTGAAGGTGTCCTCAGTGGTAGGAAGGGTTATGCCTGTGATGGAGCTGGCTGAATCTGCAGACTTCTGCAGCCTCCTGTTATCAGGTAAATTTGTACCTCTACACCAGGGTGTGATGCCACCAGTCAGGATGCTCTCCACTGTACATCTGTACAAATTTGTAAGTCTTTGGAGATATACCAAATCTCCTCAAACTCCGTACACAGGGCTTGTGAAGCCTACCCTAAAACAGCTGGCCTGGCCAAACAAGGGGCTTGGACCCGGTGGGAAAGTGTTGAATAACGACATCTATCTCGGAATGTTCTGTGGCAGATGGAACCACTCCGCATTTCTTTTCTATGCAGAGCAGCGTACAACCTGCTCCCAACACCTGCCAACCTCAGCACCTGGTATGAAGATAAGACAGACAGGTGTGCTGCTTGTAGTGAGAAGGGAACACTTCAACATATTTTGAGCGCATGCAGAGTCAATCTTTCCAGCGGCATGTACGCTTGGAGACTTGTGGAGATGGTTAAAGGTGGTGTGGAGACAAGGTGCTGTTCCTTTGTGATGGAGTGAGGCTGAAGGAGTGTGCATCCTGAAAGAAGAGAATTCTACTACACTGAATCAGTTCTGACCAATTTCACTCCTGAATATAGAGGGAAAGATTATGTTTGGCATTCTAGCAGAAAGAATATCTTCATTTGTGATAGAGGATGGATTGGTAGATACGTCTGTGCAGAAGGTGGGAATACCAGGCTTCCCGGGATGCCTTGAACATTCTAGTATGATATGGCATACCATCCAGGAGTCGAAAAGGTTGAGAAGAAAACTGGCAGTAGTTTGGCTTGATCTTGCAAATGCGTATGGTTCTGTTCCCCATGCCCTGATTGAGTTTGCAATGGAATTCCTATGGATTCCTGTTAAGGTGAGGAAATTTGTTATGCAGTACTACAACGATTTCTGGATGAGGTTTTCCACTCAGCAGTTTACAACTAGGTGGTAGAGCTTGGATGTTGGAACCCCAATGGGATGTGTGATTTCACCCATCCTTTTTGTGTTAGCCATGGACGTCATTGTGAAGGCTGCAGAATCAGTGGGACCAGGTGTCGCACTGATGGCGGAGGGGAGTTACCACCAATACGAGCGTTCATGGATGATCTCACCCTTTTGGGTCCTAGTACGGAGGCAATACTATCTAGACTCAAGAAGCTAATGGATTGGGGAAGAATGAAGTTCAAGACCAAGAAGTCAATGATCTTTGTTCTTGGGAAAGGAAAGCTGGTTGACTTTTATTTCATCCTTTGTGGAGAGGAGATTCCATCCATATAGGACCAACCAGTTAAGAGCCTCGGGCGATGGTACACAGAGGAACTGAGAGACACCAAGAGGGTTCAAGAGACAGGAGAACAGATCAGCAGAGGTCTGATGTCTGTTGGCAAGTGTGGCTTGCCTGGCAAGTTGAAGTTGTGGTGTTTGAAGTATGGACTGATGCCATGGATAATGTAGCCACTAACTGTCTATGAAGTGGCAATGTCCCACGTTGAGGCAATGGAATGGAAGATCAACAAGTATGTGAAGAAGTGGCTTGGAGTACCGAGCAGCCTCACCAATGTTGCAATCCACAGTAGCCAGACAAAGCTTACCATCCCAGTGCAATCCCTTGTTGAAGAGGTCAAGGTACAATCATTCTTGATGCTTCGAGACTCAAAAGACCCTGTCATCAGGAACACCCAGCTGGATGTGAGATCAGGCAGGAAGTGGTCAACCCATGTAACAGTTGATGAGGCAGAGTCTAGATTGAAGCACAAGGAGACAGCTGGGGCTACTCAGCTAGGCCGCCAGGGACTTGGATGACAATTCACAAGTGATGGTCATCTTCTACGGGTAAGGAGTGCCGTGAGCTTGTAACGCAAGAAGTACGAGAGGTAGAAGAGAAGAAGAGGTTAGCTAAGTCAGCTGGCCTGGCCAAACAAGGGGCTTGGACCCGGTGGGAAAGTGTTGAACAACGACATCTATCTCGGAATGTTCTGTGGCAGATGGAACCGCTCTGCATTTCTTTTCCATGCAGAGCAGCGTACGTTCTGCTCCCAACACCTGCCAACCTCAGCACTTGGTATGAAGACAAGACAGACAGGTGTGCTGCTTGTGGTGAGAAGGGAACACTTCAACATATTTTGAGTGCATGCAGAGTCAATCTTTCCAGCGGCATGTCCACGTGGAGAGATAACAATGTTCTCAAAGTTCTCAAGGTTGAGCAGAGAGTACTGTAGCACAACTTATCTCATGCCCCATGCTGCACAGAACATCGCATATCATTTGTGAAAGAAGGCTCCAAGTCAAGGGTGTACAGCGCAGGCTCACGATCAAGCATACTTTCCTCAGCCAATGATTGGTGTGTCAAGGCTGACCTGGATGGGAAAGGCAGTTTCCCGGAGCAAATACCTTTCACCACATTGCATCCAGATATAATCGTATGGTCTGACACCAGTAGAGAAGTGGTTATTGGTGAATTCACAGTCCCCTGGGAAGACAACATCAATTAAGCACATGAGCGTAAGTTAACCAAGTATGCAGAATTAAGATCAGAGTGCAGAGACAGAGGGTGGAAGGTCTCATGTTATCCATTCCAAGTAGGTTGCCGTGGCTTTATTGCGTTCACTTTCCAGAAGTGGCTGCGAGACCTTGGCTCCACTAGAAGAGAGATCAAGTCAACCAGCAGGGCTGTAGCTGAGGCAGCAGAGATAGGATCATCTTGGGTGTGGACCAAGTATGTCCAGAGGGGCAGATAGTCAGACGTCTATACATATCTTGCAAACCCTTCAGTAGTTGCATAGACACCTGAAGAGCAGACTATCTGTTGGATGGAAGTGACCAACAACTCTGATAGAGGCAGATGCCAAGTTTTTAAGCTCACCAGTGGGGGGGGTGGTGCTTTAGCACTGCTGGCCCACCACCTCGAGGGAGTCTCGATCATAAGCGGGCCGAAACTCCTGAAGACAGGCGGCAGATCAATTGATGATCCCACTGGTGATAGCACAGGACAGTTAACATCTTAGTCCACGTGTATTTTCAATTCAGTTCACAGTATACTGGCAGTTTTGCCTTCTTCATGATTGCAACAATGTGGAACTCAGAACGGATCCTCTGAGATGCTGATGCCGAGGAAGATGAACCTCATCCTTTCAGGAAAATGAGACAGCGTTTCTACGGGATCAAGGTGGAAAGACACATTACCAACAGTCACACATAGTAAGCATATTCATGTTCACAACCACGTAATAAGAGGTCCCATTCCCGCCCTGTGATACTGCGGCTTGATACCCAGTCCTCCCACGTACAGGTCAACAAACCCACATAGAACATCAGCAAAATTCGACATAGAATATGCATGTATATAGCCCAGACACTCCAGCCACTGATATCATCTGTCAACCATGCCCAACATCCACCCCGACGCCAGCTAGGCGATACCGTGGCTTTGAGGCCCAGTCTTTACCCCAATGCCTAACTCCAGCTAGGCGACTCTGTACTTTGATGCCCAGTCTTTGCATATACAAGCACATATAGTAAAAAGCACAACCTTATTAATATATTTGCATATAGCCCAGACCTGTCAGTCCTTCTGAAATCTTCAGTTGCCACGACAGCTCTATGCTGCCCCCAGAAGAGTGCACCGGCTCGGACGCCCCTCCCCATGGCAGCTGAAAAACAAGCGATCCCGCAGCTTGAGGGCCGAGTCCATTCAGTGCAGCCAAAAAAAGAATCTGCAGTTGGCCACTACAGAGCTTGTCTTCTGCTGAGTGAAACCCAGGGAGGGCAGCAATGCCACGTTACGCCACCACCGGTGAAGTGCCCACGGCTTTATCCCCTCACTCTGGGTGGCTGTAAACAGGCAGTATGAGGCTGCATGCCTAATCCTCGCCACGACCAAGGCCCCTGCTCCGCTCCTGCTCACATCCAGCAAATCAGTGAATTGAACCTGCAGCATGCCAGATTAACAATGTCCAAAGCTTCTTGTGATCTCGATAAAAGTGACCATGATGGCCCCATACTATTTGACTGTAAGCTTCCATCGACTCAGGCTGCAGCGCGTTGCATAGCTCCCTCTTTAACTCCACCAGCGAGCAACTCACTGATGGGGTAGACCAGCAGTACTTTGAGTTCTTAACATGTAGCAGGATCTTGCTGTCATTAGACGTACATTTAAGTGGAATGGTAGCACCTTTCGTTGACCTGCAGAAGCTGCTGTGACCAGTCGTGCCGCCATCTTTCCAGAAATGGACCCATCTTGCCAGAAGTTTCCACAGTTGTCCCCTTAGTGAGGAATGATGTGTCCAAAGTTCAAAGTACATTTATTATCGAAGTACGTACACCATATACATCTTTGAGATCAATCTTCTTGCAGGCGACCACAAAACAAAGAAAGAAACACGATGATAAAACTCTACACCATAGTCGTCATAGTAGTCGTAGTCATACTTTATTGATCCAGGGGGAAATTGGTTCCACAAAGCCTATCAAACATCCAATGTGCAAAAAAAAGAACAAATTGTGCAATCAGTAAAAAGTAAACAAATAATACAAAGAATATGAACTGCAGAGTGCACAGTCAAGAGGCAGTTCAGCATTGCAGCTGGGTCAGGAGTGTCATTGCTCCAAGGCATGGCCAGCTCAGAGTCACTTCAGTACTGAGGAGAGTAAAGCCTCACAGAGTAGAGAGCTGAACACCGGTTCACCCTTTGCCCCTGGCTCCAATGCCTTAACTTTTTAATCTGTCTTGGTGCTTAAATCAGAAAAAAACATTGATTTGTTTATGCAAACACGAGGAAATCTGCAGATGCTGGAATTTCAAGCAACACATATAAAAGTTGCTGGTGAATGCAGCAGGCCAGGCAGCATCTCTAGGAAGAGATACAGTCGACGGTTCGGGCCGAGACCCTTCGTCAGGACTAACTGAGTAAGGGATTTGAAAGTGGGAGGGGGAGGGGGAGATCCAAGATGATAGGAGAAGACAGGAGGGGGAGGGATGGAGCCAAGAGCTGGACAGGTGATTGGCAAAAGGGATATGACAGGATCATGGGACAGGAGGTCCGGGGAGAAAGAAAGGGGAGGGGGAACCCAGAGGATGGGCAAGGGGTATAGTGAGAGGGACAGAGGGAGAAAAAGAAGGTGTGTATATAAGTAAATAAATAATGGATGGGGTACGAAGGGGAGGTGGGACATTAGCGGAACTTAAAGAAGTCAATGTTCATGCCATCAGGTTGGAGGCTACCCAGACGGAATATAAGGTGTTGTTCCTCCAACCTGAGTGTGGCTTCATCTTTACAATAGAGGGGGCCGAGGATAGACCTATCAGAATGGGACTGGGACGTGGAATTAAAATGTGTGGCCACTGGGAGATCCTGCTTTCTCTGGCGGACAGAGCGTAGATGTTCAGCAAAGCAGTCTCCCTGTCTGCGTCGGGTCTCGCCAATATATAGAAGGCCGCATTGGGAGCACCGGATGCAGTTTATCACCCCAGCCAACTCACAGGTGAAGTGTCACCTCACCTGGAAGGACTGTCTGGGGCCCTGAATGGTAGTGAGGGAGGAAGTGTAAGGGCATGTGTAGCACTTGTTCCGCTTACAAGGATAAGTGCCAGGAGGGAGATCGGTGGGGAGGGATGGGGGAGACGAATGGACAAGGGAGTCACGTAGGGAGTGATCCCTGCGGAAAGCAGTGCGGTGGGGGAGGGAAAGATGTGCTTAGTGGTGAGATCCCATCGGAGGTGGTGGAATCACTGCTGGGACTGGGCTCTGCCATTTCAATCCTGCCCAAAGTTTCAGACCAGCCCCAAGTCTGCTCCAGTAATGGCTGCTGGGCCATACCTGAATTATCGAGAGTCCAGTTCACCAAATTCTTCAGGATACCACAGAAACACCAGGTCATACAAACTGTTCAAAGGCACATCTCCAAGGCTGTGAATTGCATTGATCATAATCAAGAGAAAGTGTAATAGTTACTAGTTTTGGATGCCATGCCTGGCCAGGCCCATTTTGCATCATGTGTTCTTCCAACGTCCCCTTCCTGAAGTCGGCAGTGAATTCCTTGGCCCTGCTGATGCTAAGTGTGACGATGTTGTTGCAAGACCATACAGTCCTGATGAATCAAATGGTCGCCTTCAGTGTTATTACTGGAATATACTCAACAGGGCTGTTGCGGCTCTTTTTAATCTACTTACTTGTGGCCCTGGATTTCAAGTTTCATGCTCTGCTGTTTGAAAGAGGCACTAATTATGAAACAAATCTGTAATGGACTGTCAACAGAGCAAAAAGCTGTGCAGACTAAAAAATCTCTCCTCACACATGGAGTAACTTGAAGGACGAGTCGGCAAGGTGCCAGTTTTCTTTGACCACTTGTCCTCTGCCCACGTATCCCATTGTCACTTCAGCACAAGTCCCAGAGTGAAAATCCAACCCAACTTCACTGTTTATGCTCATTAGAGTTGTAGAGATGGGAAGTGCAGGGACAGGCCATGCTATCCATCGTATCCATGCTAGTAACACCTACACTGATTTGTAATCTTCTGCGCCTTGCCTTTCCAAGTTCTTGCCTAAGTATCTCTGAAATGAAGCAACTATATCTGATGCCACCAACGCCTCATGCAGCACGTTCTACATATCGATCATTCCCCTGTAAAAAAGATTTTCCCCAGAGTCTCCATTAAAACTCATTCTTTTCATTAGAACCCTCAACCCTCTTGCTTTTGAGACCTCTACCATGGGGAGAAAAGATTCTGACTATCTAGCTTATCCCTTGTGCTCTTATAGACCTCTATCACATCAGCCTCGTTCACTGCAAGAAAAACAAGCACAGCCTATCTAGTCCAACTCTATCAGTTTAGTCTGGTGATATAAACTCTTTCCGAGACAACTCTATTCTTCCCACAAGGTGGTGACAGAACTGTACAGAATACAGACACAAGAAAGTCTGCAACTGCTGGAAATCCAAAGCAACACACACGAAAAGCAGGTCAGCCAGCATCTGTGGAAAAGAATAAACAGTCAACATTCCAGGCTATAACACTTCTTCAAGACTGGAGAGGAAGATGCCAGAAAAAAAAGGTGATGGGAGGGGAAGGAATCTAACTAGTGATTTGTAAAGTCAGAACTTCTTTATTTTATGACCAAACAATGAAGGCAGCATGCCGCATGCCTTCTTCACCGACCTAGGTACACGCGTTGTCCCTTTCAGAGAACTTTGTATTTAACCATCTAATCATCAATATTTCTTAATGTCCCCTCATTCCCACTCCCAGTTAACCTCACAAAGTTCACCACCTTGTGCTTGATGCCATTGTTCCATCTGCCAAGTAATGCACAAGAATTTGACGTCTTAGTCACAGCATTAGCTAATCTCAAGGATTTCACCCTTTCAAGCATCACAATGTCTCAGCTCACAAAATGTATCTGATCATTGTCCATACAACTGAACTCACCTCTGTCTGTGGTGGAGAGGCAATTCATTAATGGGATAGTCCAGGTGAACCAGATCAGAGTCCTCTTTTAACTTGATTTAGTTAAATGTGAAGTATTTATTAAATTTAATGTATTTTAATAAAAATATTTTAGTACAGAATTAGTTTATATTATTCATTTTTTTTGAACTGTTTAATTGTTTCTCCCCTGAGACACTTTGAAACTGTTAAAATGCTTCTGATGAGCGGTTATTTGTCAGAGCATTCGGGGGTTTGGGACCTGAAGTCCAATACCTCCTTTCTACTTGAAGCTCCCTCTGTCTCACCTATTGGGCACAGAGCGGCCCAGCTCTCTGAGATAAGTAGGTGAGGGAAGGAATGTCTGGAGTAGAAGTGCATGTGTCATAGAATATTCTCTGTGAAAATATACAGACGTGGACGTTGTATAAAGGTAGAGAATGGGCCAGCTTACTGACGTGCATCACACTGGATCAAATGTGAGGAAACACAAAAAATAGTAGAGGGCCCCTCATGCTACTACTTCAATTTCATGGTTCGTTTGCTCACTCAGCACCAATGTTCTCGATGACTGACTCTTCACAGCTCCCTGAGTAAAACACTCGTAAGATTCACTAACCAATGGTTGAAGAAGTTCCTCCTCATTACTGCCCTGAATGTCCAATCCCACACCCACATAGAAGGCAAGAAGAGGGACTGGAATGACCAGTTGTAAATCTACCCATGCTAAGAACTTGAATGTTTTCCGTGGCTCCTATCCAATGGTTACACTTGGTGGTGTGTTGACAAAGTCACACCAACCAATGACCCTCAACCAACAACCAGGAGCTTCATACAGTAAAAGTCAAGAAATGCTGCTATAAATTCTGGAGAGACAGGGCAGGGCCCTGAGGGGTATTGTGGAACAGAGTGACCCAGGGCTACAGTCCCTGAAAGTAGTGATACAAGGTAGGCAGGGTGGTGAAACTTGCCTTCGTTGTTTGAGACCATTAGGAACAAGAGTTGGGACGTCATGTTACAGATGTGCAAATTGTTGCTGAGAATGCGTTTGGAGTATTGTGCACAATACCGGCCAACTTGCTACAGGAAGGATGTCATTAAACTGGAAAGGCTGCGGAAAAGATTCACCGGATTCTGCTGGGAATTGACAGCATGAGTTACAAAGGGAAAATGTGAAGGCTGGGCTTTGTCTGGAGAGCAGAAGCTGAGTAGTGACCTTACTGATATTTACAACATCATGAGGGGTATAGTAAAGTGAATAGTCACAGTCATTCTCCCCAGTGTAGAGGATCTGAAGCTAGAAGGCATAGGCTGAAGAAAAGAGGAGAAAGATTTAAAGGGGACTTGAGGTGCAAGTTTCTTTTCATACAGAAGATGATAGGTATATGGAATGAGCTGCCACAGGAAGTGGTAGAGATAGGTATAATCGCCACATTGAAAAGAGATTTGGACAAGTTCAAGGAAATGCACCTTTAATTTCTTATGTTGAAAGTATCCCGACTGGATACATCATGGTCTGACACAGCAATTCTGAACGTACAAGGCTGCAGAGAATAGTGGGCTCTGCCCAATACATCACCGACACATACCTCCCACCATCAGCAGTATCTGCATGAGGTGCTGCCTCAGGAAGGTAACATCCATCATCGAAAGCCCTAACCATGCCAATCTTCCTGCAGTTATCATCAGGTAAGAGGTACAGAAACCCGCAGTCCCATGTCAAGAGGTTCAAGAACAGTTATTTCCCTTCAACTATTCAGTATTTTAAACAGCTGGCACTACCTCTATAGAGCAACACTAGGACATTACAATGGTTTTTGTTTCTTTGTTCTAATTGTATTCCTTCTAATAAAAATTGCAGATAATTTGTTGTTTTTTTTCCTCTTGGGAATGTTATAAATCTGGTGCTATATGGGCCTGTGATGCTGTAATTAAGTTTATCATTGTTGCTGTGCATAACGTTCTTGCGCATACAACAATAAACTCGACTGTGTTAGAGGGACCCGAGCCCAGCACGGGCTCTGGCACTTGCTCAGCATCAGCAAGTTGGGCCGAGGGGCGAGGGGCTTGTCTCCATGCAGTATAATTCTACCACTCTAAAGCATCAGGGAGAATAATCAACAGTAACAAAAGAACTGGAGAGATCAGCGAGGCTTGGCGAAGTCTGTTAGATCTAGTACATCATTGTCTCAGAGCCTACTGTTGATGAGGACATGAACCCATTGTGTATATAAAGGACCACCAACCTGACGACATCCGCGCTTTCACGCTGAGATTTACACAGATTGTGTTCTGTACTGATTGCCCAGTGAAATTTCCCGTGCAATGTGGCTGTACATTTAAACAATTACATTTCAAGGTGTGTACTTCTGTAAGAGCAGTTAGGGATCTATTTCAGATGGTTAAATCTTCACCAGAACAGTCCCAACACAGTCACACCCAATCACAACCCAGCCCAATCATGTTGATCACAACCTTACTGAGATGCACACAAATTGTTATTCTCCAAGAATAGAGGACCCACACAATAATAAGATCATAAGTTGGATAAATTGTTGAGTTGGACTGGTTGCCCTCACCCACCTTCACGAGACTCAACACACAGTCTTGGTTCTAGTTAATTTTTGGAAAGTTTACCCTTTTCATTTCACATTTCCTGTTGCCCGTGTCACAGACCTTGTTCGATCTCTTGCAAATACTTCCCCTCCCCTTTTATCGTCCCCAAAGAACCACTCTTTCTCTAACATCCGGGATAATTCTTCCACCTCCACCAGTGTCCAGTCCTCTTCACACTGCCCCTCCCATTCACCTCCAGATGGGGCAGCACATACTCTAAAAATCTAAGCACTTGTACGAGTTCATTTGCACCCCCTCTAAATTAAACAACTGCATTCTGTGCTCACAGCGTTCAGTCTACAGCACAGAAACCAACACACTAAATCTGTGCCAAACATTATGTCCTCATCCACCCTAATCTGACATTAACCCCGTCTCATTCTCCCCACATTCCCAGAAATTCACTCCCGGTTCTAACACTCACTTACACACTGGGGACAAGTTACAGTGACCAATTAGTTTCCACATCTTTGGGATACAGAAGGAGACTGAAACTCCAGGTGGGAACCCCCGGTAGTCACAGGAATGAAGTATAAATTCCATGTAGGGTTCTCCCCCCCAGGTAGATGAATGAAATCACTGACCCTGTGGAGAAAGTTATTTGCAGATGAGGGGTTAATTTATTTCACTTTATTTCATAAATTATTTGATAATGTTTTATATAAATATACTAAAGTTAATCATTTTATTTTTTGCTAATCCTGTATATCTATTTGCATATTTTTTACCTGTTCTACCAGAGACATAAAGCCGTTGACCAGTTAAAGACCAACAGGACATTTCTGAGTGGGATACACCATGGAAGGCCGAGACACCTTTTGGGAGAAAAGGAGCAATCTGCTTGGCCATTCATGTGGAATCTCCCATATCTGGACAGTGAGTGTGGGTGGTAAGTCAGGGCAGAGGCAGGATCAAGGATAACTTGGTCTTCAATGATGATGGATGATATAACCAATTGTTATATGGTTATATGTTATATGATTATAAATCTAATAGAATTGAGGAATTTTCAAAACTGGAGAGAGCAGCAAAGGTGAAAATTGCTCCTGGAAAAAAAGCTAAGATTGTGACTAACTTGGACACACAGAAAGGGACATCAGGATATTGGAGGAGGAGATGAAGGATGGATTCATTTGAGAGGACGGGTTGAAGATTGGTAGGAAAAACCTGGTGGAGGTCAAAGACACCAGCGAGAATTAGACAGGACAAATAGCTTGCCTCTTACTCCACTCTCTGAGCAAACAAGAGACCTTTCAAATCTACTCCTCAGCTTTTTTCCTCCAGTGCTGCCAAAGGATTTCGGACCAAGATGTTGACTGTACTTTTTTCCATAGATGCTGCCTGGCCTGTTGAGTTTCTCCAGCATTTAGTATGTCTCACTCTCTGAGCAACTAGCTTTTTGGATATCAAACCGAAGGTGTGACTTTTGAATGAACAAATAAATAATTTCATCGTCTATGAGTCTTTATCTCACCTCTTTCTCAAAGTTTAATTTCTTTCTCTTTATAGCTCATTGATTTAAAACCTATTGCCTGCCTGTTTTCCATTAATAATGCTTTTATATTAAAGAAAATTACTGACATTAAGCATGGTTCTATAAGTTTATCCATCAATATTTCGTATTGATTAATATCCCTTGCCTTAAACACAATAGATCCAATTATATTATTTGAGGTTACCATAGCAATTGCTTTTGTCCATTATGGCAACGGCAAGTAAACTAGAATAGCTTTAGGCAAAGAAATCTTTCATCATTTGGAAGGAGGCATTAAGGAAGTGATAGGCAGGTCCATTTGTTCAGTGACGTTCCGTCACACAAGGCACAAGGCTTGGTATGGCACTCAACAGGTTTTGTATATTAGAATCAGAATCGGGTTTATTATCATTGTCATGCACTGTGAAATGTGATGTTTTGCAGCAGCAGTTCAGTGCAATATGGAAAACCAGTATGTTAGAAGAAGAATATATAAATTTGGGGCAAAGTAGTAAGGTAGTGCTCATGGGTTCATGGACCATTCAGAAATCTGATGGTAGAGGAGAAGAGGCAGCTCCTGATACATCGAATTTGCACCTTCTGGTTCCTGTACCTCATAAACACAAAATAATCAGCAGATGCTGGGATCAAAGCAACACTCACAACATGCTGGAGGAACTCAGCAGGTCGGGCAGCATCCGTGGAAATGACTCATCGTTTCCACTGATGCTGCCTGACCTGCTGAGTTCCTCCAGTGTGTTGTGAGTGTTGCTGTACCTCATCCCTGATGGAATAATGAGGGCAGACCCAGACGGCAAGAGTCATTATTGATGGATGTTACCTTCTTGGGGCATCGCCTTTTGTAGACATCCTCGGTGGTGGGGATGCTTGTGCCTATCAAGGAGCTGGCTGAGTCTACAACCCTCTTCAGTTTTCTCCAGTCCTGTGCAACGGCTCCTCCATACCAGAAGGTGATGCGACCAGTCAGAATTCTCTGTAGAATTTTTCTGGAAATTTTAGTGACATACCAAATCTCCTCAGACTCCGAATGAAACAGAGCCGCTGGCGTGCCTTGTTCATAACTGCACCGGTATTTTGGGCCTAGGACAGATCTGCTGAGATGAAGCCCTTGGATCGGCATGTCTGGAAGTTGGAGGCCTGGTGACTGTGAGTCTGGGTCAGGGACTGAAGGTTAGAGGTCTGGAGTAGGCCTGTCCTGGGGTTAAAGGCCTATCTGTGTGTGTGAGTGGAGGGAGGTAGAGAGGAAAGGGACTTAGTTTGCTGTTGTTTTATTTAATGCTGCACGGTTCTTCTTATTGTTGTTTGTGTTGTTCTGTTGAACATCGTGGGCAATATATGTTGGCACCCTAATGTGGGACAACACTTGTGGGCTGCCCCCAACATACCTTTAGTTTGTGTTGGCTGCTAACACAAACAGAACGTTTCACTCCATGTCTGACGTACGTGCGATAAACGAATAAATTAATCTGAATCTGAAACTGAGATTGTGACACCCAGGAGCTTTAAGCCACTCTCTCTTTCCACTGCTGAGGACTGCTGTATATTCTCTCGAATTCCCCTCCCTGAGATCCACAATCATGTGAATATGTGAATGACCCGCTTTCTTTCCTTGACGGTGCTGGTGAAGGGAAGCCACAGGTCAGGAGCTGGATGCATGGCTTCGTCACGGGTAGTGCTCCAGTGAAGGGCTGATGATAATATAATGGGCCACTGCACAGGATTGGAAAAACCTGCAGAAAGTTGTAAAGTCCGCCACCTCCAGAATGGGGACTAGCTTCTCCAGCATCGAGGACATCTTCAAAAGTTAATGCCTCAAAACGGCAGCATCCATCATTGAGAACCCCCATCACCCAGGACATGCCCTCTTTCATTGTGACCATCAAGGAGGACATGCAGGAGCCTGAATGTTTCAGGAACAGCTTCTTCCCTTCTGCCACCAGATCTCTGGATGGACAATGAACCCATGAACACCTCTCTTTTTGCACTATTTATTTAATTTAGTTTTTAAAAATATACTTACCGTAACATGTTTCTTTTAATATTATGTATTGCATTGCACTGCTGCCACAAAACAACAAATTTCACAACGTATGCCGTTGATAATAAACCTGATTCTGATTCTGAAAAGAAAGAGGAACCGGGAAAGGCAGGAGGTGGAAGGGAAAAGGAAAGGAGCGAGAGGTGGCACTAATGAAGATTGGGTTGTTGCGATCATCGGGGTTGATGAAAGACGGGGCAGTTGACTTTGTGGGGTGGATTTATGATCAAATGGCAGAGTGGGTGGACTCACAAGAAAAGACATTGGAAATACATCTGACACTCAGACTGCCAACGTAGATCCTGCAAACAGCAGTGGGACTGGAGGAAGATAACAGGTCAGGCAGCATCCATGGAGGGAAATGAACAGTCGGCATTACCCTTCACCTGGACTGAAAGAATTCAGCATGAAGAGGTGAAGGAAAGGAATAGAACAGGAACTGGGAGGGCCAATAGACAGATAGGAGGAGAGTGGGAGAGTGGGAATGGTGTCAGAGGCTGGGAGGTGAGAGGCTGCAGTTGATGAAATCTGATAGGAGAGAATGGTGAAGTGTGGAATGGAGAGGGGGAACAGTGAAAGCATTATGAGTTGATAATAGTGCATTTGTTGTCAAAAAATTGGCAGTGGTTGAATGTTTATTTATTTAATTTTTGAGATTCAGCTTGGTATAGGCCCTTCTCGGTCCTTCAACTGACGTCACCCAGCAATTCCCTGACTCAATCTCAGCCTAATCACAGGACAATTTACAATGACCAATTAACCTACCAACCAGTATGTCTTTGGACTGTGGGAGGAAACTAAAGCACCCGGAGGAAACCCACGTGGTCACAAGGAGAACGTACAAACTCCTTACAGACAAGGGTGGGAATTGAACCTGGGTCATCCGTACATAAAGCATTGTGCTAACCACCATGCTTCCACTGCTGCGATGGGTAGATCTGAACTGCAGCCTGTTGTGCTTCCAAACTGCAAAACCTGTATATTTCTGGGATAGGGAGGAAGCCAGAGAACCTCGAGGAAAGACTCGAGGTCACAGGGAGAACATGCAATGTCCACACAGGCAGCACCAGTGATCGGGATTGAGCCCAGGTCACTGGAGATGTGAGGAAACACAGCTACAGTGCTTTTCAACACATGAGGAAGGTCTGAAAAGATGAAGGAAAGTGCTAAGGAAACATAAATCTTTGTTTTGTTAGCATTTTCCTTACAGTAAGTGGTTGTTTTCACCATGATGTATTAATGGCCACTAGTATGAATAAATCCTGGCACTAATTTCATTTAGAATGCAAACTATGTGATAACAGGAAGCATTATTGTGGAAAAATATGTCTATTGTCTGGGGGGTGTCAAGACTTTCCCTTATGCATATTAAATAAAGTTAAATTAATCAAAATGCTAATCCTGACAAGATGTTGCTGCAGTTTGTCAAACCTTCTCAGTCTCACTGGAGTGCAGTTCCTTTGATCTGTTAATGCACAAACATGCTAGTCTACAGGGAGAGCAGAATCTTATAATAACATTAAAAACAAAAGAAATATGAATGAAGTGAGACCACTGGGCCTCAGCGGAAACACTGATACTCACTGTTTCAGCGAGTCACAAGCCCAGCAGTCAAGACGGCTGCAGGTGCTACAGAAGCAAGCACATTTGGTATTGTGAATAAAACAAGCTGCACTACCCCATTAACCCTTTCCTCACCTAACAGGTAATTTCCCCACCCCACTCCTCCTCCACCATTACACGATCCTTCAATCTCTCATCAGACCCAATGTATACTGGGGGACTGGGACTGCTTTATCTGGCACCTTCGCTCTATCTGCCACAACAGGCAAGACTTCCCAATGGCCACCCACTTAATTCTGCTTCCCATTACTGCCCTGACTTAAGGGTCAATCGCCTCTTCTACTGCCATGATGATTCAGGTTGGAGGAGTCTTCAACAAGATAACATTAAATTCGATTTCTTCAACTTCTGGTGAGGTCTCACCCCTCACCCTTTTCTCTTTCTCCATTCCTCATTCTGGCTCCCCCTTACTTCTTCTTGTCTCCTCACCTGCCCATCAGGTGCCCCACCCCACCTTCTTCCCTTTCTCCCTTGGTTCAGTGTCCTCTCCGATCAGATTCCTCCTTCTTCAGCCCTTTAGCTCTTCCAATTGCCATCTCCTAGCTTCTCGCTTCATACCCCACCCACCTACCATCCCCTCATCTGCCATCACCCATCACCTTCTAGCTTCTACTCCTTCCCCTCTCCTCACCTTCTTATTCTGGGGTCTCCCCCCCCACCCCCCATCCTCATGAAGGACCATGGCCCAAGGCGTTGACCATTTAATCTTCTCCGTAGATGCTGCCTGACCTCCTGATTCCTTTAGCACTTTGAGTGGGTTGAACCTCTCACCATATTTTACCTCCACACAATCACCAGCTTAGTTTAGCAAATTCTATCCTGCTGGGAAGTACATAATTACCAGTGAGAATCCCACACACTCACATTCGGGTGCACTGTTCAAACCCCTTCAATGTGAGTGGTGCATTGTCAGAGGATGTTATAGAGTCACAGACAGAATCAACATGAAAGCCGGTCCTTCAAATAGTGTGCATCAGTCATCAGCCCCTCATTTACACCAGTCCTACATAACTCCCACACAGCCTCCTGGAAGAACTCAAACACAAGAGATTCTGCCGAAGCTGGAAATCCAAAATAACTCACACACAGCAGGTCAGGCAGCATCTGTGGAGGGAAATGAACAATCAACGTTTCGGGCCAAGACCAAAAACAGAATACGGAAATGTGGGGAGGACAAGTAGTCAAGTGGTAGGGGAGACCAGGTGAAGGGGAGGGTAGGTAGATGGGAAGAAGCTTGGAGGTAATATATGAAAGAGGTAGCTATCACCTGCCAGCTTGTGCTCCTTCCTCTGCTCTAACTTCTTATTCTGGCTTCTGCCCTCCTCCCTTCCAGTCCTGATGAAAGGTCATGACCCAAAATAATTGACTGTTTATTCCTCTCCCTAGATGCTGCCTAAACTTCTGAGTTCCTCCAGTACTTTGTGTGTGGTGCTCTGGATTCCCAGTATCTGTAGAACCTCGTGTGTCTCTATATTAGTCCGACTTTGTGTTTTTGGTGCTCTCCACATACCCATCTCTCTCCCCAGATTCTAACAATCATCTTACAATTCTCCAGGCAATGTATAGTGGTCATGAACCTGTCAACCTGCACACCTTTGGGATGTGTGAGCAAAGCGGAGCACTCAGACGAAGCCGTGCCTTCATAAGGAGGACGTGCAAGGTCACACTAACAGCACTGAAAGTCAGGATCAAAGCCAAATCTCTGTAGCTGTGAGACAGCTGCACCACTGTGCCAAGCTCCTGATGCACACCATGATAGGGACTTAAAGACCCTGCTTCAGGACCTTAGTGGCTCTCAGTGAAAACAGACAATTAATTATCTTCTCCCACCCTCTGTCAGTGTTTCCACTCTCCCCTCCTCCATCTGTGTATCACCCTCCTCACTTGGATCCACTTACGATTTGTCATCTTTTGCTCTGTCCCTTCCCTTCATCTCTTTTATACTGGCTATCTCCCCATTATCTTTCAGTCCAGGTGTACAGTTTGCTATGGCCATTTGGATCAGGTGTTCAGTCCAGGTCCCATGTAACTCTCTTTAAAGACTTCTGCAATCTCTTCCTTTTACGCCCATTATTCAATTCACCAGTTGCTCCTGTGATATTTTTAGCCATACACTATCTGTCTTTACCACTAGTTTGAAATCTTGGAGTTTCATCTCCAACTTCTACTGTGTGAGGACCATCAACAGTTCAAGAAGGCAGGCTGTCACTGCCAGCTAAAGGGCAACTGGGGATGTGCAATAAATGCTGGTCTTGCCAGTGGCATTCACACCCTGTTAGTGAAATGAAAAGGCTTTTTCAAGCAATGCGCACATCCTAAAATTCCCATCCATCTACTAAACATCTCTCCCTAATTGTGAGATTCCATAGACTCCCTTCAAGCCAATGAGATTTTAGTGTTCCTCCTTATGAACCTTGTATATAATCACTCCTGTGCCTTGCATCACTACCTTGTATATTTATGTATTCTTTATTATTGTGTTCTTTGCCTTTTTTTGTGCTGCATTGGATCTAGAATAACAAATATTTTTACATTTGAGTCCTGGAAATGAGAAACATCCCTGAATCTTGAATCTCAGGAAACTACATCCTCCACTTGCCTAATGCTAAATTTTAGCAAACCCAATTTAAACCTCTATTTAACCTATGCCTCCTCCTTTAGGTCCCTGCTTGGAAGCATTCCTGCATGACCACGTACTTAATTGACTATCCTTGTCATACATGAGTCTTGGTTTCAGTTGCTCTATTATACTCTGGGAAGTTTTATTGCATTGAAGATATTGTTAAAGAGCAAGTTGTGGTGGAATAATCTTTCTCTTTCCCCTCTTCCACCCTCACACCTGCCCATCACCCTCATATTCCTCCCTCTGGTACACCACCTCCTTCCCTTTATTCCAGGGCCTGCTGTCCTCTCCTATCAGATTCCATTATCTTCAGCTCTTTGCCGTTTCCATCAATCTCCTCACAACTTCTAGTTCCATTCCCACTTCCCTCTTCTCACCTCCCTATCTTCCCCTCATCATCTGGACTCTTCTAATGCCTGCCAGTTGAAGATCCTCCCCTTCCCTCCATCTCTCCTCCCACCCCCCCCCCACCTGTCTTTTTCTCTGGCTTTGACCCCTTTCTTTCCAGTCCTGATGATGTGCTTCGGCCAAAAATGCTGCTTGCTCATTCCCCTCCATAGATGATGTCTGACCTGCTCAGCTTCTCCAGCAGTTTGTGTATGTTGCTATAGAAAGAGATCACTTCGCTTCCCCAGTTCTACCAGTCAGTTAGATTATGACTATACTGCGACCCAACTTTATGTCCCTATGTATGATAATATGGACTCCTGACCTCACAATCTACCTTGTTATGATCTTGCACTTTATTGTCTACATGCACTGCACCTTCTCTGTGGCTTTTACGCTTTATTCTGCATTGTTAGTGTTTTACCTTATTCTACCTCAATGTACTGTGATTTGACTTGTATGAAACAGAAAATATCCAGAATTAAGAATTGGCCTATCATTTTGCCACTTTGGTTGGAAGTAGTTCTACACTTCATTCCTGAAGTTTCTGGCTCAAATTGTTGGACTTTGTCCAACTCCATACACTGAAGGATCTTACAGATGAGGCTGCTCTGACCTTGTCTACCGCGTTCGGTGCTCCTGGTGTGGCCTCCTCTGCATCAGCAAGACAAACTGCAGGCTGGGTAACTGGTACACTCAGACCTGGCTTAACGCAGTGCCTTGGAGGTGGACCGTTGTATAAATCAGTGCTATGTGGGGTCATTATGACATTACGTAAATGGACATCTGTGCCTGATAAAAAAATCAAACCGTAGATATATTGTAACACCCTGGGAAAGGTTTCACTGCTAATGTAATCATCTTTCTGTAGAAGCCGTGTTTGGGTTATGGTTAGTGATAACGGGTGCTTTGGAATGTGAGCTGTCCAATGAGGGGAGTGTGTTGTTTGTGTTGTGTGCCCGACACCGATGTGAGTTGGGGCCTTTGTTTGGCGGGAGGTAAAGAGAGAAGATGCTGGGGAGAACTGGTTGTAGGACTCAACCCGGTGGGAGGTCATGATTCGATGGAGCAAGGAGCTGGGCTCTACTTAGGATCTGTGAATATGACTTTTGGAAGAGCTGAGTGCCAGCTTGTGCACATTTGACTCTTTAATTATAATGGGCCTTTTTAAATTTTTTCTTTCTTTTCTTTACTTACCCTTTAATTAAGTTAAGATTCATAAATCTAATTCCTTTAATCATATGCTGCCTATTGTTTCTTGGCACTGAGTTGTAACAGGGTAGCAAATTACACAGAATCCACACAAACCAGGTTTGGGGTGGGAGAGCTTTCTCAATCTCACTGGTTTGGCAGGACCAGAGTGTGTCTTCCCCTAGACCTATGCAGCCAGGGAAACCAGGGGGTTTCAATATGCTATCTTATTTTATGTACGCAATGTGTTTCATAGAGTAACAAACACGCAAATAGGCTTAAACTGTATGTCAGTGGAGCAGCAGCAGTGGCGGGAAGCAGGTGGTGGTCACCAGGCTGGCTCCTCCTTGAAGTAGGTGTCAAAATTTGACTGCCTTTTCTTCAGTTTCCTCTCATGAAACATTTCTCAGTAGCAGGAAATCATGTCGAGAACATGTTCATATTTTTTATGATCGTGGTGATGCTAGTGCTGAGGAATGTTGTGGTGAGTTTTCTTGCTGGTATTTCCTCTTCTCCATCCGTGTGCTCAGATTCACCCAGGATGCATTGTCCTGTCAATTCTCAAAGCTCTTTGTTATGAAAGCTGTCACCATGAGAATGCAGTAACTCTTCAACATCACCATCATTAACATCTTCAAACTGTATCACTTGTATTTCACATCCATGCTAATGCTTTTTCTAAACATCTTCGAGGTACTACCCTTACTGGAAGTTGCAGGTTGTTTTCCTGACATTATGGGTGAAAAAAATGGAATCGATTGGCGAGGGAGCAAGAACGTTTGTACACACGGGGAGGTAGAACATGAACTAATATGTGATTGGCTGTGTGTGACTCAGAGCAAATGTAAAGCACTCTCACTGGCTGATTGAATGTTTATTGTATATACTGTTTTAAGAATTCTTTAGAATGAATTTTTGTCATTTTTAAAAATTGCAATGAAGAATTGAACAACCGCATTGTAACGACTCAACACTATGCTGGGCAGCGTTATGCAGGGTCTGAGTGTATATAAATCTCCTCTGCTCCATCCACAGTGGTCATCCTGATCTCCCGAATGCATGTATTCAGCTCTCCTTCCCATTCTCACACTGACCTGTCCACCTTTGGCCTACAGACTGAGGCCTAACACAAAGCCGAGGGGAAATACATAATATTGCACCCACATTGTCTGGAACCAGATGGCATGAACACCAAATATTCACATTTCATGTACCATCACCCCCATCCAATTTTGCAGTTATCCTGTTCCCTTTTCCATCCTCCATTTCAGCAACCCCATCACCCATTTTTGTCTTTCTCCCCTTCCTTGTTCAATGCCCCTCCTACCCAAACAAATCACAGACTAAATCCTCTCCACCCTCTCACTCTCCTCTTACTCCTGCATTTCTCCCATAATGGTTTCCATTATCATCTTCCTCACTAATCAGATCTCAGCTCTGGTAAGCCATGTACATATTTATCATTCTCCGGTCTCTTCCTCCAACTTCACCCTCTTGTCCCTGCACCTCAGTCCATCTACTTACTTTTTTCTTCTTTCAATTATGAGCCTCATGCCTCTCCCATTCCACTGAACTCCATTTGTCCATCATCCATCACAATTTCTTGGTCCATCTATCATCTACTGACCCTTGTTTCATTCCTTCCCCTCTCCTCATTACACTGCTTATCTTTCCTCTCTAATTTCATTCTTAATGCAGTTCTCAACCTGAAATGCTGACTATTCCTTCTCCCCTCCTCAGATGCTGCTTGACGGGTCGCATTCCTTCAGCTGATTATGGAGTAAACTTACCTCAATTTATTCTATTAGTTCTCTTAATATCTTGAAAACTTCAGTCAAATATTCCCTTAATCTCCTAAATTCCAGAGAGATTGGATAGGGACCAGAACAAAACTGGCCACTAAAGAATTTTTTGTTTTGCTATCCAAGTCATAATTTTGGCTTAGCTGACAGTCAAATGATTCACAGACATCCCACCCTGCAAAAACTCATTTCAGGGAAGTAGCACCCCTCCCCCCCGCCCCCGGTCAACCTCCAGGGGTGTATGTAATACTTTGTTTAGTGATTTTGTCTAATCTGTAAACCAATTTAGGTATATGCAGAAAATGTGACATTAAAATATGTACTTATATTATCATGTTTATTCTATTACAACATTAAGCAAGTCTACAGGGAGTTTGGCCTCATCACGTAAGACATCAATAGCATAGCTCCTTAGCAGCCAGCCAGCTAGTTTAAATAACGTTAGCTATGCTAATGAACGAATGACACCTGTTAAACTCACCTCACCATGTCTTTTACATTTTAACCCACCATGGGCAATAGAAAAGTCACTGTTGCAAACAGTGCAGTGAGCAACATTGTCATTATTTTTGAGGTCGGCTGTAAAGCCCGCCCACAGAGAAAACTGATAGGTCTACTTAGCAGGGGTCCCCAACCTTTTTTGCACCGCGGACCGGTTTAATATTGACAATATTCTTGCGGACTGGCCGACGGGGGGAGGGGGCGGGGTTAATCACGACCGGAATATAGGTGATAAGTCAACTATAAGTCACTTATAAGTGGCTAATACACTCAATTTCGTTTCCAAAAGGGTTTATCTAACGAATTTAATATTAAACACACAGCGCATATTTTCCTTGCATGAATATAGTGATAAGTCAATTATAAGTCACTTATAAGTCAATAGCATCATAACATTTTAAGTAACGTTTGGATATTAAACACACAGCGCATATTTTCCTCGTATGAACATACAAAATCATTGCAATGCACCAATATCGCTGAATCACTGGGAGCCCTGGGCTTGTTTCCCTGCAACAAGACGGTGCCATCGAGGGGTGATGGGAGACAGCGATACTCAAAGGGGGTTCCTGATGTCCAGTCTATTCCGCAATTTAGTTTTCGTTGCATTCATTGCAGTAAACCCCGCTTCGCAGAGATATGTTGGAAATGGAAGCAACGTTTTCAGTGCTTTCGTGGTTGTCTCAGGATATTCAGCCTCGACTTTGATCCAGAATGCCAGCAGAGATTTTATGTTGAACATACTTTTCAGCCCGCCGTCATTTGCAAGCTCGAGGAGTTGATCGTCTTCCCACACTGACATGGATGATGCCTGGGTAATGACCTCGCATGCGTTCAAGTTCAACAGTGTGTGACAGGGAATGAGGAAAGGTGCAGCTGACTCATATCGTTTCATATCGCCAAATCATATCGTTTCCTCGTGGCCCGGTGGTTGGGGACCACTCTTAGCACGAAGAGAGACCAATCAGGATGCTTGCTCTCCCTCTCCCTCTCAAAAGCATCATTTTCTGGGATATTGTATATAATTTCCAGGCATCAGGGAGCCACTATCAATATGTGGGAGACTCGCGGAACTTCTGGGAAAGGTGGAATGTCCAGATTCAATCCTTTGAATGTTTCTGTCTTCTCTACCATTTCGATATTTCTAAAAACTGTTTATTGTCCTCACTAATTTTAAAAAAACTGTTAAAACCTGAAGTTCCTTGAACTATTAATCTAAAACTCGTGACCTCTGTGTTACCTATTTACTTTTTAATTATTTGCACAATTTGTATTCTTTTGCACATTGGTTGTTTGTCAGCCTTTGCTATTTATAGCTATTTAAACATTCTATTGTATTGCTTTATATTCCTGTGAATGTATGCAAGAAAATGCATCTCGAGGTGACATACATACTTTGATAATAAATTTTCTTTGAACTTTGAACTATTAAATCATTTCATAAAAAATTAAGACATAGAAATATCACATTTAAGTCCGTAATTTAGAAATTGTAAATACTAATACTTTTAACTGCTTCTCATAACTGATTTCTATGCAAATTGGTAGAAAATTGCTCCCTTATGACTCCTCGTTGGTATTACTTCCGCATCTTTGCACTTCCTGATTGGGGCCTGGATAAAGAAATATTCTAAACAAACCTCAACAAATTTTGGTCTCCTATACCTACTTATGTAGAAATCAGAAACTCACCAGCACATTGGCTTGAATCATAGAGCAGGGTAGATGTTGTTTCACAAAAACAATTTGGGATTTAAGCAACGATTAATCTTTTCTTACTGTACCGGCACAGAGCTGGAAGATCATTGGTACTGACAGAAGGCTTGATTGGCATCAGTTAGTCATCATTTCACTGCAGATTGCTGAGTGTGGCCATTGTAATGGGAAGAAGGTAGCTTCATCTGGGAGACGGGAAGGTAATGGAAAATAGCAAGCAATCACATATAGGGTGAAGGTCTACATCTGAGGCCAGAGGTCAGGTAGGAGATTGACAGAGAAGGAATTCCATCAGCTGATACACATAGGGAGGCTCTTGAAGGGCAATGATTAAAAGATAAGTGAGTGGCCAAATTTAGCAGGCATTGAGAGGAAACTGAAAAGCAGAAATTAAGCAAGGTAATAGATCAATAAAGACAGTTTGATGGACAGGACAGTGAAAGGCTGCTGTTTAAACACAAAGGGTGAGGGAATAAAGATGATCACTTTGAGATGGAACAGTGCAGATTCCTATTCAATGCAGAACACATTTAGATGGTAAATTTAAAAGCCATTGAGCCTGTAATAAAATAACTAGCAGCTTGATCTTCCTAATAATATGCATTCTGGTGTGTTTTCAATTATAGTTAGAAAATGTTATATTAAACTTTTCAACATTGGTTTGACATTTTTTCACCTTTGACCTATTACATTTTGTTACAGGAATATAAGTAACAGAAGCAAGAATGGTTCAGATGCCCCTAGAGCCTATTTCATCATTCACTGTTTGAGGTGACAGGGCTCGGAATCACATTCTCCTGCTCAGTTTCCTTAACCCTCCAATGCCCTGAAGTCTGAGAATATTTATTGGATGGGCTCAGAACTCTATCTCTGCACAACCATGGGAATTGCCCTGTGAGGAGTGATAAAGCAGACAGAGCCTACAGAGTTTAGAATACTGAAGGGTGACTTAATTGAAAGACACAAAAATTGCAGAATTGACGATGCCTCCTGCGGCTGCAGTATGTAGAATCAACGGCCATAGACTCAGAATATCGGGGTCACTGATCCAGGCGAGAGATGAAAAGAAACTTCCACTACAAAAAGGCAAGGAATCTTTTGAATTCTCAGCCTGTGTAGAGTCAAGGTAGAGATTGATAGATTTTTAGACTTCAAGGGGATTATAGGGATAGAGCAAGAAGTATTGCCAAGTATTGCTTCAGGTGTGATAGAATCGGAGGGACAAGAGGGGGAGGTGTTGCATTGCTTGTCAGAGAAAATATTACAGTGGTGCTCTGGCAGAATAGATTAGAGGGCTCGTCTAGGGAGGCTATTTGGGTGGAATTGAGGAATGGGAAAGGTGTAGTAACGCTTATAGGGGTGTATTATAGACCACCAAATGGGGAGCGAGAATTGGTGGAGCAAATTTGTAAGGAGATAGCAGATATTTGTAGTAAGCACAAGGTTATGATTGTGGGAGATTTTAATTTTCCACACATTTACTGGGAAGCCCACTCTGTAAAAAGGCTGGATGGTTTGGAGTCTGTAAAATGTGTGCAAGATAGTCTTTTGCAGCAATACATAGAGGTACCAACTAGAGAAGGGGCAGTGTTGGATCTCCTGTTAGGGAATGAGATAGGTCAGCTGACGGAGGTTTGTATTGGGGAGCACTTCGGGTCCAGTGATCACAATGCCATTCGTTTCAATATAATTATGGAGAAGGATAGGTCTGGACCCAGGGTTGAGGTTTTTGATTCGAGAAAGGTTAACTTTGAGGAGATGCGAAAGGATTTAGAAGGAGTGGATTGGGACAAATTGTTTTATGGTAAGGATGTAATAGAAAAATGGAGGTCATTTAAAGGTGAAATTTTGAGGGTACAGAATCTTTATGTTCCTGTTAGGTTGAAAGGAAAGGTTAAACGTTTGAGAGAGCCATGGTTTTCAAGGGATATTGGAAACTTGGTTCAGAAAAAGAGAGATATCTACAATAAATATAGGCAGCATGGAGTAAATGAGGTGTTTGAAGAATATAAAGAATGTAAAAAGAATCTTAAGAAAGAAATTAGAAAAGCTAAAAGAAGGTATGAGGTTGCTTTGGCAAGTAAGGTGAAAGTAAATCCAAAGGGTTTCTACAGTTATATTAATAGCAAAAGGACAGTGAGGGATAATATTGGTCCCTTAGATAACCAGAGTGGACAGCTATGTGTGAAGCCAAAAGAGATAGAGGAGATTTTGAACAATTTCTTTTCTTCGGTATTCATTAAGGAGAGGAATATTGAATTGTGTAAGGTAAGGGAAACAGGTAGGAAAGTTATGGAAACTATGATGATTAAAGAAGAGGAAGTACTGGTGCTTTTAAGGAATATAAATTTGGATAAGTCTCCGGGTCCTGACAGGATATTTTCTAGGACCTTAAGGGAAGTTAGTGTAGAAATATCAGGGGCTCTGACAGAAATATTTCAAATGTCATTAGAAACAGGGATGGTGCCAAAGGATTGGCATATTGCTCATGTTGTTCCAATGTTTAAAAAGGGTTCTAAAAGTAAACCTAGCAATTATCGGCCTGTGAGTTTGACGTTAGTGGTGGGTAAATTGATGGAAAGTATTCTTAGAAATGGTATATATAATTATCTGGATAGGCAGGGTCTGATTAGGAACAGTCAACATGGATTTGTGCGTGGAAGGTCATGTTTGACAAATCTTACTGAGTTTTTTGAAGAGGTTACTAGGAAAGTTGATGAGGGTAAAGTGGTAGCTGTTGTCTATGTGGACTTCAATAAGGCCTTTGACAAGGTTCCACACGTAAGGATAGTTAGGAAGGTTCAATCGTTAGGTATTAATATTCAAGTAGTAAAATGGATTCAGCAGTGGCTGGATGGGAGACGCCAGGGAGTAGTGGTGGATAACTGTTTGTCAGATTGGAGGCCGGTGGCTAGTGGTGTGCCTCAGGGATCTGTACTGGGTCCAATGTTGTTTGGCATATACATTAATGATCTGGATGATGGGATGGTAAATTGGATTAGTAAGTATGCAGATGATACTGAGATAGGTGTAGTTGTGGATAATGAAGTAAGTTTTCAAAGCTTGCAGAGAGATTTAGGCCAGTTAGAAGATTGGGCTGAAAGATGGCAGATGGAGTTTAATGCTGATAAATGTGAGGTACTACATTTTGGCAGGACTAATCAAAATAGGACATACATGGTAAATGGTAGGGCATTGAAGAATGCAGTGGAACAGAGGGATCTAGGAATAATGGTGCATAGTTCCCTGAAGGTGGAATCTCATGTGGATAGGATGGTGAAGGAAGCTTCTGGCATGCTGGCCTTTATAAATCAGAGCATTGAGTATAGGAGTTGGGATGTAATGTTAAAATTGTACAAAGCATTGGTAAGGTCAAATTTTGAGTATTGTGTACCGTTCTGGTCACCAAATTATAGGAAAAATGTCAACAAAATAGAGAGAGTACAGAGAAGATTTACTAGAATGTTACCTGGCTTTCATTACCTAAGCTACAGAGAAAGGTTAAACAAGTTGGATCTTTATCCTTTGGAGCGTAGAAGGTTAAGGGGGGACTTGATAGAGGTATTTAAAATTATGAGGGGGATAGATAGAGTTGACGTGGATGGGCTTTGTCCATTGAGAGTAGGGGAAATTCAAACAAGAGGACATGAGTTCAGAGTTAAAGGGCAAAAGTTTAGGGGTAACATGAGAGGGAACTTCTTTACTCAGAGAGTGGTAGCTGTGTGGAATGAGCTCCCAGCAGAAGTGGTTGAGGCAGGTTTGATATAGTCATTTAAAGTTAAATTGGATAGCTATATGGACAGGGAAAGAATGGAGGATTATGGGCTGAGTGCAGCTCGGTGGAACTAGGTGAGAGTAAGCATTCAGCACGGACTAGAAGGGCCGAGATGGCCTGTTTCCGTGCTGTAATTGTTATATGATTGTTATATATGATTATATGGAAAGATTAAATGTTGAACATGGAACAGTACAGCAGAGGAACAAGCCCTTCAGACCATTATATCGCATGCACATGATCCATATCCCCCCATCTCTCAAAAATCTTTCAAAAATCATTGCACTCTGGCATGGTGCCAGAGTTCTGGAAAATTGAAAACATTACTCCACTCTTTAAGAAAGGAGGAAGGCAGTAGGAAAGAAATTATAAAGCAGCTAGCCTGACCTCAGTGGTTGGGAAGATATTAGAGTCAATTATTAAGGATGAGGTGAAGGAGTACTTGGTGACACAGGACAAGATAGTACTAAGTCAGCATGGTTTCCTTCAGGAAAAACCTTGCCTGACAAACCTGTTCGAATTCCTTGAGGAGATTACAAGTAGGATAGATAAAGGGGATGTAGTGGATGTTGTATATTTGGATTTTCAGAAGTCTTTTTACAAGGTCCCACACATGAGGCTGCTTACCAAGTTAAGAGCCAATGGTATTACT
This sequence comes from Mobula hypostoma, assembly GCF_963921235.1. NCBI lineage: Eukaryota > Metazoa > Chordata > Chondrichthyes > Myliobatiformes > Myliobatidae > Mobula > Mobula hypostoma. The sequence continues at coordinate 1,906,194 of NC_086125.1, forward strand.
GGAAAGTTACTTCCATGGTTACAGCATTGGCTGATTGTTAGTTGGCAGTGAATGGGAATAAAAGTATCCTTTCCTGACTAGTGGTGTTCCGCAGTGGTCAGTGTTGGGACCACTTCTTTTTATTCTGTATATAAATGATGTAGATGATCAAATACACGGCTTTGTTGCCAAGTTTGCAGATGAAACAAAGATTGGTGGAGGGGCAGGTAGTGTTGAGGAAACAGGTAGGATGCAGAAGGACTTAGACAGATTAGGAGAATGGGCAGGAAAGTGGCAAATGAAATACAATATTGGAAAATGCATGGTTATGCACTTTGGTAGTAGAAATAAACGTGTGGACTATTTTCTAAATGGGGTGAGGAAATCCAGGAATCTGAGATGCAGAGGGACTTGGGAATCCTTGTGTAGAACAACACAAGGGTTAACTTGCAGGTTGAGTCAGTGGTGGGAAAGGAAAATAGCATGTTAGCATTCATTTCAAGAGGTATAGAATACAAGAGCAAGGATGTGATGCTGAGGCTTTATAAGGCACTGGTGAGGCCTCACCTTGAGTATTGTGAACAGTTTTGAGCCTGTCACCTTAGAAAAGATGTGCTGGCATTGGAGAGGGTCCAGAGGAGATTCTCAAGGATGATTCCAGGAATGAAAGGATTATCATACGAGGAACATTTGATGGCTTTGGTCTATACTTGCTGGAATTCAGAAGGATGAGGGGGGATCTCATTGAAACCTTTTGAATGTTGAAAGGCCGAGACAGAGTAGATGTGGAAAGGATGTTTCCCATGGTGGGAGAGTTCAGGACAAAAGGGCACAGCCTCAGGATAGAGGGGCGTCCTTTCAAAACAGAGATATGGAGAAATTTCTTTAGCTAAGGGGTGGTGAATTTGTGGAATTTGTTGCCACATGCAGCTGTGGAGGCCAGGTCGCTGGGTGTATTTAAGGCAGAGATTGATAGGTTCTTGATTGGACATGGCCTCAAAGCTTAAGGGGAGAAGGCTGGAAACTAGGGTTGAAGAGGAGACAGAAAAAAGAATCAGCCATGATGGAATGGCAGAGCAGGCTCGATGGGCCAGATGGCCTAATTCTGCTCCGATGTCTTATGGTCCTATGGTCTTACTTCCTGCCCACTCCTGTGCCTATCTAAATGTCTCTGTCACTATCTTATATGCTTCCAGGGCCAGATTGAAAAGGTCAGGGTGTCAGGGCCAGAGGTTAGGGACAGGTCAGTCAAATGGCTGCTCTATGAGGTTTACTCTTCTCTGCCCTGAACTGAGGCTATGGCATGCTCCTGAATGGGCTGCAGTACTGCCTGGCTTTGTGTCTGTGGATTCACTTTTGACAACTTCAGTTCTAAATGCTATTTGCTTACTGTTATTGTTTGCATGTTTTTTTCTCTCTGCACATTAGGTGTTTGATGGTCTTTTTAATGGGTTGGTTTGGGTTGCTTTGAGTTGTGGCTGCCTGGAAGGAGACAAATCTCGAGGTTGTATAAAGTATAAGTACTTTGATAATAAATATACCACAAACTTCAAACTTTGAAACTTACTAATCAGCCCACGTAGATTTTCATCCAAATTATATATATCAATATGTATATCAGTATATATTATTATATATGATTTATAGATCAATGTGACAATAATAAACCACTTTACTAAGTTACAATACTGTGCAAAACTGTGAGACACATATACATATAGCTAGGGTGCTTAAGACTTTTGCACAGTACTGTATATTATGTCTTTGAACTATTGAGCACATCGACATGAAGTTGTTGCAGGAAAGCAGCATCCATCATCAGGGCTCCCCCCAACCCCCACCCCATCTCCCAGGCCATGCTCTCTTCTCACTGCTCCCATCAGGTGGAGGGTGCAAGAGCCTCAGAACTCGCACTACCAGTTACTACCCCTCAACCATCAGGCTCTGAAATAAAAGAGGATAACAACACTCACTTGCCCCATCATTGAAATGTTCACTTTAAAGACTCTTTATCTCATTATCGCATGTTTTTGTTATTTATACTTGCCTTTACACAGTTTGTTGTATTCTGCACTCTGGTTGATCTTTCATTGATCCGGTTATAGTTACTATTCTATAGATTTGTTGAGTATGCCTGCTGGGAAATGAATGTCAGGGTTGTATATAGTGGCATCAACATACTTTGATAACCAACTTTACCTTGAAATTTGTTCTCATTCCTCTGGAATTTTTTCTCTTTCAAAAACTTATCTAGTTTCCTTTTGAAGGCTACAATTGAACCTTCCTCAACTACTTCCCACGATTGTATTCCATTGCTAGACGCGTGGTTTGTGGGAGAAAGATCAGTTTTTGCTCTTTCTAATCACTTCCATTCGGTGCCCTTTGGCTCATATCAATGGGAGCAGTATTTTTTTTATTTTTTACCACCTTGAAATATCTCTTGGCGATCCCACATCGACCTTCTCTGATCAAAAGAGAAAATCCTCAGCATTTTCAGTCTATCCAGTCACTTTAAATCCCTTAAATTCACCATCCATGTTCCTCCTGAACACAAGAGATGATGAAATCCAGAGTACCACACGCAAAATGCTGGACTGAGACCCTTCATCAGGACTAGAAATGAAGTGGAAAGAAGGCAGAATAAGAAGGTGGAATGAGGGGAAGGAGTTCGGACTGGCAGGTGATTGATGAATGCAGGTGATGGTAATATAGGTGGGTGGGGAGGGGGGTGAAGTGAGACACTGCGTGGTGATGGATGCAGAAGGTAAAGGGCTGAAGAAGGAATCTGATAGGAGAAGGGAATTAATCATGGGAGAAAGGGAAGGAGTAGGAACACTTGAGGGAAGTGTTGGGCAGGTGAGGAGAAGAGAAGGGGTGAGGGGGGATCCAGAATGGAAAATGAAAAGAGATGGGGGGGGCAGAAATGAACAGAAGTTGGAGAAGTTGATATTCATTACATCAGGTCAGAGCCTACCCAGTGTAGAAGCTGTTGCTCCTCCATCCTGAGAGTGACCTCATTGTGCCAGTGGAGGAGGCCATGGACTGACGTGTCAGAATGGGAATTGGGAGTGGAATTGAAATGATTGGCCACTAGGAATTCCTGCCTATTGTTGATGAAGCGAAGATGCTCATGATAATTCACCAAATGGGAGGTAATTCTAAAAAGCTTTTTCTATACCATCCCGAATGCCTTCGCATTACTCCCAGGTCTGGGCATGACAGGCGGGACAGTCTCCATCTAAACTGTAAGGAAGAAGCTGCAATCCCTGTTATGGACCAACCTATAGTTAAATCATTGTTTCTAGGTGATGGGCCAGACCATCATTATTGTCAGGGGTTATTAAGAACAGATTCACAGAGTTGAATCAATGTGTACAATTACCATTATCTCACTTGGAATAGTTCTACGTATGGCACAAGATCAAATAGAATTATGCAAACTAATAATTCTCTTGGCAATATGTAATTAATTTTTTTTGCAGAAATGTATAATAAATGACTAAAAGGCACTAGCACTAGGAGACTTATTGTGAAAAAGAACTCTGGAACATTTCCTTGAATTTGAAGTATTTATATTAAATATTAAATGGCTATATAAAGTCCTTCCTTTTTCTTTAATAACTGTGGATCAGAATCAGGTTTAATAACACTGGCATATGTCGTGAAATTTATAATGCTGCAGCAGTTCAATGCAATATATAATAATAATAAACTGTAAATTACAGTGTATATATATGTGTGTGTGTATATATATAAAATAGTTAAAATTAAGTAGTGCAAAGAAGTAGTGAGTTAATTAGTGTTCATGGGTTCAATGTCCATTCAAAAACCTGATGACAGAGGGGAAGAAGCTATTCTTCAATTGATAAGTGTGTGCTATCAGGGTCCTGTACCTCCTTCCTGATGGTAGCAATGAGAACAGGGCATGTCCTGGGACCTGGGGGATGGTGGTCCTTAATGAAGGATCGCTCCTTAAAGATGTCCTGGACACAATGAAGGCTAGTGCCCATGGTGGAGCTGACTAAATTTGCAACTCTCAGCAAGGACTCGTGATTGTGGAATAAATATAAAACTTGAGTATACACTCAGTGGCCATTTTATTAGTTACCTCCAGTACCTAATAAAGTGGCTACCGAGTGTATGTTCGTGATCTTCTTCTGCTGTAGTCCATCTACTTCAAGGTTTGAATGTTGTGCATTCAGAGATGCTCTTCCACAGACCACAGTTGTAACATGTGGTTACTTAAGTTACGTCACCTTCCTGTCAGTTTGAACCAATCTGGCCATTCTCCACTGACCTCTCTCATTAATAAGGTGCTTTCACCAACAGAACTGCTTCTCACTGGATTTTTTTTGTCTGTTTCTTGCACCATTCTCTGTAAACTCTAAAGTGTTATGCATGAAAATCCCAGGAGATGAGCAGTTTCTGAAATAACCTACCCTGCCTGACACCATCAGTCATTCCACAGTGAAAGTCACTTAGATCATATTTCTTCCCCATTCTGATATTTGGTCTGAACAACAACTGGACCTCTTGACAATGTCTGCATGCTTTCATGATTGAGTTGCAGCCACATGATTGGCTAATTTGATATTTGCATTAATGAGCAGGTGTACAGGGATTCCTAATAAAATGGCCACTGGCTGTAGACTTCACTAAAAGCAAAGGACTTTATAGATAACTTCAAATGCTCAAGTCCAAGAGATATTGAATGGGATAATAATTAATGACTAGTGATAGTTGTGAGCATGTTATTTTGGCGCCAGAAGCATGTTGACAGTTGCAGGCTGCCCAATACAATCCTCACTGATTTGATTTGAAACAAATGACACATTTTACTCTATGTTTCAACGTACATGTGACAAATAAAGCTAATCTTTAATGATTAGTTTTATTTGTCACATTGAAACATACGGTGAAATGCTGTATTTCATGCTGTAAAGGTCATTTGCATCAACAACCTGCACAATCAAAGGATAGGCTTGGGACACCCAGCCAATACAGCAGGCCTCCAGCACCATATAGCATGCCCAGTGCTTCGCTAAGCACCTTCGCTCCGTCCAACACAAAAATCAGGATCTCCCCATGGTCACCCATTTCAATTCTATTTCCCATTCCCATTCCAACATGTCAGTCCATGGCCTCCTCTAATGTCGTAATGAGGCCACACTCAGATTGGAGGTGCGACACCTTATATTCCATCTGGGTAGCCTCTAACCTGATGGCAAGAACACTGATTTCTCAAAACTTTTGGTAATGGCCTATCCTCCCTCCATCACTAGTCTCCATTCCTGTTTTCATCTCTCACCATATCTCTTTGCGTGCCCATCACCTCCCTCTGGTTCTCGTCCCCCCTCTCTTTCTTCCATGGTCTTCTGTCCTCCCCATTCAGATTCCCTCTTCTCCCACCCTTCCTCTTTCACCAATCAAATTCCCAGCTCTTCACTTCACCCCATCTTCCTCTTCCCATTTCACCTATCACCTGCCACCTTGTACTTCTTTCTCTTCTCCCCTCATCTTCTTACTCTGACTTCTCACCTTCCTTTCCAATCCTGAAGAAGGGTCTTGGCCCAAAACGTGGACTGTTTATTCTTTTCCATAGATGCTGCCTGGCCTTGTGAGTTCCTCCAACATTTTGTGTACATTGCTTTGGATTTCCAGCATCTGCAGATTTGATCATGTTTCACTTACTAAACTATATATCTTTGGAATGTGTGAGTAGCCAGAGGAAGCTCACACAGTCATGGGGAGAGCGTACAAACTCCTAATATGCTATGGTAAGATTTGAACCCGGATCATGGGCACAGTAAAGCATTCTGCTAACTGCTATACTACCATACCACACTACAATAAAGTGATTGATCTATTACTGGATGATATTTCACAAGTAGTTGGCTGTGTGTTGTTCTCCCGGCCAATCTGAGTTATGTCACTACAGGAAAAAAAACAACTTGATCATCAATTGAGAGAGAACAAGAATGACTGATTTGCTATAAGTGCATACGTAAGAAATATAAAAATACATAAAATGTTTACAGTCACATTTACTGTACTGTACACTGTCTGAGACACTCCAGATATATATATACATATGCCCTGATGATGGGTGCAGCATTCCACCGACAGCATTTCATGCAAATGTGCTCAATGGTGGGAAGGGAGTCAACCTTGATGAAGAACCAGGCCGTATCCATAACCAGGATTGGTGAACCGGGCGTATCCACTACATTTGTGGATTGATGAACTGGGCCGTATCCAGTACATTTGTAGGTTTGATGGACTGGGCCGTACCACAATGTTTTGTAGGATTGATGGACTGGGCCGTATCCACTACATTTGTAGGTTTGATGGACTGGGCCGTATTGATTACATTTTGAAGGATTGATGGATTGGGCCGTATCCATTACATTTAATAGGATTGATGGACTGGGCCGTATTGATTACATTTTGAAGGATCGATGGACTGGGCCGTATTGATTACATTTAATAGGATTGATGGACTGGGCCATATGCAATACACTTCGTTGGATTGATGGACTGCGCCGTTTCCACTATATTTGTAGGTTTGATGGACTGGGTCGTATCCAATACATTTTGAAGGATTGATGGACTGGGCCATATGCAATACATTTCGTTAAAATTCACTGAACAATTACACACTTACAGGTAATTACATAAAACTTCTTTGCAAGCATAGGAAAGTTGAATTACAAGATGAATACTTGAAAAAGAAAAAATATAACAATTCTACACCCTAATTGAACAGAACTGCACACAGAACACCCAAGTACAGTCTAGCTGGTGTTTGGCAAAGTTCCAACATAACATCTTACCTCTTATATTCTTGCCTCTCACTTATGCTTTTTTTCACCATCCCTTATTGTTCTGTGTTGCCATTTGAAGTAACAATGGATTTGGACTCCTTGATCTCTTCGTGCTATACCATTTACTAATGTTGCTTACAGAAGCAAATAATCTGTTCTTACCTTGTCTGGAATTTATGTGGATCCAGTGACATTGGTTACAGACTACCAGTGGGATATTCTGTTCAAGGGAAATTAAGGATGATTTTAAGACGCTGTGTTTACCAGCCATATGCAAGATTTGAAGAGCAGGAGGAACTCAGCATGTCAGAAAGTATCTATGGACGTTTCAGACTGAAAACCTTCATCAGGGGTGGAGAGGAAGCCAGAATATCAAGGTGGGGGCAGAGGCAGGACTACAAACTGGCAGGTGATAGCTGAAGCCAGATGAGTGGGTGGGAAGAATGGGGGGGGGGTTGATAAAATAAGAAGATTGGAGGTTCAATTGTTCTTTCTTTCCTCTCCTTTCTATAATTATTATGTGATAGATATTATATGGAGATTTGTGACAAATATAATTATATGATATATATGTACAGTATCTGAAATACATCTTATGGAAACGTGTTTGGTGATGAAATTCAATAGAAAATAAATCTTTTAAAAAGATGAAGGGCTGAAGAAGAAGGAATCGGATAGGAGAGGAGAGTGGGCCATGGGAGAAAGGGAAGGAGAAAGGGCATCAGAGTGAGGTGGTAGGCCGATGAGGAGATGAGAGGGAGTGAGTGGGGAGTCATAGAACATAGAGCCTAGAAAATCTACAGCACATTACAGGCCCCTCGGTTGTGCCAATCATGTAACCTACTCTAGAAGCTGCCTAGAATTTCCCTACTGCGTAGCCCTCTATTTTTCTAAGCTCCATGTACCTATCTGAGTCTCTTAGACCCTATTGTATCTGCCTCCACCACCATCACATCAGTACATTCCAAGCACCCACTACTCTCTGTGTGGAAAAACTTACCCCTGACGTTCACTCGGTACCTACTTCCAGTCACCTTAAAACTGTGCCCCCTCGTGTTAGCCATTTCAGCCCTGGGAAAAAGCCTCTGACTATCCACACGATCAATGCCTCATCATCTTATACACAATAGGGAATGGAAAAAGAGGGCCGGGGATGGGTCAGAAATTACCAGAAACTTGAGACATCAATGTTCATACCACCAGGTTGGAGGCTACCCACACAAAATAACACTGTAGCAGTTGATGATGCAGTTGTGTAGAACAGTGGCTAAACGCTTTCAGACGTTTCGATGACCATATCCGAACACAGATTTTTGTCATGTGTAAACAGATTCTGCCCATGAGCAATTAATTAACCCAAATTAAACTGAAGCCTTAATGTGATTACGCCACTTTTAGTAATTACTGCACCTCCACCTTTACCGCCAAGAAATCAGAGGTGGAATTAGACTCTGTTGGAAGCCATCTTTATAGCAGTGTGAAATCCCAGTGGAAGCAAACATTAACTGGTGTATTTTAATGAGAAAACTGCTGAGGAGTCAGGATATTACAAAGAATTAAAATTAGTAAGATTGATATGAGAGTCAGTTACTCATGCAGATTCAAATTTGATTGCAAAGCAGCACCCTGCTCATATGGGAGAGCCCAATAAATAAGTAAAAGAAAACTGTTGGTCTCTGCATTTTATGGCGTTTGATGTCATTAATGTCTCATAAACAAGATCTGTTAATGACTGAAAACTATTCTTGTACAACCTTCACAACACAAGGTAATGGAATTACTGAATGACAATGAGCACAGGAGGGAAACAGAGTGAGAAGATGGTGGTGTTGCTCAGAGGTCGGATGCAGAGCTAGAACACTGGAACCTGGCAACTGATGCTAGACATGTTGTACTTGCACTTTCTGAGGCAAAGAATGGTGTGTGTGTGTGTGCGTGTGTGTGAGTGTGTGTGTGTGTGTGTGCGTGTGTGTGTGTGTGTGTGTGCGTGTGTGTGTGTGTGTGTGTGCGTGTGTGTGCACATTGTACACATGTGAACACAAATATGTAAAGGAACAACGTATGTGCTCAAAGAAATTAATCTGCTACACTTTGTCCGAAAAGTGTGCATGTGACACCCCCCCCACCCCCCGCAACCTTATTATAGAGATTAGTTTGGGTTTAACTCCTTGTTTCAGAGGCTGAGTGTGTTTTGACCCACTTGTTTGACCCTCGGTGTGGAAGTGTGTGTTTCACCCTCTTGTTTTAGAGGGGTATGCCTGAACTTCCAGACCACAAAATCAGGTTTAATATCACCAGCATATATAGATAGACAGATAGACAGATAGATAGACAGATAGATAGATAGACAGATAGACAGATGGATAGATAGATAGCTAGATAGACAGATAGTTAAATTAGGTAAGTAGAGCAAAAATGGAAATTAAAGAAGTAGTGAGGTAGTGTTCTTGGGTTCAATGTTCATTAAGAAAGCGGATGGCAGGAATCATTAGAAACGCTGCACAAGTAATTCTGTTCAAAGGTAACGTCTATTGTGCTGGGTGCAGTTTGATTTACATGTTTTCAGTTCCTGCTAACACTGGTGTCCGAGAGATGTATTTCTTTTGTTTGTTTCACTCAGTGCTTTTGCCTTACCCAGTTATGGTGTTACCCTGATGCTGACAGTTCCATTCTCTGACACAAGTCCCACCCCCACAGATATTTTGGTGACTTTGTTGCCAGTCACGATGAAGGATTGCCGTTCAATGTTCAAAGTAAGTATGCCAGATACAACCCTGAGATCCATCTGCTTGCAGGCAGCCACAGAACAAAGGAACATAATAGAATTCACGAAAAAACTCACACCACAAAGATGGTCAATCATCTAATGTGAAAAAAAGTTCAATTAAAAAAGTAAATAAATAATACTCAGAACATGAACTGCAAGGTCCCCGAAAGTGAGTGGGCAGGTGTGGAGCCAGCTTAACAATGAGGTGATTGCCGATGGCTGCAGACCACACTTGTAGAATCAGTTCAGTGCTGAGGTGAGTGAAGCTTCACAGAATCGTGAACTTTGGCCTTGACACCTTAACCTTCTAGATCTGGCTTAGCGCTTAAATCGGCAAAACATCTGTTTGATTATCACTCTCGAGCCAGGCTGCCACTGCTTTAATCCGACCCGTTATTTTGATCAGGTCCCAAGTCCACTCCAACAATGTTCATGGCTACATCTGCATTCTTGACAATACTGTACCTCAAAAAATGCCGGGTTGAAAAGACGGCTCCATTGCACAACTCCAAAATGTAAACTACAGGCTGAATTGCAGTGATCACAGTGTGGAAAATGTATATTTAACAGAATAGTTAGTAGTTTTGTTTGCTGCCTGCAAAGCATTGCATTGTCTCACCAGCACCATCTTAACAAGCCAAAATATTAATTGTTTTATTACCCTTCATAGATGGTGCCTGACTTGCTGAGTTCCTCCAGCATTTTGTGTGAGTTACTTCATGTGATATGTGGAGACCAGGGAGGGACCGGCAGGTCGGATGTGATGGTTAGCAAGTTATACACTCACAGTTAACACTGCCTGATTTAAATAAATAATTGTGTTTCTCTCTCCCATAGATGCTGCCTGATCTACTGAATATTGTCAGCACCTTCATATTTCTGTACTTGGCTTCTGAGTTACAAATGAACGTGTTTCATTTGATGAACAGCCAGAATCATTAGGTCTAATTATACTGAAATGAACTACTCTGTTGAATGACATATTCCAGTAAAGGTTTAACACAATGATAGAGGGGGTTAGAAATTCAGTCGCTTAATGCTGTTTTCTCTCAGCTGAAAATTGATCTTTTTTTCTGGAATGGAACATAAACATTACCATTTTTAGGTACTTTGGGCCAATCCAAAAACTTAACCATGAGCCTCAGGGCAGAATTCACCTAGGTTTCCCAATATGATTCTTGTGATTGGGCTGGATGCAGATGGGATGTGACTCCTAGTATAGCATTCCTTTACAGCACTTGGGAGCTGTTAGGGACAAATAGTTCTAGGACCTCCTATTGTTGGTCAGCACGGCTGTCTTAAGATAGGACTGATGCTTCAGCCTATTAAAGTGAGCCCTACAGTCCCACAGCCCAAGACCCTATGATCTCCAGCTCACTCAAACTATCAACCTATCCCATTTCAGATCAGCTGTCATTTTAGTAAAGGGTAGCTGTTAAGGCAGCTCAACTAAGCCATCCTGCACATTGTCTCTTCACCCCGATCCCATCGGAAAAAGGTACAAAATCTTGAAATTTTTACCGCCAGGCTCAAGGACAGCTAATTATACCACTGTTGAATGTCTGTCTGTCTGGGTACCGTATCCGATGCGGACCTTGGTGACCATGGTTTTCCATATAGATCTATCCTTTGTTTTTTGGATGACTTCCACTTCCTCGATGTGTAGCCACCTGGCAATGCTTTTGATGTACATAAGCCGAGATCTTCCTCTAGGTTTGTTCCCCTCAATCTTTCCAGAGAGTATGAGTTTTTCTAGTTCATCTTTCCGCATGATGTGTCCTAGGAATCTGAGTTGTCTTTCTCTTATTGTTGGTATGAGTGATCGAGCTGCTTGGGCTCTTCTGAGAACTTCTTCATTTGATGTGTGTGTGGTCCATGATATTTTTAACATTCTCCTGTAGAACCATAATTCAGCTGCTTCTAGTCTCTTTTCCATTGCTGGAGAAATGGTCCAGCATTCACTTCCATAAGTCAGGACAGAATAAATGTAGCACTGCAGTATTCTATTTTTAGTGTACGTGCTCATCTTTCTGTCTGTTAATATGGTCTTCATTTTTTGTAAAGCTTCTTTCGCCATTACTATTCTGTATTTGATATCTGTGTCGCACCTGCTATTACTTGTTATTAGGGTCCCAAGATATTTGAAGTTGTTGACTTGTTTGATGCTTGTATTTCCGAACTTGATCACACATTGTGGGATGTTTGTCTTTCTGGAGATGACCATGCTTTCTGTCTTCTTGGTGTTGATCAAGAGGCCTCTGCGATTACTTTCTGCTGCCACTATAGTGAGTAGTTCTGGAAGTTTTGTTTCTGAGTCAGCTATTAGTACGATGTCATCAGCATATCTGATGTTATTTATATTATGGCCTCCAATTGTGAATCATTTGGTGACTTTGATACTTCTCAAGATATTTTCACTATACAGGTTGAATAAGTCTGGCGAAAAGACACAACCTTGCCTGACTCCTCTCATGATATTCACATACTCACTCACTTCTCCTTCTGTTCTGATGGATGCTGTCTGGTCCCAGTATAAGTTTCATAGGAAACGTATATCTTTCCCATCTATGTCAAGATCTTGAAGCATTTCCAGAAGATCTTGCTGTCTGACAGTGTCAAAAGCTTTTGTATAGTTGATGAAACATAGGTAGATGTCTTTTTGTACCTGGATGGCTCGTTCACAGATCATCCGTAGCATGAAAATTGCATTTCTGGTTCCAGTGTTTTCCACAAAGCCGCATTGTTCTTTACTGATTTCTGGTTTTATACAGCGTCTTGCTCTCATCATGATTACTCGGAGAATAATTTTTGCCACATGGCTCATCAGGCTTATTGTACGATGTAACTCACATTCTGTTGCTCCCTCTTTCTTTGGAAGTGTGATGAACACTGATTTACTTAAATCATCAGGTATCTCCCCATGATCATAGATTTCATCTGCTATTTCTGTTATTTTCTCAATTCCAAAATCTTCTAAGGCCAGAATCATTTCAACAGCAATGTTGTCTGGACCAGTTGCTCTGTTATGTTTTGTTTTAGTTACGGCTGCTCGAATTTCTGATTTTAGAATGCTAGGTCCTTCAAGATTCTTCTTTATGTTCGGTTTTTCTCCTCTTTGGTCTTCAAAAAGTTCTTTTAAATATTCTGTCCATCTGTTTAGGATTTCCTCGTTGTTCATAATTAAGCCATCTTTTGCCTTGATGCATCCACTTGCTGAGCAAGATAATTTCCCCGTTAGTTCTTTAACCTTATGGTGCATCAACTTTGTTCCAGGGTTATGGGTTTGTAACATTTCTATCTCTGAGCATTTCTCACTTAGCCATCTGTCTTTAGCTTCTCTGCATTTTCTTTTTATTGTCTTATCAAGTTGTTTGTATTCTTTACTGTCTCTGAGTTTGATGGTCTGTTTTTGTTGCATCAATTGTATTATATCTTCAGTTAGCCATTTCTTCTTACTTTTCCGTTCTTTTTGTGGGATCGTTTCTTTTGCAGCTACAACCATGGATTCCTTCAGTATGTCCCAGGAAGATTTGCCTCCTTCATCCTGCAGCAATTGAAAACGGTTTTTCACCTTGATTGTGTATTCTGTTTTCAGATGAGGGTTGTTTTGTAGTTCTTGATAATCCAGTGGTTCTGATCTTTCTGGTTTCTTTAATTTTCTCATCTTTATTTTCATTTTGCAAATGACTGGTATGTGGTCGCTTTCACAGTCTGCTCTAGGGTAGCTTTTAGATTGAGTTGTCGAGTTTTTGAATCTGTTATTGATTGTTAAGTAGTCGATTTGATTTTTGTTGTTCCCATCTGGGCTTCTCCATGTCCATTTCTTTCTTGGATGTTGTTTAATCCAAGTGTTGGTGATGATCTGATTGTTTGTTTTACACCATGATATAAGCTTTTCTTCTCTTTCATTTCTTTCTCCCAATTCCTGGTCTCCAACAATATGGTCTTCTCTTCCTTCACCAACTTTTGCATTGAAGTCGCCCATGACTATGATGGCTTCTTGTGATTTGCATTCTTCTAGTGCTTTGTCTAGGGAGTGGTAGAGGCATCAATTTCTTCCTCTGAGCTTGTCAATGTGGGTGCATATACTTGGATGAATGAGATGTTGTTTTGTTGTCCTTTCAGTTTGATTAGCATCATTCTGTCTGAGATATGCCAGTATCCTAGCAGGCTCTTGGATGTTTCTTTGTCGAAGATGATTGCAAAACCCTTTTCATGTTTATCTCCACCAGAGTAT